>NC_143240.1:1995326-2327595 GCF_009617815.1 Ciona robusta | reverse complement strand
TCAGGACTCATCGAAGCGTGAAGCATCGTTGCTGGAAGATATTTGGTGCCATTTAGACGAAATTACTCAAAAGTCGAATCTAAAAGGTCTTTACGCTATTGTGTGTATATAGTGGTTAAAATCTATGTTTAGCTCTACCACGGTTTCGTGTCTCGACGATGCTACCATTGTAGGGGTGTGTGTCATTGGGCAAAGCACTTAACGGCTGTTGCCCCAACCCAGTGATGCCTAAATTTTCAGCCATATATTAAAAAGATTAAGTTAGTTTTAACCATTGTCATTTTCGTTGAATTCATTGTTTTAGAATCTTTTTCTTCGAGAAGGGCGTCAGTTTCTCTTGTAAGTTCAAGCGAGGATGACGTAGAACCGTTGCCTAGTAACAGTGGTGACGTCATCAGCACTGATGACGTATTAACTGCGTCACGAGGCAGCACAACTGACAGGGGGTACTTCACTTACAAGCAAGTGAATAAAGCTCAAAGTCGGGTTCTATCGAGCGGGATATCAAGTTTGGGGAAATACAGTAGTTTTAACAGTTCGAGAGACGACTCCTTGCTTGGGGTCCGATCCGTATACCCTCGGGTCATGGTTGTCCCGAAAATTACAGTTTCTTTGCACTCGAATAACTTGGCTGAGAAGAATGGTATGAGCGACTCGTATTTGAAAGTGCTGGAAGCGTATTTTGACACCAGTGAAAGCATATACGAGGAACTATATAAATGTGTTTCGATGTCTACGCAACTGGGACCGCACCAAGAGATTACGAAAGTCACAAATGTGGTTGAACGTAAAAAGCGCGGAACTGGAAATCAAGGCGAAGAAATAGACATGGAAAAGGCTTCAGAAGGCAACGAAACACCGGCGGCTACAAGTCCACAAAGTAGCAAAACAACTAAAGTAATTGTAGGCGTAGAAAGCGAACCAGCATCAAAAAGATCGAAAGTAGATGACGGTGAAATCATTGACAACAAAACAAGTCAGGAACAACGATCTAATTTAACCAATGACGTCAGCGTGACGTTATTGCCCTGTTTTTCTGGCAGGATCTGCGCTCAAGGGGCGAGGGCGTCGAAAAATTATGTGGTTGTTCCACCATCTGTACTGTTGCGTCATACAGGGTCAATAAGCGAGGAAGAGCGCTGTAAAAGTAAAAGTGGCTCTCTTGCGCTATCTACCGGTTGCGTAAATGAGGTTTTGGAGGACCCATTAGCAGTGTTTATGGAAATGAAAGTTTAATTGTATTTTTAGAATAAAAATAAACTAAAATATAAAGCATGTTCCATTTTCTCGTGACTTCAAGCCTGCTTGTTGTGCAACCCAAAGCCATAAAAGTTGTAACAATTTCTATTGCTTTGGTGTAACCTATTGCAGTACACAGAGTAACACAACATATACAAAGAGAAGGAAATCAACAGCAAAACAATACTTTTTTAAACTCGCTATGATTAAAAGTGTGGAAAGAGTATCAGTCAAAAAGAAGGGCTGTTAAACCGAAAACAGCGTGTTCTGTAATATCTTAAAGTTAACGAACGAAGTAAATAACAACAGACACAACTTTAAATTACTGTAAACTTTACGATATTTCGTAGAAATAAGATGTCAAAAACTGGTCTATGCCCGCCTATCAGCCTACCGTTAGCATTAAAGCTTGATGGTCGTACAGGCAGTTAGTTTTTATAGAAGTTTATGAGGCGATTTGATTTAGAATTAAAATTTTGGTTTTAAAACAATTTGGTTGTAGTCGTTTATGTATCAACTTAGTTTAGTGTACTTGTTTACCCCAACGTTTTACTATAAAGTTTACAATGTCTAGTTTACAATGTGATGTTACATAGAGATTCTAGTACAGTTTTAGTAAAGCATTATCAGTAATATCGTTGTCCCGCATTTGGAGAATATATGAGCTAAAGGTGTCGCATTCTTTCCCATCCTACTATATGTTACATTCATTAATTCATAACTGTATATTTAGGCTATATAAGTTACTTCTCGTTTCAGCTGATATATACGTGTAACGGCAGAGATTGACATTAAAGGTGGCTGTACATTGAATGCGTACTGCGTTAACGTGCGTAAATCGCATCCGAAAACGGACCGACAGATTACGTACGCAAACGGAACGATTTCGAATGGCATTGCGTTAACGGACGTTTCGCAAGTTTCGGACTTAACGCATTCTGTGTAAAGACACTGTCGGAAGCCGTCGGACCGAATTTTACGTGCGTATCATACGCAAACAGACGGAAACGGATTCTGTGTACAGCCACCTTTAATAATAGTTTGGAGATTTAAGAGCAATGAGAAATATTGATATTTTGTTGGTTTAAAACTAAAAGACATAAGCAGCATATATGAATATACTTAAGTACATACGTAGCTTAGGGTCTTTGTTGTCACACTTTTGCTGTGATTTAAAGCTTGTATCATCTGCTTAGTAAAAGGCCTGAACTTAAAATGTAAACTCAAAAACAAAAAAATGAGAACAGCCATAAAAGGAACCATCTTCTGTTTTGGAATCTTTTCTATTGCAATGACATTTTTAAACTTCCGGTTTCAAAAAGGTCCACACAGGTAAAAAAAAAAAAAACTCGATTTGATATTAAAGCAAGTAGTATAGTAGATTGGAGAAAGATGGGACACTATTTCGTTTTATTTTCTCGTCCTATTCTAAAGTAAATAAAGAACATTCAGAGAATTATAAAACCATATCCTCACAGCACCCATAAACCGTTGTTAATTGTTTAAAACATGATCATAATATTTGGTTATTATGTGCTAAATGTATCCCATCTTCCCCCATAGTACAATATGTTATGATATAAGGCTATGTTTTTGAACTTTGTATACCTATTTTGAGGGATTCGAGAAATTCTAACAAAAATATGTTTACAATAGTGTTATAACATAATGTTTCTGTCCATATCATTTATGACTGTTACTCTTTGTGGTCAAATATTGCATCCTAATACAAGTAATTTGATGTTGAATTAAAACTGTTCGAGAGTCTGTTTGGTGTTTATATTAAAACACCATAAAACGTATATAGAATCGAGTTTTTGTCTGTAAATCACCACAAATTTGATCACTGTTGTGTTACCACGAAGTAAATTATGCCGCGATCCACCACAGCCAAACCTAACAACATGATGATCCACTAACTAACGAATGGTAAACCTATTAAACATGCTTTAAAACACTGCCCCCCTGGTTGACGGTATCTATATTATTGCGTAAAACGCATTATCGCGATCAACGCATAAACGAAATAAAATACCCGTTTCAAGTTGTGTTTTAGCCTCATATATTTACCATGTTTTGTTTGAGTCGTATAAATACGGAGTGTAGTCCAACTGCCGTCTTTGTGTGTCCAATATAGAGCAAGAGTGGTGACTTTGGCTATGGGGGTTTAACCGAACTTGTTAGGTGTTGTTTGTGTTTCCTTTTGTGGGAAGGTGTAAAACAGCTTTATTTACTTTACCAAGTATTAAGGAGGTTCTAAAAGGCTTAAATGTTAAAGAGGTACATGCATCATACTTTAACCTCACGTAGGAGGTATTTTAGCCTTTTTATATAGGACTACATTAAAATATTCACACAAACGGTTGAAATGAACCGGATCGCGATTCGGTATTTGAATAACAATGGAACAGTCTAGACCGCAACTCATAACGTATAGCGGTTTAAACCAACGTCATGTTAGGAAACGGCGCTTGTGTCCGCCATTACGGAGCCCACAGAGCGTGAATCGCCCATACAAATGCATGGTCGGCGTATGCTTATTGGGTTCTTGTAAGCGATACAAAGCTAGAAAACACGCATAGTGGTTGTTTTAACATTTAAAATATAGGTTATAATATAAATCATTTTAAAAGCGGAAGTATAAAAACTTTTGTTCAATCCTTCTTTTCTAATAAATAATAATGTTAAAAAATTACACATCTTTTTTTTTAGGTTACCAAATCGCATGCATACTGACCAAATCAGTGTTGCTGAGAGAACAGAATATATTACTGTGGAAGAAATAGCAGAAACAACAACGCCGAAAACAACAACAAAAACAACAACGACAACAACACCAAAAATAGCAACAATTACGACAACAGACAAACTATTACCAGATAAAACAAGAAAATATTATGTATTGGAACCTTGGAAAGTTAAATTGAATATAAATGTGTCAAACAACGATCCAGGTAAACACACTATAGCATTCCAAAACAATTTAAACTTAAAACGCTTTAATTTAAACTTGAAACGTTTTAAAATATTGTTTTGTGACAGATACAACGTGGCGGATGGTTACGTTTGTAAAATCAACCGCCACGAGGCATAAAGAACGAGAACTGATCCGCCGCACGTGGGCGTCAGTAAGCTTAGTAAGTGAAACTAGGTTCGAGACCATTTTCGTGATAGGGGAAGCACCTTCGGAAACCGCTAAAGCGTTAATAAAAGAAGAGAGCGAGCGATATGGGGATATTCTTCATTTTAATGGCCCGGACAATTATACGTACGTGTTTTTCTTATATACTTCGTTTATATGTTTATATGCTTTCCTTTATGTGCTCTTAAATTCGTGTGGGTGTGGTGCGAGCGAGCACGAAGTGAAACAGAAATGCAGTATTATAACGACTGTCGTTGCCCTGCACACGAAGATTAATAATTTTCCTGGAAACCCGGATTTAAGCGATAGTTGGCCCATAACCCTTTGTAGGGGGTTACTGTTTAAACGTGCATTAACCGGATTTACACAGTTTTAAGATTTTTGCAGACATATTTGTTCAAAAACTTTATCGGGCATGAAGTGGGCTAAAGAAAATCTCTCGCCGGAAACTTTCTATACGTCATCAGATGATGACGTCACAGTAGACCTCGCGGAAGTGATAGAGAACATCGAAACCAACATAGAGAAAGCCTCTAGTGAAAAATGGCCAGAGTTTCCTATTCTATGCGGCTATCTGAAAGGGAAGACGGACCCGCCGCATAGAGATAAAAACGACAAGTGGTATATGCCGTCCTCTATTTATAAATGGACAGTTTTCCCGCAATTTTGCTTCGGCGCCTACTATACCACTTCCGTGAGTGTAGTGAGTCAGCTGTATACGGAAGCACTAACTAGTAAGGTGCTGGGGCATTTGGACGACGTGTGGCTAACTGGGGTGGTACGCGAAAGAATAGGCATGCCTGATACTATGGTGATAGCGCCCCAAACTTTCTATGTAAAACATAGACCAAGCTCGTTCGACAATGAATGGAAAAAAGCCATTGCAAAGTTAAGGGAAAGGTCTAAGGATATTCAGTATCATTGAGCTTAATGTAATAGCACTGATACGTAGTTTTAATACCTTTATTTGTTTGTTAGATTAAGGTAGCGAAGATCCACAAATGCTTGAAACGAAAAGACAAATTACAGCGATAAAACAACGGTTGTTAAAACACGCTTATAGTTAAAATATATTTTCGTTTAATTTGAAGAAAATAAGCGTGGTCGCTACACCCAGAAAATATGTAGTTTTTTTATCTACATGAATACACTGTGTATGAAGGAATCAATAGATGAATGAAACTTGTTTATCCTCCCTTGGCGGGACAACGGCTCTCTTTATAAGAAATTATTTTGTTTCTTAATGTGTCGCTGTCAACTTAGAATGGGATTATGTATGTAATTTATAGTTTGTGACACAATACATTTTATACAAGTTACGCAAATACATAATATGTATCTACATACAAAAAACCTTTGACTCTTTTTAAATATAATGGGGGGTGGGATGGCGGGTGGGGAAGATGGGACATCTTTTACTTCTATTTTATCGTCCCAGTATTTGGTAGTAAACAATAAACATTCAAAGAATTATAAAACGGTATCTTCACGACTCCCGTAGACCGTTGTTTATTGTTTAAAACTGGATTAGGATATTTGAATATTATGTGCCAAAGATGTCCCGTTTTACCCCGCACAGTACTAAATTAACTTTAAGCGAATATTGCCTAAGGCTTTACAGCGTTCTAAGATCACGAACACGTGTACACGTCATCACGCTTTATAGGCAAGAGACCATAGCAGTCAGCTTGATCGAGTTACATGCTGAGCGCAATACATAATTGTTGTTCTAGTTGTAATACTTTGAGACAGTTACTTTTGTTTGGTACATGACAATCATTATTACAGTCAAATCTTTTCAATATGAGTGAGGTCCTACATCGGGGCATGGTAGGAAATCTTGAATTTAGGCTTGAGTTGGCCTAATACACAAATTGTTGCCGGTTTTATAGTATAATATTTTATATGTTAGGAAGTGCTGTGGGATTATATTAACTTGTTTTCTGCTCAGTAAAGCGTAGCATAGAATGCAGAAAAAAAAACAACAAAATCAATGAATACCTTTTTCACAAAGTCTGTACATTGCGACCGCTAACCAAATTGCTATTACAGTGTCTGGCATTTCTTAAAGTGTGTATTGTGTATAACTGCCCCTGGAGAGCTACCGTATGGTTTTGTATTTAAGTGCCATTGAAAACAGCCAAGCACTGCTGGAGACGTAGCTTGCGTACATTATTGTAAATTCTCTGAGGTCGTCCCTGAAAAGCTATGGAGGGAGTTTTGCACTACGATTTCCTGTCAAGGCACCTCAGTGTAATTAGCGAGGCCTAATGCGTGCATTGCCAACATTACTTTCAGCTGTACTATAGGAAAATGGCCAGGTCTCAGCCCATTGTAGTTATTATATTAATTGGTGTTATCTTAATATTGTTCTGGAAATGGAAGTTTGATTTGAAAATGATGTCGTTTAAACAAGAAGGTATGATAAAACCACTTTGTTAGTATTGATTTTGTATTATATAGGAATCTACAGTGTAACAAGGTTTATACGTGTTATTGTATAGTAGGGTGGGATAAGGTAGAAAATGTTTACAATCTATTTTATCATCCCATTTGGTAGTAAATAAAGAACATTCAATGAGTTTTATAACCGTGAATGTGACGACTTTAGAATGGGTTGGTAATTGTTTAAAACTTTCAAACATGATTAAGATATATGTGATATTATGTGCTTATAAGTGTGTTTATCTTGTCTCAAAGTACTATATGCCAGTATATATCTACACCACTCATAAACAATTTCGTACAGCAATTTAGGGTAAGATGAAACACCTTTAGCAAATAATATTCAAATATCCTAATCGAGTTTCAAACAAATATGAACGCCCTATGGGACCCGTGAGGAAACGGTTTTATAATTCTTAAAATAATGTATTGTTTACAACCAAATGTGACGAGAAAACAGAATGAAAAAGTGTCCCGTCTTCCCCTAATCTGCCATATAACTGTAAAGCGTTCCTAATGGCGTTGGTATATCATGTATACTTGATTCAAAGAGTTGAACGCGATACTTTCTTCGAGCGTGGCTAGACAGGCGACTGAATCACATTAGAAGGAAGTAGATACGTCACTTTGCTGGTGTTTAAATAATTTAAACATAATAGGGAGAGTAACCAAGGACAGCCGTGCAGCGCCGTTTACCATGCATACGTGCATGGGTTTTGCCCTCTATGTACTAGAGCAGTAAAACGAAATATGCATGAATAAATGAATAAATGTAATATAGCTTTTGAAAATCAACAGAGCTATTTTATAAATGGTGTGACACATTAAAAAATACTGGTTCGTAATATTACATGACTCAATGATTTGTCATAGTTTAATCAAATAAAAAACAAACGGCAATTCGTACATTAAGCGCCCATTTAGAATAAATATAACACCCGAATAAGAATATGCTTCTTAAAACAATAAGAACAACACATTCTTTTAAAGTAAAGTCAAATAAACTATATACAGGTACGGTATAACAGCATAGCGCATTAAACTTTGATATTTTAAAGCAGAAAAGCGGTTAAAACAAGTTAAATAAACGGCTATAATTAGCCTGAAGCGTAATTTAATCTTAAAGACTGTAATTGATAACTGAATAAATCCCGAAAAAAACAGCAATTCACTTTGTTAAACGTGTTAGCTTTGTATGTAGAAATAACTGATGTACACTACGTCATTTAACTGGCTTGTAAAGTCACCGAAACTAACTGCTGTGTTAGACATATAGGGAGGGGAAGACGGAACACCTTTTGCATATAATATCCAAATATCCTAATCGTGTTTTAAACAATTAACAACGGTCGACGGGAGTTGTGAGAATACGGTTTTGTAATTCTTTATATGTTCTTTGTTTACTTTCAAATGGTACAAGAAAATAGAATGAAAAGGTGTATTATCTTAGCCCACCAATTGATACGTTTGCCGATACCCAAACTATATACAAACTATATACCCGTATCTTTACGACCCATATACTGTTGTTAGTTGTTACAATCATGATTAAGAAATATGGAATAATATGTAGTATGGTTTTCATCCTATACCTTGCAATATACTTGGCATAAATGTATTTAGGTTTGTATCTGCTTGCTATCAATTCGGATGCCATAACTTCGTTTCATGGTTCTAATAAACCGTGTAATGGTAAACCACTGTACATGCATGTGTGGTGCTGTTTTATGTTGAATAAATAATACCAATAGTTTAAGCAAATATAGGACTGCTATTTTTGGCACATTCTTCGATAATTTTGTGTTTGCTTTGCAGAAAGACCGTCTTTGTCACAATTATTAGAAAGTAAGTTTTGTCCTGCTGTTTCACGTATTTGTTAACCTAAAACTTTGTGCTTAAGAGTACTGGAGGTAAGGTGGTACATCTTTAGCACATAATATCCAAATATCCTGATCGTGTTTTAAACAATTAAACAACGGTTTTTGAGAGAGGGAATCAACAGCAAAACAACATGTCAGTTGAAAAGCGTGGCTGTTGCACGCAGCAGTTAGAAGCAACAATATAGGTTTACTGCTAATATTGATTTTTAATTTAAGTTTAAATTAGTAGGGTGTACTACTGAAACCGTTTGATTGTTTTACTCGTCTATTGTTTAAAGTGGTGCTCAACAAGTTTTAGGTAATGGCTCAAAGTATTTCTAGCCTTCCCTGAAATATACACTTGTTTACTCTTAATTATTTTAATTTTTCTATCTTTTTTCAGGTAATCTTATTCATTCAGATTTTACGGGTAAGTGTAAATTAATTCATTTAAATCTTTTAATAGTGCGGTTCAGTTTTGTTTATTTGTTGTGTTCATTTTAAGCGTGATTTGTTCTTCTATTTTTACATTAAGCGTTATAACGACAGTTTATTCGACTTTGAAAACATGGGCCATCCTATACCCCAATACAAGCATAAAGCATGCGAGAAACTCGTAACATTTATAAGATATTAATATTTTTCAGACCATGACAAGCCACCTCCACCTATAGAGGAAAGTAAGTATTAATTACTTTATATTTAAACACTGCATTAAACTATCGCGTCTAAAACTATACGTTAGTTTATGGCCTCAATTTCAGGTCCATAGGACCCCATCCATGTAGATTACCACTGTAACAAAACCAATTGCAACTTAAACTAAATACTTTTTTGAGTAAACTGGTGCCTGCTAATCGTAATTACTAGTTAGGAAGGTTGCTAACCATGTTTAAATGTACCACATTATAGAGCTAAACATATACAATTCACTTTATAAATAAAACAATAGTTCCTAAAATTCTGGTCTTAGAAATCCAGCCATGTCTAAGTATTATCTAAAAAATAATCTCTAAAAGCCATATATATAATCGACACAACCAAAAGTAAATAAAAAAAAACAAATCGAAAATTTTGTTTCCAGTTTTGGCAAACAAGCCATTGGGGCCTCCTGGCCATTCCAGTGCTGAACAAGAATTGGAAAGAATATGGAATTATGCTTATACGAAGCAGGTATTTACGTTTATACTTTGATATTCAACTTGTCTTAGAACAATAACAAATTCCGTTATAAAATGCAAGCAGAAAAACAGGTCTCACATTTTCAACACCATTTGCAACAGTGGGTATTAGGCATGAATATATAATGCGTGCCTGGTGTATATAAGAAGACAACTATGTTATAAATCGACATTGAGTATGACTTGTATGAATTCATCATACGTAATGTATAAGAAGACGCTCGTTTTATAACTGCACAATGAACATAAGCAATGAAACACCATAGTTTGTATAAAAACACACTCATGTTATAACTCGACAAGCATGAAGTATATGAACTTATATCCATATATAAACGTGTTCGATTCCTCAACAGTACAAATGCACAAATAGTCTTTACCTTGGCGGTGACCCTAAAGTCCTCATGGACGGAGCATACGACGTTTGTATAGAACCCCAGTTCTGGAAAACAAGGGAACCAGGCTACAAATGCCTAATGTATTCGTTCGGGGTGGGAAATGATTTTTCGTTTGACGATGAAATGGCAAAGCAAGGCTGTGAGGTCCACTCATTTGACCCAAGTAAGTGAAATGTGGATTTACCAAACTCAAAACGAAATCTTAGGCCCCATGGTGTCCCTTGCCAAAGGGAACACATTTATATAGAATAGGCCAATAGGGTAATGGGAATGCTCTGGTTTAAGTCTCAGTTCCCTTGGTATGCCTTGCCTAAGGACATCACCCATGTATAGAATGGGGTAAATGGAAAGCTCTGGTTTAAGTCCAAGGTCCCGTGGTATGGCTCGATAAAGGATCTCACCCATACAGAACAGAACAACTTGTTTTAACACTACTTCACCCATATAGAATAGAGCTCAATTTGTATTTAACATTACTTTGTGTAGTTTAGCATAAAAGTTTTAGTATGGGTACGACCGATGTCTTTTGATTTTCTTCACATTTCTTGATGGCCGAACAAACTTTATTCAAGGGTATACCAACATGTTAAAAGTTAAAAACAACATTAACAGTTGCCAAATTAAACGTATCCTTATACAAACATCATTTGTTGATCTAAAATCAACTGCCAGGTTATACCAATAGGTTTAATATAACACCAGTATAATATTCTGCTGTGCACACAAGTTAAAGTAATAGAGGGACACAGGATATTACGACCTACAGACGTTAACAAGTGCAACGACCAACGCGCCTTAGCTTGCAAGGCCTAACTAATACACTGAACAAAACAACCGGCAAAAAAAACGAATCTAAAAAGCTGTTTAGTCCTGACACTTTAAAATAAAACATAGTAAAAACCCAATTGCATTTTATGTATTACGGTTCGTTTAAAGGGGAACTTTTAACAGCAAATAAGATTATTCGTATTATGATTCAGTTTGTCCTTGTCCTAAAACAACTGATAACTGCTACAGTTAACTGTAAAGAAAAGAAAAAGTGTAACAGACCCACACAATAAAACCAAACCCTGATTTTTTGTTTTAAAAAAATCCATACGGTAAGGTTCTTAGAGCAAATTTGACCCATTTTACACCAACACCCAGGCTGCTTTCATATATCGTTTATATATCCAATGTAACTGCGCTTGCCACAACTTAGCTTATGGCCTGAATTTATAATTAAAATGATTTATTTTCTAGCGATGACATTTAATGACGGTATGGTCAGGGAAAGCGGAGTCACATTTCACAAGATTGGTGTTTCTGATCAAGACGTGGACCGAAACGCAAACGGTTGGAAAATGCGAACTTTAAGTGAGTGGATAACGCATAACTTAAGTCACGCTTAAAATTCCATTTTCTATTAATTTCTAACAATCCATTTAAATAACTCAAATTCTCATTGTTTTCTAACAAAGCATTTTAGACAGTTTAAATTTCAAATGTTTTTTGTTGGCGCCTTTTTGTCATTATAGAGTATAACATCAAGTTTACTTGTTTGGATATGATAGAGAATGTCAAATTGATTGGACTTATTAGAGCAACGAATAGAAGGGAATTAGCTACAAAACGGCAGTCGTTGCAATACTGTAACAGCTTATTTTATATGTTAAATATTAGCGCCTACTAAAGCTGAAGCCAATGCGTAAATATGCTCTGTGCATAAGGCTATGTACGCCACTGCGCCTTAGCCTATAAAACTTGATTAGTACCGCCTCATAAACAGATTACTCAACAGCAATGCGTTGGCACAGTAACCGCAAGTCTAGATACCCCATACAGCTTAAAGCGTTTTACTCCTTCGACAAAAATCCGACTTAATTTTTACGACGTGATTTTAGAACTGCTAACATGTGTGTGTATGTGTCCTTAGGCAAGTGACTTAACAGCAATTGCTCCAACCCAGTGGACCTCAAGGGTTGTTAAAATTGTCACCAACACATTAAAATTAAAAAAAATCAATATAAAGTAATCACCCACAAAGCTACAAACTTGTAACTCGTAAACGTGGAGGTGTATGAAACAGAACCCGCGTTATAACGACTGTTGTTTTCCGCCACGAGTAAACAAGTTTTTGTTTTCATTTTAGAAACACTGTTAAAAGAACTCGGACACAATGGACGGTATTTAGATTACTTGAAAGTAGATACAGATGCGCCTGGAAGAGGCGGGTTCGAAGATACGGTATATACTACGATGCTTTATCCTGTTATCGTGTGTTAACTCATACGTCCTGCAATTACCGCTTTAATAGCTGGTGTGCGTGTTCGTAGCGTATAATGCTGTACGTGTACAGCGTCATCTCTCAGTTGTTGTTTAGTAAGATTATCAGCTGCACCATATGTTGTTTTTCGCTGACAAAACAACGAGAGCTAATTAGACTGTAACGTTTACATAAGACTGATACATTTTTAAAGCTACTGGGTGTAATGGGTAATAGAACAACCGTGTTATAGCCGTGTCCTATAAATGATTTATGGTAAAAACACTAGTTGCACAAAAAATCACAGTTGTTTTTCTATTAGTACTGTGGAGTAAGATGGATACCATTAGCACACAATAGCACAATAAATTCTGGGGCTAATTTTTTTGTTTATTACCAAATGGGACAATATAAGAGAGTAAAAACAGTGACCATGTTACCCAAACCAGTACCTAAAACATATACTGCTAACATGAAAACGTAATGCACTATTAGGTCATGGAGAACCTCCTAGACACAGGCCTTCACAGCTAATCTCTAAACATGTTTAACTTTCGCTTTTTATATATAGTAGTGGGGGGAGAGATGGGACACCTTTTGATTTTATTTTCTCGTCGCATTTGATAGTAAACAAAGTACAGTCCCCATCTTACTATACAATTCCAAGTTTTTTTCTATACGTAATTTTTAGGTTAACCGTTATGTATATTTTAGGTAATGCAAGAACTCCTAGACACAGGCCTTCACAGCTGTGTACGCCAATTTGCCCAAGAGGTACACGTTATGGGGCCTCTTAACTCCCCCGAGAAGCTGCAGCGATGCAGATTACTATACCGCCAGATGACGCTGCTGAACCAGCAAGGGTGGCGACTTTACAACACAACAGATAACGTAAGATGGAACCAAATGAAAATAAAATCTTCTTTCACGCAATGGGATAACAGAGCGGACATAATGAACAAACAGTCTCCAATTCTATGGGAAACTGCATTTGTGAATTTCAACTTAAAAGGTCCTTGCAGGGTTTTATAAGTTTACGAACTTTCAAAGTCGAATGTAGGTGCATTGTCACACTAAAAGATTTCGTTATATTATACTGTGTTTACGGACTTTTGGTTTCTGCCCGATTTTTTTAAAAGAAAATATAGCGGTATATCTTTGAAAAAAAATGTTGCGTTAGCGTAAATGTTACAACTTCTGAAACTATTCGACTTACAGAAACCGATTTTGTTCAACAATTTTAATTTCACATATATATCAAACATTTTATATTATAGAACTGTGTGATAAGGTGGGATACCTTTAGCACATAAACAAATTCTGATCGTGTTTTAAACAATTATGCTCTTTTATAGTCGCGAGGCTATTTGTATAATTCTGTAAAAAAATATTTGTTTACTGCCAGCAAACGGAACAAGGAAAGTATGGAACTTGTATTAGCCTATTCTTTACTATGATTTGTCCAATATATTAAAATTATACTCACATTTGCAACGATGAGGTGGTCTCGATGGTTGAAATAATGAAGTATAATGCTTCTCATTCAGTAGCTTTAAGAAACGGAGTCTAACCTCTCATTTTGGCCAAAGGATATTTGAATCCACTTTGCTGATAAAGTGCTAATAATGTAACTTGATTTTTTTTTTCGGTAAGAATCCAGGCCACCTGTTCTAACGGTCTTGACCTATACTCACTTTTACTAGTAATATACACCCAGTTTTACTATAGCATAAAACCTATACTATAGCAATAGTACTGTGTGGTAAGGTAGATACAGTTAGCACATAGTATACTACATTACTTAATTGTTTTAACAAATAATAACACAATTTTAGAGTCGTAAGGTTACAGTTATATAACCCATTGAATGTCCTTTGTTTACTACCGAATGGGGCGAGAAATGAATGAAAACGTACCATCTTACCCCAACCTACCATATTAACTCAGATACTGTCTGTACATTAAACTTAGTTCTTACAGTTACACTAACTAGAGTATAAAATCAACTACCTGTTAACAGTATCAAGCTAGGTAGAGAACTACTTTATTCTCGTCTTGTTCACAACGCGACTGCGTATCTGTATGCCTGCAGCCGCTTACGAGGTAAAACAGAAGCAGAATTAATAATTACCTCAACCAAAATGCTCAAGGAAACGAAGTATAATTAGGAGCAAGTGAAAATGAATTGAAAACGTCCATATAAAAACAGTAGCGCAACGGAAAAGGAATATCAAATAAATATAGTGGGAGGGATTTGAAAGTTGAATGCATGACTTGTTTTTTCTCGCGTGGCATTGACAGTCGTTATAACACGGTGTTCTGTTATATATACACCTTGCGTGCCTGCTTACTATAAGTTACCACATATGTAACTTTGTGGGTGTTTATTAACATTAACTTTTATAGTGATGTAATTTTCAGACATGCTTTAAACTGCATAGACGTATAACAATACCACACGATGATCTGTGGGATTAAAATTTCATGCTCTAGTTGGAATTTCAAACCAACAGCATGACGTACTAGGACTTTATTAAATCAAATTTTAAATTTTGGTTGTTATATATATATATATATATATAATAGATTGAAGTAAGATTATTTATGTTTTTATTCTCTTATCGTCCGATTTGGTAGTAAACAAAGAATATTTACAGAATTATATATAACTGTATCTTCACAACTCTGAAATAGCGTTGTTGGTTGCCAAAAAACATACTTGTATAGAAATAACGGGATATTATTTGCTAACGGTATCCATCTTACTCCACAGTATCATATATAATGTGAATGTAACGTGTGTTTAATTCGCTATATGTTAAAACTGATTTAGCTTTACGATAAGCATACGAGTTAGTTTAGTTAACCACTATTGTGTTTCTTGTTTAAAACCGCAGTTGCGAGCAGTCAAGCGGCAATAAAGCTGAGTCAAACGTGCAGAAGTTGAGTTCTGAGAATTCTGTTTCAAACTGTTGTGAAAACATGCTGTTTCAAACTGTTGTGTAACACTATATATAACACTATATATTCTGTGTGTAACACTATATATTCTGTTTCAAACTGTTGTGTAACACTATATACTATAGACTAACAGTATATAAGCAATAAGTCAAATAGTATATCATGTTTAGCGTTGGACTCTAGCCACGAAAAAGTAAACATGGATTTAGATCTGGTACTACAGTGTTTTTTGTAGCACTAATTCTAAATCTATGTTTACTTTTTCGCCCTTACTGTATTTCTTTACACAAGAATCGTTCTACACTATGAGCACCAGATCAGGGTCAGACCAGCGGAATTTATTACAGTTAAAAATAGATTTGTTTCGATTATAATTATCAGACGAAATATGTTGTTACACATTTTAGCAGTCAGTTCAGTTTATAACTATACAGTCTTCACTATTAGCGTTCGAAACGCTGTCAAAATGATGTTTATTTACAGGAATTGACAATATAGGAAGACATATACGATGAAATAATTGGCTACGCTTTAGTTTAGTATTTCCGAAATGGACTGTTTAGTTACCCATACACGATTTTGGGTATTTCAGGAGACAAATATCAATGTGTGTGTTACTATAAACACATAACAGGTTTATATCATTTATTAGCGAATGTATTGTATATTACATAAGTTAAATATTGTATCGCACATTAGTTTATAACTTTTATTCAGGCCAAGTTTAACGACTGCAGCAATAAAATTCCCAGCAGTATATGGCGCACTCTAAGCTTGTATGTTGTAATATAGAAAGTGTATATTAGCCTATGCCTTATATATAAATCCTATATGGCCCTGTACGGCGTGCGCCTATAGTTGTATATACTATACAGTAGAAAGCGAAGGTAGTAAGTCGATATTGCATTGTCCGAAATATATGATCGATTTACGAAGCAATCAATTTGAGCCCTTTTAAAAAGCGCTGTACGGGGTTTTACGTACAGTGAGCGTGAGGTGAATGTTGTGTAGGAAGAATTTTATAATTTGGCAGTGAGCATGAAATGTGCGAATATACCATGTGTCTGGTTATATGAAGACACCCATGTTTTAACTTAACAGTAAGCATTAGTAGTGAAAAGGCACCATGTGTGTCTGATGTATAAGAAGACAACCATGTTTTAATTCAAGAACAGTGAGCATGAGGTGTATGAATACACCAACGTGTGTCTGGTGTATAAGAAGATATGTAATGCCTTTAACTAGTTTAGTCAAATAGGCCAAAAAATATGAATGTATCTGACGAGCTACGCGAAACGTACACAAATATGATTACTGAAGTTAGCAACCTCGCCCAGGGTCCTAAATCCCTCGAAAAACACGTCACTGAGTTAATAGAAAGCTTAATTGAAACCGAAGTGCACCCGGAAATCGAAGAATGGAAAAACAGAAGATTTTTTCCCGGATTTCGAGCAAAAACTGCCAAGTTTTGTTACAATGATTGGCATCCTAGAAAAGGAGACGTTGTAGTAGCTTCGTTTTTGAAAACTGGTAAGTGCTGGTTTTAATTGTTACACCAAAAAAGTAGAAATTTTGTTAAATGAAATATAGAGTACTATGAAGTACATGTTTGTGAAAAGATTATAGCTCGTCCGCCTTTAGCCCAGAGGTTACGGGTTCAAAGCTTGACGCTGCTAACATTATGTGTTCTAAAGCAAGTTACTTAACAGCAATTGCTCCAACCGAGTTTTCACCTATGAGTTGTATAAAATGACAGCCATACATGAAAAAAAAAACAAAAAAAAAGAAATTTCAACAAATAATCTTCTACAAAGTTGCACACGTGGTAACAAGTAAGCGAGCACGAGGTGTATAAAACAGAACACCCGTAATATAATGACTGTCGTTGCTTTGACATGCGAGGATAAGTAAGTTACATATTTCAATTCATTCAAACAGGTACGCACTGGGTTAGAGAAATAGTTCGACAACTTTTCTTTCAACATGATGCTACACTTATTGAAGAAACGAAGAAAATTGGATTCTTTTATGCCTATTTGGAAACTGGATCGCGTAAGTATAAGACGCCACGGCAAATGGGTTATCGTGTCTGTCTTTGGCCTAGGCCCTAGAGAATTGGTTTGAGGCTTAACAACGCTACCATTACGGGGATTGGAGCAAGACACTTATAACAGTAATTGCTTCAACCCAGTGGTCACTTATGAGTGATTTAAATTGTCGATCAAATACATTAAAAATGTAAAAGAAATATCACCCACATAGTTACATACATCGTTACTTGTAAGCGGCACGGTGTGTATAAGACAGAACAATATGTTATATAACGACTGTGGTTGCTCCGCCACCCCAAAATAGACTAATGTACAATTTTCACGAACAATCTTACGTTTTTACAGCTTGCAAGTTCGAAATAATGGACAATCTGCCTTTTCCTCGGCGAATATTTGGAACACATATGCCAGCTGAGCTACTTAACGTGAAAAACTACATTGAAAAAGGTGTTAAGGTACAATAACATTGTTGTTATAAACCTTGTACACAGTGATACCGTACTATAGACAGAAACATAACAGTTTAAACCAAAAGGTTTCACGTTTACAAAAACTGGTGAATTATCATGACACAACGGTTGTCCAAGGGTTATAGGTTCGAGGCTCGACGTTGCTACCATCGTGGACAAGTTAATATTAGTGCAAGACACTTATAACGGTTATTGTTCTAATCCATTGCTGGTCCTTTATCGGTTATTTATATCTTTTAACATGATGGAGAATACCAAATTATAAAACAATGAAGAGAAGGGAATTATCAACATAGCGACAGTCAACATATCAAAACTATTCCCTTTCAGATCATATACGTCTACCGTAACCCGAAGGATCAACTCGTTTCATTTTACCACTTCATGCGTTCTATGCAGTTTGCTGAGCCAGAAAAATGGGAAAAACTGTTCCCAGGAACTTGGAACGAATTTTTTGATGCATGTACAGCAGGTAAAACACGAGCCTTTTAAAATTGTTTTGGTTTTTTACTTATAATATTAATCTATAGACTTCTGGAGTAAAATGGATACCGTTAGCAGATTTTTTCCAGATATTCTAATCGTCTTTTAACAGTTAACAATGCTCTTTGCAGTTTTAAGGGTGTTTACGCATTACAACTTACTCCATTTTACATATAGATTGACACCTTATATAAATACTTTGTAATTTAAGGGGAACAGCCGGTTGGTTTAAAACAAGGAGAAAGCTACGTAGATCATATTATGTCTTGGTATAAGCATTACGATAACGATGGTGTGCACTTTGTAAAGTACGAAGACTTGAAAAAGGTGGGGCAATGTTTTTATTTTGTTATTGACGAATAAATGAATGTAACTGGTTTTATCCTTGATGGGTGGGGCAACGGCAGTCGCTATAACATGGGTGTTCTGTTTCATACACCTCGTGTTCGCTTACAAGTTACCATGTATGTAATTTTACTATAGGACCCACACGGCTATATTTCACGCATCGCTGATTTCGTTGACGTCACAGCGACGAAAGATGACGTCACAGCAGTGGTGACGAACACGTCATTTAAGAATATGAAAGAAAAAGCTGAAAAGGGAGAAACAGCCGCGCAGGCTGGAGAAAAAATATTGTCCATTTTTAGGAAAGGTGGTGAGATCTATATGTAATAAAGTATTGAATATATTTAAAGGTCATTTTGTCCAAATACATTTTTTGACTTCCATTTACATTATATGAAATCCGTGTTTTAAATTTTAAAAGTGTAATTTAATTTTTTTGGCCAAATGTTTCGTTTAAAAGCAGATTTCCAAAAAAACAACTCGTTTCACAGAAATATCGTTTAAAACAAGTTTATAACTGGATAAACAAGTTTAGGTTACCGAAATAGCGCCATACATTTCTCAGCACTAGTAGTAGATTGTAACGTTATGTACGTTCTGCTTGGGTTAGAGACATGGTCTTATAATTCATATGTTCTGTTTTAAATTAAATGCCCATTCTACGTATTTGTAGTAGCCTGTTACTTATAGAAAAAAAATTTTGTACCAACTGTGGAAACTTATCTTTATAAGAAATGTCAACTTAGATTTATCTATGCGCGACAAATTTCGTTTCCCTTTAATTCGCCGTAGTACTTGTTTCTTAAATTACCTATTTAACAAAAACAATTGTTTTAGGCCAGACTGGTGGCTGGAAAAACCAGTTTACGGTCGCACAGTCGGAAAAAGTCGATAAAATGTTCGAGAAACTGAAAGACACCAAGATATCATTTAATTATTAGTCGAATATTAGTTACGTACTGAATAAACTGAAGAAGTAATACAGTAGGGTGAGGAAGATGGGACACCTTTTCATTTTATTTCTCGTCCCATTTTGTAATAAACAAAGAACATTCAAAGATTATTAAACCGTATCCTCACAACTCCCATAGACCGTTGTTAATTGTTTAAAACACGATCAGGATATTTGGATATTATGTGCTAAAGTTGTCCCGTCTTTCCCCCATCCCACTATGTAAAAACCAACCGTTGAAAAAGTACTGAAAAACAGATTTCTACGTTTTTTTTTGGTCAAGATTTATCATTTTCGACTTGCTTTTACATTATATGTAATCTACAATTTATATTTTGTTGGTATTTTTTAAATGTTATAATTTATCATTATCATACGACTGTTTTTTCTGACTTATAATACGAGCGTGAATGTCAAAGTACAATTTTAACCTTCATTTTACACAAGGCCCAGACTTTGCAAGTACATAATATATATAATATACCAATGTTTTTTCGCTGTCTTTACATTTTGAAGCCAAAATAATAAAAGTCATTTTAAAGAACTGTTTGGGTTTTTCATAAGGAAAATCACTTCAACCATACATAGATATATAACATCAGTGTTTTTCGTATTTGTATTTTATTCACAGCGCTACAGGAAAGTAATTAAAGACACAGAGAGAAAAAACAGTTTTTAAAAACTTGTAAATAATTTACATAAATAAACGAAAAAGGTACAAAAAGCGCGAAAAGTAAAAAATTAAAGAATAAAATAATGAGCTTGCGTTGGCAGTGCGGATTGGCCTCTGACGTCAAAAAATGTGACATCATAACTCGTGACGTCACAACTACGACGTCACAAGTGGTATTACGAAATATTTGAAGGGTCTAGCATCGTAAAAGATAGCAGATCTCACACGTGACACGTGGGTATACTCTGTGACGTTGCAAGTAGTAAACAGAGCGCTTTGTGACGTCATGGAGTTTAGATTGTGACGATAATGATAATAAAGTTTGGAGAAGCCCTGGAAAATAATTAGATTTTAATTCCACTCTATAATTTTAGGCACATGAATAAATGTAACATTTATTGTCGCATGGCGGGGCAGCAACGACAGTCGTTGTTACACGGGTGTTCTGTTACATACATCTCATGTCAGCTTATACGAGTTCAACGTTTATAACCTTATGCTCTCTGTCAAGCGTTCAATAAATTGTGCGAAAATTTTTTAAAACGCATAAAAAAATTATCACACAAGCATTTTTTAGGTTTAAAGATTAAGGACTAATTTTTCTGAATATAAACGTACCTTCTGCTGATATACTGCGCTGGTATCGTACTCGGGCCCCACAGTTTGGGCGGATTTCACTACAGGCACGGTGAACACGTCTGGTACAGCTCCAAGAATCTATACCAAGTTGCATACGTCTAAAAAAGGGAAAAATAGTTATTTTTGGTCGATTTTTGAGATTTTCAAAACAATGCGTATAAAGCTAACCTAGCGTACCTCGACCAAATGTGCCTTGACCATTTGTTCGCTGGGAATGCAGCTTGTGACGTAATAAAGAGTGAGAAACATAGAATTGTGACGAGAATTGCAAATTTTGAATTCATCTTTTTATACCGGACTTTTTTCTCAAAAAATAACAGAAAAATTTTTCGTAATTTTCTCGTAAATCTGGAAAAGAAAGTTGGTAAATAAAAACTGTACATAACATAAATGATGTATTTCAATTAATCTATACCAAAATAACACTTTTTTATGCACTTCTGCAAATCTACAAAATGCACAGTTTTAACTATAGCATCTGCCTATATCCTAAACCCTTTTAAAGATTTGGTTGTTCTCTGGTCGTTTTCTTGCTTTTACCTGACTAGTTGTCAGATCGTTGTTAAGTTTTTACTGAAATCTGGATCTATTTATGCGAAAATCATTTTTTCCTTTTCAGTTTTCTCGAGAAATTAAAAACAACACGCAGGGCATTTCTCTAGACCTGTTATTATCACAACGATTCAGTGTTCGAGATAGACAGCCTGCACAGGGCGGAACTAACCGCCGTGAAGATAAAACGAAATGACTTTTTTTTCTGAAACGATTTTTTATATTTTTTCTTATGTTGTGTGATACAATAACTTTTTGCAGTGTGTGTTTCGGTGTAAATAGGTTATGACTCAAAATTTAGCAATAAATTATAAAACTTCTGCTTTCAAAAAATAAACGTAAAATCAAAACATCCCATTTTTGCGGTCAGGATTTTCACAGGTCATCGGGAAATTTCGGGTATTTTCGGATCCGAAATATCTTAAGTTACCCAACCCCTAGTGTGTTTATTTTTACGTCAAATTGCCCAAAAGCGTGCGAAAATTGGTCATGATTTTCATATTTGTGGTAAAAAAGTTGGGGTCGCCCATATAATCACAGGTCAAAGTTTTTAACTAAAGTTGAACGACCGTTTAGGGGCCGGAAACTTGAGAAAGAATTTAAATGACGGGCTAAATAAACTTCTTAAACTTTCCCGTGTAACTTACACGTTTGGTATAACCTCTATTTAGCATTATATCCTGTTTTTCTATCATTTATTGCATTTTTAACGTTGGATATATAGTTGGGTAAGATGTTTTCAGTCTCTTTTATCGTCCTATTTGGTAGTAAACAAAGAATATTTACATAAATGTTATATGCCCGTATCCTCACGACTCTAAAAGATCGTTTTTACTAGTTAAAAATGGCGATTGTAAAATGTGCGATATCATTTGCTAACGGTATCCATCTTACCCCACAGTGCTATACAATTTAAAATAAAAAAATTCAAAACTGTAAGCGTGACACCGGAAATACAATTGAAAAAGTCCGAAATAATTGAATAATATATTTGAGTAGGGTGATGGTCCCACGTTTTATGACTCATATTTCAACACAACACGTAAGGTGTACCCAGACTGTACGAGACCTGAGTCATGCAAAAATAAATCCCATTACACTATAGCCTTTCAATAAAACTAGTTTACATATTTACTAATTATTATTATGATAAATAGTAGCATAAACCGTCTTTTTAATACCCCGTAATTAGTGGTTAAATTGTGGTGTATCATAGGCTTAAGTTTCGCTTGCTTTTATATACATTGCAGCTTATTTTAGCTCTAGATTACAGAGCGGACTAAAATTACCTAAAACTGCCGGATTTAGAAATACGGTAAGCTATACGTGGTTCACTAACAGTATGCGTAAAAAGATTACGATCTGTATAAATGCCCAAAGGGGATAAAATGCACGGACAAAGTTAAAATTTTGCTCAGCTAAAAAGTAGATTCTGCAAAACGTTTAAAAATTTGTAGAAATGACATTTTTGTGGCTCGTAAGTAAAAACTAGCGATTTTACGGGAAATTTTAAAACGGTTTCGCAGGTTTTATTTCCAAATATCCATGTTTTGTGTATTTAAAGTATACAAATAGATTGATTAACTTTTGTGGCACTTTAAAATAAATAAACATAAATACAAAAGCATTCTTATTTTCAGTAAGGAAATAAGCATATTTAGGCTTACAAGTTTAGAACAAAATTTTGAAAGTGTTTTGCTTAACAGGAATTATCTTATACGTGACATTAAATACCAAAACAACATAGCTAAACATGTATATACTCATAGTTAAAGCTTTTACGCTTAGAAGAAATTACTTTTACCAGCCACTAATACTAAAATATGGGGGTAGTGGAAAATTTGTGCCAATTTTATTCGAAATTTGTGGCGAAAGGCACGCTATATTATTTCGTGGAACCAAATCGGACGTGTATCTTTAATACTATCTGATTGTACGCAGCCAAAGCGTGCTATAAAGCCGCTATGATTACACCAAATTGATGTTAAAAAACAGTAAGCATTTGTTCAATCTGAAGTAACTTCTGCTTTTATTTTTTGCGTCATTGTAGAAATTGTGATGTAAACATATAATATTTGTACGTTCATTGTGATTTAACAACGATGATTTGTAAGTCGTTTGTGACGTCATAAACCCGATTATGAGTTAATAATTACAGGTTTGATTGGCTCAGGATAGTTATGTCATGACCTGTAGACAGGAGATTACAAAATCTTGCTGGTATAGGCGGGCATTTTAATTAAAACGATGTTTTTCACTCGAACTGTACGGCAGCGCAGCCCTTAAACCACATTTTATATTTTGTATATAAAGTTTGCGTGTATTCTTGGGAAAAACAAGATTTGGGAAGCATATTATTAAACTAGAATAGTCTGCTGTATTTTCAAACCGTTCGGAGAAAAAGTGTCAGTAGCATTTATGGTAAAACGAATTCCACTTTAAAGAACTGGAATTAAATATAGCAGAAACTATGGCAGATATTTGTTACGTTTTTTAATTTTTTGCTTATTAACGTTTAAATGTAGCTTAACTTAATTATAAAGGGCATATAAACTAATTTTTGTTATACAGTATAAGTTTCAAACTAGGTGACAGAATTTTTGAAATATTTCTCATAGAAAATGAACAACACAAAAAATCTGTATTTATTATGCAAACTGTCTGCCTGTTTTATGAAATTAATCACTGTCACATCATATCGTTACAGACATAGGCTTAACTGTCTGTCCTGACCATAAACGTACTTTGCGACTGAGAAATATTTAATCAATTTTGAAACCTCACCCAAAATGGTGATAAAATGATACACTCAGTAATAATCTCGGTTTAGTAATGTTTTGAACACAATTATTAGAGTTTTCGTGGGAATTTTGACGTAGAGGAACACACCTTTGACCCGTAATCTGATAGTTTTGAATGCATACATGTTATGCTGCAAAAACGACATAGAATGTTGCCGCTGTTTAGCTAGGTGAGTGGTACAGTAGGTCACGGCAAGTTACCTGCAAAAACGAAATCAACAAAAACTTTACCTGTAAATTAAATAAGCTATCAGATTGTAATTAAATTCTTTTAACAGTTGGCACCACTTCGTTCGTAGAAATCTCCGAATTTTGCCAAAGTTCTTTATGCCCACTGTTAAGTATATATGCGCTTGCGACTCACGAATATAGAAAAGCCGAAACATCGTAAACAAAAACAACAATTGCAAATACAAAATAGCCATAAAATGCGATTTTACACAAAAGAAAAACAAAGAATTTTTTAAGTCGTCTTTAAACAATGATTCCACTTCTTCTTTTGACAAATCTTTGGACTTATTTTACTTTATTAGAAGTTGCCTGTCTCAATATTTCATTCTAACTCGCTTGTCTGGGATCTAAACTCAGAATGCTTGTACTATACTATAGCTTTCATCCAGAAGACCTAATATCTGATCTGTTTTTGCTTGTATTTCTGAAACTAAACATTTCTAAATACAGGTTAGGATAGAAAGTTTTATTTTTTTATTTGTATAAGTTTAGCTTTAACATAGGATTAAAATAAAATATAGATTTAGCCTATGTATAATACAGTACAAGTTGAGCCTATATCGAATCTAAGTCTAGACTACAATGATGTGTCTTTAGTTTAAATTAAGCCTATGATGTTAAAATAACCCAGAACTACTGTATCATATCTCTTGAAATTGGGTATCTTCAAGGACTTGGTAAAACTGCAAAAAAAAGTTGATCCGAAATTACAAATAAATAGTGGATTACTTGACTTTCATATTAAAACAAAACTGGTTGTGTTTAAGACCATTTATTCCTGTATTACGTGGTTAGAACTGCACGCTGTGTAGTACGCTTGCGTCGTTTCTTCTTATCGTTTGCCCGCTGCGTGGCGTCGGAGAAAAACGTGACGTCATTCTTGGATTCGAATTGACGACGTATGTGACCCAGAGCAGCCAAGTTAAAACCGATGGTGTCCTAACGGGAGGTGTGAAAGTATTAAACGAAATCGGAGGGTAGTGTTAAAGGCCGCTGCTAGCGTTTTGGATATGTGTCCTTGGGCAAGATACGAAACAACAATTGCTTCGACCCGGTGGTACCTTATGGATTGTTTAAATTGTCAGCCATGTATAAAAACTAACATGGTAACAGGCCAACTGTGGCCTAAATCCATGGCGTGCCTCGCCGTGGGATCTCAACCGACAACCATATAGAACATAATAAACAAATACTAAATGTAACTTTGCACTTACACGTAATTGGTCGATCTTTGTTTCTGTATTATGACGTAAATCGTCCAGAACATTCACTAGCGTCTGATTGGTCGTGATTCGGCCGTGGTGAATTCTAATTGGATAAAAATGATAATAACCAATTATAAAGTTACATACGTGGTAACTCGTAAGCTGGCAAGAGGGGTATGAAACGGAACACCCGTGTTATAACAACCGTCATTGTCCCACCACGCGAGGATAAATAGCTTACATTCATTTAAAATATTGTGGTAAAAACGTATAAAATCGATTAAGCGTTAAATGAAACGAAATTTAAGCGTTAAATGAAACGGAATTATTTCAAATTAAATTAGCATCTTTTACGTCACAATCTACACGTATTATTACGTGTCAAGCGTATTTAGTCAAGGAGAAATTTAAACATTTCCGTTTTTCAAAGAAATTGGACCTACCCAGTTGTTGCGGTGTAAGTTTGTATATTAGCACACCTATTGAAACAAGCGTAAAATTATATAACATAAATTTTACTTTTCCGCAATTTTTGTTAACAAAGATTTAAAATAAATAAAAGCAACGAAAAGACGGGACATAGCGACAAAGATAATAAGAACATTTTAATAAATATCCGCCGGGTTACTAGACCTAGCAACGGTAGGATTTCTGCACATTTAAGTTATACATTTGTGAAAGAGAACACCTATGTTATAACGACTATCCATGCCACGGGAAGTTAAACAAATTATTTGTTTTTGAATTTTTCGATGGCAAGGTTTATAAAAAATCGAAATTTCCAAAATTACAAATCGGGTGTTTTGTTACGGACCAGTACACCTGTGTTATAACGACTGTCGTTGCACCGCCACGCGGGGATAAATAAGTTTATTTATTTTATTTTAATTTAATTTTAACGACACTTTTATACCAGCAAGGGTCATGAAAATCAAAATTTCCAAAATTACAAACCGGGTGTTTTGTTACGGACTTGTACATCGTTATACGGGTATTTCTGCTATGAGTCATATCCTGTTACTATGGCGAACTCGTTTTAGCAGCAAAGTAATTTTAGATTTTGTATTTTCCGTTGTGTTTTTTTACGACTACTATTTGGAAATTTACGTATTTTTGTAAAAAAAACAATATGTTGTTACGTGGTATATTTATGAATTTTCTTTTCGGTTTTAAAACAAACATTAAATTTTTATTAATTTTCGATATGACGAAACGTTATTAAAAGCGGTAAAACAAAGTTTAAGAGTAATTTTAAAAAATCTTGATAAAAAAATATTGTGTAGTCCTTTAATTTGGGCAAAATCTGGCTAAAATCCCAGGTCCAATGGCGTGCGTCACGGCAGGACCTTGCTCGTATGGAAAATAATGAAACATACATACACTGCGCCGGTATTAATATGTTTATATATATGTATGTATATGGTACTTGAAAGCAGGCACGAGTTGCATGAAACCGAAAACCAGTGTTATAACGACTGTCGTTGCCCGTCACGCAAGGTTAAATAAGTTACATTCATACTATCATATGTCTTACCTTAAAAGGAAAAATATACAACGGCAAGCTAGCTCAACTTCACGCCCTCTAGCGACGAAGGTACCGAGTAATTGCAGCAGATCGGGGACGTAAGAAAAAGGGAGGACAAGTAACGACTCTTCTAATTCACTGTTATATGAATGTTTGATGGTTAATATAATGTATAGCATGAGTGTCTTCTTATACAACAGACACACATGATGTATTCATACACCCCTTGCTCACTGTTAAGTTATAACATGAGTGTCTTCTTATAAACAACTTTACGTATATTTACCTTGAGCGAATCTTTCGTATGACTTCTAAAACATATCTCGTAGCCTGAAATAGAAAAACATCTATTTATACATATTCGAATGTAATATTTTTTTTTTGAATAACGCTTACCGTAATATTGCCGTATGCCCTTAGTATAGGATGATCAGATTTGTAAAATACCTGGAAAAATATAATATATTAAACAATAACAAAATTAGGTTTGTATTAAAACAACCGTATACCAAACATTTAGGTGAAAAAAAAATAGAAAAACAGGTATTTACATGCAGCGTATTTTCTGGTAATAAATCAGACCTACTCATGTTCTTTGTATCTATATGGGGAAGAACCTACGGCAAGTAACTGCGAAGAGCTCTTGGGAGTTAGATCAGAGTTGGATACCCCAATATCCACACCAAAGCACCTTACCCATGTAGAAGGTATACGAAACAAGTTTAACATATTACACAATGCTACAACTCACATCTTTGTTTTTGTTGATGAATTTAAATTCTTCTTCTTTTACTTTCTCTTCATTAAATAACTAAAGAAATAAAAACAAAACACATTTTTAGAACATTGATTTTACATTAAAAACATTACACCAATGACTGCAAACATAAAACACCCCCAAAAAAAAACAAATTTGATAATAACTTAACCGTAAAAGTTAAAAAAAAAGATTTTTTAAAACATTTTTTCACCTCAATTGCCTCCATTATTTTCTCAGCACCCCTCACACTTTCAACTGTTGTCTTGGTTGCCATGCCAACCTCATTTTCCTTGCTCTCTCCTGCCACCTAAAGGGAAGGATAAATTTAAAAAAATAAATTGTACATTGCCAAACACTCAAACAGCAACCAAAAATAACTGAAAAATTTACTTATTCTGTTAGAATTTTTTTCTGATCAAAATTTCATATTCTTTTTTTTTAGCAAAAAATTATAAAAAAGTGCAACTCCTACTTTTCCCACTCACTGTAGTGTCTTGGTTCTTGGCGAGCAATTTTTCCTCTTCCTTTTCTCTTTCATGCTCCCTCTCTTCATCAGGGATGACCACTTCCATGGATCGATTCCATAATCTTAGTGATCGATCGTTTCCACAAGTAGCAACATGGTCACCATCGGGACTGACACATAGTGACCATACTGAACCCAAGTGGCCCTGGGGAACATGGCATTAAAATTATTGGTAAAACAAAATTTAAAAAAATAAAATTGGTAGAATAAATAATATTTTTTCCAGGTAACGAGTAAAATATATACTTTTATATAAAAAAACAAACAAATAAAATCTTGGAAAACGGTAAAAAACTCTGAAATATAGGTAAACGACTTATATCTTAAAAATATACTAAATGTTGTATAGTCAAAAACATTCACACCAATTGAAGCAGTTACCTATTGTAGTACAAACCTGCAAGACTTGAATCAGTGTGAAATTGTCTGCATCCCATTGCTTAACTAAACCATCCTTACCACAGCTGAAGAACAGGTGAGTATCGGGGACGAATTTTAATCCAGTAACGTCGTTATCATGAGCAAATAATGACCTGGAAAAACAGAGAAATTAAAGTGCAGATTATATAATAAATTTACAGGTGTTATAAAAACTAGAATTAGGTGTATTAGGTCTTCAGTGAGGCACACCTGAGACCTGGGATGTAGGCTTATTGGTCCCAGTCTGTTCTATTCTATAAGGGTGAGGTCTTCAGTGAGGCACACCTGAGACTCAACTGTACATTGCACAAGCGTTTACCTATGACAGTCACCAAAATCCAGACCCCATATTTTAACGTTCCGGTCTGGTGACCCGGAAACAATCAGCGTTGAATCTGAACTAATGCTCACACAAGAGGGGGGAAGAGAGTGTCCGTATAACGAGAGAAAAAACTAAAAAAACAAATTTTTAATATAAAAAAGGTATATAAGTATAGCACTTCTTAACTGCTTAAAATTTTTTTATCTCTTTTTAACTGATTTTATCTTTAAAAATGCATTTAACTCCCAGGCTAACAGTAAAAATTTATTTGTAACACAGAACTTTGTTATTTTTTGCAAATAAATATTTTTGTCTTACCTTCAAAGAATCCACGTAAAATATTTTGACGGAACAATCCAATAATGACGCGGCAATAAAACGATTATTCGGGGTAAATTCAATGTCAAGAATTTGGTCATCTAACTCGAAAGTCCGAGTGTGGGTTAAAGATACTCGCTTTGAACTGTGGGAAATATGTAAAGGGAGTTTAAAACAAAAATAAGATTTGGTTGGAAATTATTAGTATACAGTTTTTAGAACAAAATAGTGGATTGAATTTTTTATTTTACAGTTATATATTTAAATTTTTGAAGAGGCTGTTTTAAAAAGGTGTAGTATGAAAATATTCTGTTTTTTTCTACATTTTGTGGTCAAACTATTGATATTTTTGCCTAAAGAGGCATTTTATTAATGTCCAACTTGTCAGAAACTGCAGCAAGATGATTTGACGTCTTGTGCCTTATTTTGACAAGCACTCGTGCCAACTGGTGCGTGATGTGTGCAATAAAACATTGCACACTGCACCAACCAGCGTGATAATATTGCAGCTACGGACGAAGTGATTCTTATGAAAGAAAAACCACTAACCTGGTGACTGCTTTGATTTTACGAAATTGAACTTTTTTTAAACAAATATATATACATACATTTTGAATAGATAAAATACTTTGAAAACTACTAATCAATAAAAAAAATACAAAAACTGTTAACAAATAATATGATTAAAAAACAGCATTGTTTTGAAAGTAAAATGGTCTTTCTCAACAAAAACCCAAATGAAGTCATGCTGAATGGCATACAAATCGTTAAGAACGATTTTAAAACTGTAGTAGCAGTAGGCAAAAAATACTATTTTATATTGTATCAAAAGTAATGAACTGTTTAAAGCTTATTTACCTCACTGAATAATTTTCATCACTTATTAAATCAAATTCCCAGAACTTAATTTTTTTATCCGGGCCCCCGGATACAATTCCTCGCTTGTTTGGAAATAACGCAACGCATGAAACAGCACCCTCGTGTGCCTGGATGGTTTCCAGTAGCGTTCCTAAAAAAAATCAATTTAAAAACTCTAAGATTACAAAAAAATGCTACAAGACTTCTTTCTTTTAAACTAATAATATGCTTGGCAGAAACAGCATATATATACAGTAGGGTGGGGGAAGGTGGGACACATTTTAACTCTATTTTCTCTTCCCACTTGGTAGTAATAAAAAAAACATTCAAAGAAATATAAAACTATACCCCTTGACTCCTATAGACCGTTGTTAATTGTTTAAAACAAGATGAGGATATTTGGACAATATGTGCTAAAGGTGTCCCATCTTTTCCCACGCTACTATATAACTGTACAGACATCGATTTTATAAAATTTCACTGGTTGCGACAAACAAAAAGAGCTCACTATAAGAATGTGTTTGTATTTACCTGAAGCGACATCGTGCAGCTCTAATGCTCCCTCTTGTGTTCCTAAAATAACTTGCCGATCACCCGGAACGAAAAGACAACATTTAGGGTGGGAGCATTTCAATGTTCGTATACACTGGTGACTACTCCTGTAGGGGGAATAAATACAAATTATTGGGGTAAATCGAACAAATAACTCTTTTAACAGGTCACTGTTCGCATAGTGCACGGACTCCCCTTATGGACTGTTAATCAAAATTATCGGGAAAATTAAAATAAAATTAATACTTTAACTAGTTAATTGAGAACTATTTATTAAAAATTTGTTATAAATTTTTTTATAAATGTATAATATTGAATTACAAAAAATTTAAAGATTTGTATCAACAAGAATTATATTTTATCAACATTTTACCTGTTCCATAACTTCGCACTTTCAGAAGATGTTGTTAATAAAGCCATACCATCCATAGTAAAACACATTGATTTTGTGTCTGTACGATGACCAAGCTGAGATAACCGCTTTAAACTGGAATATTCTGGTTGGGACAGCAGAGAGATTGTGGATACTGTCTCGATCTGATTGTTACGTAATAATGCGACAGTGTTGTAAGTGTTTGGGGTAGGTGCGGTAAGGTCCAACGAGCTGGTAAAGAAATAGTGTTAGTACCTTATGCTCGCTGTCAGTAAATACGTGAAAACAAGATTCGAATTAGCACCATTCGAAAAGTGTGATTTGTTTTTTACAGTTTTTGGGACTCTTATGTTTTTTCTGTTTTTACAGTTTTTTCCATGTTTTTAGAATTTTTGTCTAAATTGCAACATAATATTGTTAAAATTATGATAAAACATTGATAAAATAACTATTTACGAACATAAACCCAGAACTGCAAACATTCAATTAGCTATACTGCTATAAAACTTCACATTCTAACTAATTATAATTTTCCAAATACCACATAAAATATTTCACCTTAACTTGCCAGCACAGGTAAAGCTACCAACATGACTTATTTCATCTTCAATACTTCGTTCTATTGTGATATCATCTATTGAATGTGAATTTTTTATATAAGAATACAACATGATATGAGTTTTAGTAAAAAACAACTTATATTTCATTCTATACCAGGGGGGATCTCATATATTATACGTATGAAGGAATTATGTAACTTATTTATCCTCGTGTGCCGAGGCAACGACAGTCGTTACATCACGCGTGTTCCGTTTCACACACCACAGGTCAGCTTATAAGTATTTATTATTAAGTATCAAACACAAATCTGCTAGCGCCATGTAACATGTTTAAACGTTAGGACAAAATTCTATTTTTCACTTTTGATTCACTTACTTTCCTCTTGTCCCTCGTTCTTTTGTTTCTTCTTTGCTCTTTTTAGTTTCTTTTTTATCCTCAGAGCCACTTCCGCTTCATCGAAAATGCGAAAGAATTCGACCATTTTGTCATTTCCCTGTTGATATAAACAAACTAATATAAAGTAATGGTATGGTATATATTAATTCACATAAAAACTCGGCACCGTGGCACACTCGTTACTTGTAGCCTAGAAGGTACAGGTTCAAGGCTTAATGCAGCTAGTTACTGTCAGCATATTTGCCCATGGACAATACACTTAACGGCAAACCCTAATGATGACTTACTGTATGGCAGACAAATCAGTTTTTAAGATCACAAAACAAAAACTGACAGGCTTAAAAATTGTTATAATGTGCCTATAAAGATTTATGAGAAAAATAATTTAAAAACTCCCATTAACTTACATGGCACGTGAGTAATCTTCCGTCTTTTGAAACTTTGAGGGTCACGACCCTGTCACGACCTTTACGCATGACCGACCCCACTTTAATACAACTGACCAATCGTTCTTCAAGGTCGTCTAAAGGTCAAGTGAAACAAACAATTCAAAGTTTTAGGTCACTCATTTTTCATTCAACAACATTTTTTATACCTTCAATGCCTTGCATGACATCATCACTTATGACATCATCACTGTTGACATCATCGAGTTTTGTCTTCTGTAGCTTAACTAAAGGTGCTTCCATAGAGTCCTATAGAATTAAGTGACATTGGCAATTTAATACAAGTTTGTCTAATATTATTCTATATGGGTGAGGTCCTACAGTGCCATAGCATTGGAAATGAGTTTCAGGCCATAGTTGGCCTATTACCCTGATACCCAGGGTGCTACCAGTGTCTTGCCCAGAACACATACGCCTACCAGTATCGAGCTTTGAACCCGGTATCCTTTGATTACAATTTTATGTTTCACCTTGTTAGCAATAAATTCAACGCTCCATATACGTAACTCACTGTCCCCTGACCCCGTTATAATTCGGCGCTCGTCTGGTGTCAAACAAAATGACCAAACCTGGTGAAAAAGAGAATGTAATAAACATACAATCCAGAAGATATATGTAATAAACATATTATGCTTTATGTGCTTTATTTTGGTCATTTTTGAAATACATTGGTTACATACAAGAAACTGCAAGAAAATTTGGTATAAGCTTGGCATATTGTTTAGATAAGACTAAGAGTAAGGTTCTCACCTCGGATCTGTGTCCAACCATTGTTTTAAAGCAATGCTGAGTATCTAAGTCCCACCATTTCACATATGTGTCTTTGGAACTGTAAAAGAGCGGAAATACATAATGTAAATATAACACATGTCAATTTAGGCGAGTAAAGTCGGCAAACTAGGTAAAAGTAACATAACATTTTTTCTTATGAGAACAAAGTATTTAAGCACAAGCAACAATAGGTATTGGCTTAACTGATTTCTTAACTGAGCTCATTCATACAGAATAGAAAGACTAATTCATTGTTACAATTCATGAAAAAAGAATGATAAATAGTGCTTTGTAAAAACTGTATTCTCATACCTGGTAATTAACATGTTTCGTTGCTTGACGAAATAACAATCAGTTATGATTCCTTTGTGTCCTTTTAAACGATACAACCCACTTTCATTCACTAAGTCCCAAACTACTACTTCTGTATCCTGTGTGAAAAACATTTTTCTAAATATATATAATACTTAAAAGAATGCATAGCCTATAATGGGCATAAGCAGGTAATAGTAAAATGTCCTTGTGCAAGACATTTACCGCCAATTGATCTAACCCAGTGGTCACTAATTGGTTGTTTAAATTATCAGCCATACAAGAAAAACCCTTCAACAAAGTCCATACGTGGCAACTTGTAAGCAGGCACGAGGTGTATCAAACAGAACATCCATGTATTATTACGACTGCCATTTCCCTATGCACGAGGATAAAATTAAGAAAATAAAAATATATAATCTTTTTAAACTTTTTTTTCTTAAATTAAAAAAATTCTTTCTTACATGTGATCCAGATGCTAGTCTCATGCCAGCCTTATCGAAAGCCAAACACGAGATTGCTGTCCGATGTCCGCTAAATGTAACGTCTGATTCCGCTGTTACGAGACTGAATATACGAATTGTGCCGTCGACGTAGCCTACCGCTAAGTGTTGACTGTTTGGACTTGATTTAATGCAAGTCACTTCTTGGTTGTCCCCTTGTAATAATAACACCTGTTGTAAAGGATCTTTTTATTATACAAAGTTTTCTATATAGGTGAAGGCCTATGCTAAGGCAGGCTAAGGGACTTAGGATTCAGCCAAGCGTTCGTCTATTACGACAGTGTAAATGTTAGCCTACCGGCCTATACTATTATTTTCTATATAAAGGGGGGTCTTGTGGCAAGACACATCCTAGGACCTGAGATTTAGGGCAGAGTTGGCCATTACCCTAACATAGTAACTTATATTTCATCAATATAAAAACATAGGGGTGTTTTTTCTGGTGTTGGGGTAATAGGCAATTGCAAATCCAAGGACCCATTGCATGCCACGCTGCAGGTCCTCACCTACATAGAATAAGTGATAAAACTTACAAGCTGTGATTCTGTGTGAGCATGGTCCTACCTATTACCCCAAGTACATACATACATACTAAAATGCATATATTTTACCAACAAAAACCTATTTGAAAACTTACCAGCTGTAAGGTTCTCATGTCCCATACACATACATTCTCGCATGCTGCTGCAGCAACATATCTTCCTTGTGTATTCCTCATTGACAGGTATTCCACATTACATCTGGCACTGCCCAATACTCCAAACTGGGCAACAGACAAATACCCAAGATATTGCTTAGTAATTCCCATACTTATTCAATGTGTTTATATAAAACTTACTAAAGCATCTGAAACGAGCAATTTAAAGACACATTATAAATTTTAAAGCATAAAATTCTGCTGGTATTATTCAAGTAACAATTCTTGCATTTTCTATAATTAACAATATTTCAATGTTATTACTCTTTTAATTTTTGAATTTTTTTGTTTTTGATTTCCGTTTTTCTCTTTTTTGCTCCTTTTAAAATATCAGGGGGAGCAGTCCGGATAGTATTTCTTTTCGTTTGTGTCTTTGCTGTCTTTTTCCGCTCTTCTTTTGACATCTTCTTCATTTTGAGCATGTACTCCGGCACATCACACCCAGCCTCTTTGATTAAATTTGCAATCGATCTTAAAAGAGCCCGGTCTTGGTCAGTAAATAGCGTAATTGCGCGCCCTGTCCGGCCTGCTCTTCCAGTGCGCCCAATTCTGTGAATATAAGTGACCGCACTGTTGGGAAAATCGTAATTTACGACTAAATTCACATTCTGAAAATCCATACCACGACCCATATGCTCTGTACATATCATTACCCATGTTGTCCCAGCATGTAGGGAATGTATAGCTTTCTCTCGCTGCTCTGGAGTCCTGTCTCCATGAATTACATCAATATTAATACCATCATATACAAGTTCAGCGTATAACTCCTTTGCTCTTTCCTTTGATTGCACAAAAACTAGCGCTGGAGGTGCAAAACCACCTCTAATAATATCTTGCATAGCGAGAAGTTTCCCTTGCTCATTTCCCACATACTTTAGCTCTTGTTTTACAGAACTGGTCGCAGTATTTTTCCCCCCGACTGTAACCTGTAGCACATTATCCATATTTAGAACACACCATTGCTGAACGTCGTGCGCAAAAGTAGCACTAAACATAGCGCGACGAATTTTCGGATTTTCGCATGCGGAATAAATCCTCCCGAGCTGATCTCGGAAGCTGGCATCTTCTTTTCCATCCTCGAAGAGTTTATCCGATTCATCTACTACTAACCACTCAATAGAGTCCAGCTTCAAAATAGGGGTTTCTTGTTTTATAAGGTGAATAATACGATTGGGTGTGCTTATTAGAAGATCTATATCACACGTTTGTTTTTTCTTTTCCGTGAAGGATTTCACTAAATTTTTATCCATAAGGCGGATGTTCAGTAAGTCTTTGTGGATTTTTTCATTTTCTTCGTCATTTTCTGAGCGAATAAGTTTCTTGCATTCGCTGAAAGTTTGTTCCGCTAATTCTCTCGTAGGACTGAGTATGAGAGCTCTAATATTTTTACCTTTTTTCGTTTTTTTGACATTTAGCAAATGAGAGACAACAGGTACCAAAAACGCAAGTGTTTTACCAGATCCGGTAGGAGCACAAGCTAAAATCTCTCTGCCGTCTAACATAGCGGGTATAGCTTGCATTTGAATTGGACTTAACGCAGAAAATCCGAATCTTTCAGTCAAGTTTTTAACGCAGATTGAATGCACACCGAATTTTTCTTCTAACTGATTAAAATTTTCCACCAAATCAGGTACATCGGTGCCTTGGACAAAAATACGCATTTGTTTCCGTAAATTAACTTTTGTATCGTCAGATTTCTCATTTTGCTGATCATTTTCTGTATCGTTTTCGTCTGTTTTCCTTTTGGGCTTGCCAGGCTGTATATTTTCGTTCCTACTTGGCGTTATAGCTCCTGGAATCCGTATATCTTTTAAATTTAGTTTAGAATTAAAGCTAGCACCGACTGTAAGCTGTCGAAATATATCTTCTGAGTCCATTTTCCTACAATGCAAAACTACGCGAAATTCCAAAACACAAACACATGTGTGCCACTAAAAAAGATGAACGCAGAGACGAAATATTTTAACTTGGGTACTTGAGTTTTTTATATATTTGTTTTAACATACGCAGAAATGTGTCAAAATTCAAAAGATTGTATAATTTTCAGCATAAAACAAAGTTTAAAAATCGTTTAATTTATTGGAAAAAAAACTAAAGTTTAGTTTTATAGTCGAATAGCATTAATGGACGCATTTAATCAGACAAGGTGTATAGAGTCATATTGTGAATACGGGTACGTATTTAATTCTAACTGAAATCATCTACAAAACAAGTAAGTATTATTTGGAACATTTTGAACGTCTTATGCACTGCGTCACTAGGTGGTACTAGTAAGCCACGCAAAAAAGGTAAAGCGCGAGGAAAAAGTAAACCGATAAAAATGTAATCAGATAAAATTATCCAATGTGTTTTCCTATTGGGACCTAGCACATAATGCTCATATTAGGTTCATGTATACAGCTTAGAAATAATCACCCACAAAGTTACATACGTGGTAACTCATAAGCGGGCACGAGGTGTATGGAACAGAACAGCCGTGTTATAACGACTGTCGTTGCTCCGCCACGCGAGGGTAAAGTTAAATTCATTCATATCGTATAGAACAGTTTTAACTCCAAACAACTGCAAGGTTTGCATATTCCAATAATTGCCACCTAATAACCGTGTTTAGTTTAACTTTGAAATAACTTGCAAAGTCTCTTTCTCCTACGCATAACCATATCGAAATAGAATTTTTCTCAATGCGGATACATTTCACGATATATATCTCACCAAGCGGTTAATACTAAATTTTTTTACGTCTAATGTGTTTTACTGTCATATATAATGCTCATATTTCGTTAATAAGTACAATTATGACGCAAAAATTGCAAAATTTTATTAATCAAATTGTCACACAAAATAATATCAACGTATTAAGCCATGGACCAGTACGCACGTAATTTGTCTCCTAGCAACGTAATGTTACGTCAAAGAAGACCCAGTTTGATGGTTCTCAGTCTGTCGGAGTCGCTTTTTACAATGGATAGCATCGTCGACTCGTTCCAAAGCAGTTTAGTCATTTTTTATTTGTTGAAAGAAAATTGGTTTATTTTGAACGATTTTTACAACTTTTATAAATGTCTCTAAACAAATATTTTTATATTTTATAATTCCTATTCGCTAAAGTGTTTATTAGTAATCGAAGTATTGAAAACGATATGCAAAGTTCAGAAAACGTATATATGGCAATTACTTGTTGTCTTGTTCCCTATATAGTATATGCAAATCATATTTAAAACGCTTCCGAAAGATTGAATAGAGTTTACTCCTTTGTATTATACACGCGCTGTTACTATATAAACTACGTATTTTACGCTTTGTTGTATAACAATGGTGTAGAATGAATGTATCTTATTTATCCACGCGTAGCGGGGCAACGGCAGTTGTTATAAAACAAGGGTGTTCTGTTTCATACACCTCGTGTCCGCTTACGAGTTACTATATATGTAACTTTGTAGATAATTATATTATGGGAGAATTTTTCTTATGTATATAAACATTGTCTTTTTATTTAAAACCCGTCATCGTAAAATGGCGAGACAATTAATGCAACATCATATACCAGTATGACTATATACGGTGACGGAGCGCTAATTTTTTAGGAGAAAGTCATTGCACTTGACGGTGAACCTGTATACTGGTGATATCATCGAACTTGCGTCCAGTCACGTTTGTTTACGATACATTATCTAATATACATCACAGAATCGACATGCATCAGTGAAGATAATGTTTCGTCAGACTTTGATAAAGGGGGCTGTGATGTAAACAATACAAGCAAAAGACACATTGAAAGAAACGACTATATACGAGGTTTTATTTAAACCAATTTAAGCAAAGATTATTACACTACATATAGTCACACACAAAGTTACATGTTATAGCACTGTGGGGTAAGATGGAATACCGATAGCACCCAAACTCCACATTTCCTCTTTGTTTACCACCAAATAGAACGAAAAATAGAAAAAAATATGTTCCATCTTACCCACCCGGCCACCCTTACTATACATGGTAATTCGTAAGTTGGCACGAAGTGTATGAAACTAAACATGTAAACAACCGTGTTATAAATCATATTATAACGATTGTAATTGTCTCGCCAAGCAGAAATTAAAAATACTCTCATTCATATAGTAATCCACACTTATGGCCCGCAGCATTTTTAACAAAAATTATATCCGCTAGGTGTCGCAAACGAGCTTAGCAAGAAATATGAGCAGCCTAGCCAATCAGAAGCGAAGGAATTTCAAGGTATAGTAACGTGGTTTCGGTCTATTGTTTTTGCAACGTACCGTATCCTATTTCTGTTTTCGCGTTTGCGTAACTTAATACCAGTCTATACCCCCCGCTAACGAAATTAGGAAGCGCACAACATTTTGTACACGGAAAATAACTGCCATTTTAGCGACAAAAGTGCTAACTTAGTTCAGGGTTGTCAGTAAACATAAAATACTTCGGGCCGTGGGCTATAATTTCGTTTGCTTCCTTCCCGTTTCGTTCTATTTTGGTCCATATCAATAGAAATAGTGGAGTAGTGCGAAATTACTGCTCAGTGACTCAAAAACGAGCCTACAGTGTAAATATATCAGCAATGCCTCGACTACTGCGCAATATCCGGTATTTTTGTTACTGGGTACGAAAAAATGTCGAAGTTTTTGTACCTGGACGAAAACAAAACCAGTCACCCGTGCGATGACGTCACAAAAGGAGAGACGGCTTTTCACGTGCTTAGCGTAGTTGGAAAACAATATCTCTCTCACGTACACAATGTTTTCAAGACCGTTATTGCCGCGTGGCCTGTTTGTCTTCTGACAAAACCTTGTGCTCGCAATGATTCAGCGGCACAAACAAAACCGGAGCAGCAAACATAATAGCCTTGGATGAACCCTAAAATACAACTTGCTCAGATATGCTTCTGCAGATTGCACAACATGGAATCCCATGGGGGCTTTGCGGGGTCCTATATACGCGCTGTCGAGCAGAAATGCTATGTTATACAATCTGTATGAATAGAAATGATATAAAACAACATACATTTGAACTTAACACTTGTGTAAACATTAATATGAACACCTTTATGCTATAGAATTTATATAGTATAAATAGAGTTAAAGGGCGCCAAAAAACACAGTCGTAATATTATCGCTATAGACTTAAGCTCAGTGAACAAAACTCGGCTTAGGAATAACAAAAACAGAGAAAACAGATTAAAATTGATTTGTTTTGACCAAAACTAAAGAGGAGTAAAATCCCACGCAACAGAGAAGAATATGAAGTTGGCAACAAGATTAGTCATGTCCGCAGAACTGTGTAATTGATATTCAAAGCGTAACAGGCTGCATTTGTTAATAAAGTGTATGAAAATTACCGTTAAATTTAGTCTACACACAGCATATAGCAGGGTGGGGTGAGATAGAACATGTTTTTTTCACTTTTCTCGTCCCATTTGTAATTTAACATTTTTCTACTTGTTAATTGTTAAAAACACAATCAGGAAACATTGGATGCTTAATACTATGTACCAACGGTATCCCATTTTACCCCACAGTACTTAAGATACGAAATAATAATTGCTTAGGAGTTTCTTTCATTAGTTTAAAAGGGGTTTGACTCAAAAAACGTGAAGATTATGACGACATAAAACTATGCATTGATGCGTCACACATTGCACAGACAGGACACAAGTGACGTAACAAAGAAATGAACTTCGAACAATTTTCTTTGACGCGTTTCTCAAATATGACACAAAAATCGTGCATTTACTTATTCAAAGAAATTTCTAAAAAGCATTTTTTCGGGCCGTTTTAAATTACGTGACTTGGGGTGAGTTATTTAGGAGAAAAGAATGTCCGTCACTCATAAAATCGGTGTACAAGCCTTTGGGACAATGTTTGATGAAAAACTTCAATAATAGAAGCAAAATGATTGACAGCCGTAAAGGCCCGTAATACTAACCTTTGTACTTTTAGCAAACATCTTATAACAATTTCTTGGTTCAGATATTTAAATATGATGTCATTCCTAATGGCTAAAAAAGCAAGTCCGAACTTAGACCGCGGTTCAATGCGTCTCAGCTATTTCCGCTTTATAAATATGCGCTAAAAGGATTTCGTTACCGACAAGTTTGTATATAAGAGCGGAAATAACATATTATCTGAACAGTTGTAATGTAACACTCGTAAATTTGTGACGCAACAAACGCAGGTATGATGCATTTACAGTGCAGAAAGACACGTAGCACTAAATCTGTTTACGCTTATCGTAGTAGTTTATAGGTTTGAAAAACGAAAGAGGTATGTTTACCTCTTTATAGGTACATATTTGACTGGTAAACATTACGCTATACCCAAAAAGACCCTCGTTTTTTATATGACTTATGTATGATACTGTGGGATTAGATAGGATACGGTTAGCACCTAAATACTATATTTCCTAATCGTGTTCTGAACAATAACCAACGCTCTTTTAGAATCGTGAGAATACGGTTATATAATTATGCTAATTTTCTTTGTTTACTACCAAATGGGACGATTAGAGATAATGAAAATGTGTTTCATCTTTCCCCACCAACTATACCCAAATAAATTAAAACTGCAAACTTAAAACTGTATTTTCCTATTAAACTTAACAAGGTTAAATCATTTTAAAACGGAAACAAAATGCGGTTAAACATGCTTAAAATATTAGGCAGCGCATGAAATATGATTCAGATTATCTAGTCAAATACTGTAGAGGATAATTTAGTAAAATTGCCAAAATACATTAAAAACTGTGGTACAGCTATTATAATTATAATTTCCGCTTTTAGTTGTCAAATATTTCCTGTTTCACATAAACAGGGTGTGAACTTTTAATTCTGTCTAATAAGTAGTTGATAGTGTAAACGGTCCTGGGTTCGAAACCCAAATGGGCATGCGACTCCCACGCTATGTTATGTTTATTTACAAAGCATAAAACTTAGGCGTGTATAAAAACTTGTACAAATGGAAAGAAGTAAAAAACACCACTCCTAATTTCTAAGTAAAAATTTGAATTTTCGACGCTATTTTACGCGTATGTTTACATGTAACAATTGCTATTGTAACGTCACAGGTAGAAGCATTGTCGAGCCAGTAACCATATGGCCAGATTTTCGGACAGCGGACCCGCAGCGCTGCTACGTCACAGACCCGTGGTCTAAAAGGCACGTGGTTGGCGAACGTTACATGGCAACGTTGCTACGACAACTATCAAAACTCTCGTGATTTTTTGACCAGGTTATTAAATCGTGATTATTTTCGAATATTGGTTATTGTCTAGAGGTATTTTCGTTTTCGTCGAATAAAGGCTTTTGTCTGCGTGATATTAACTTGCATACCGCGCTTTGCGGTTATGCCTGTGTTTAGAAACAGACTGCAGGCGGATTGAGTGTCTGAATTGCCTTTCGCGCGAAATTTAAGATTTTCTCACGAAAGTTAAGCCAGTTGGAATTTCGTGGCAAAATTAAAGATCTTGCGTGTAATCAGCATTTTCACTTTTGTGTTCAATTTTGTGAATTGCTTTGTGTAATTAACATGTGAACGGCTTCAGCGCTGGAATGTAGGAGTTGTGTAATCATACGGTGTATGGAAAATTACATCATACTAATTGTTGTAATACGCAGACGTTACTCTTATACATATCATACATAACTGATAGATAAAGAATACAGAATGGTTTTAATGTGAATATTTAATTTCCTTTTTAGTAGAAACGCACGTATGTAGTTCTGTATATGGCACAAATTTATGTACGCCGTATGAGCCAGACTTTACTACGCATCTGTACATTGCCACACCTCCGCTCTTTTCTCCTTCTTGTTTCTTTATTCTCTTCTGCTTCTCGCGCAGCTGATTCACTTGAGGCTGATTCCGTGACGTCATGGAAAATTCCGTTTCGACTAAAAAGCTAGCAGCAAGCCCGGTCGAGCCATAACCGTTCTAACCCTTCGACGTGGCGCAGCTTAGACATAAGGAACTAAATAGATTCCACATTTTAGAGTGAACTTTTAACTTAGAAACAAAAGGTAAGTCCATAGTACGTATAGATTAAGTACCGCTTAACGCTGGGGGGTTGTGGGCCCTTACGGTGGAAAAAATACTTTGTCGACTTTTCGGAAAGTAGATTATAAATTTATAAGAGTATTTTTTAGTAATTGTCAAGAAAACTTATGCCTAAGCCGGGCGCAGAGCTGCCTCTAGCATTCTTGGGGAATCGTGTACGTATTTATACGCTTTAAATATTCAATAAACGTTATAACTCATTAATTATTTAGACAAAACTTCTAGCCGTCTGTTTAGTTCTAAACAGTAGTGAAATTGCGCGCGCTTTTAGTTGGCCGCGGGTAAAACAGATGCGCCCAAGTGACAAAAATCGATAATAAGATTTACGAATTTATTAGACTTGTCAGGATTTTTGGTTGCACTCAAGAATCGAAATGTGTGGAGATGGATTCAGTAGTTAAACGATTTGCGAACAGTCGTAACTTGGAATTTATCGCGCTTTTAATGGCTTCATACGATGATTGGCTTCTGACTACAGTACTGAACGGAAAATTTTCAGAACTTTTGTTGTCAGTGCTCTAGCACGCGCGTAGCGTGCCTGTTTGTTGTGATCAGGAGGTCGATTTCGTAAATGATTAACCGGCCAGGCTGTTGACGTTACGCCATGTGCTCTGCGCTGTGAATGGAAAATTTCCACTACTCTTCCACTAGATACATTACACCATTGTAAGCCTAAGCGCCCTTAGGCTTTAGGTTTCTATAGTTTTGCGGCGTTTTAATGCCCATTGAAACCACGTTTTTCGTTCCTAGTTCACATATAGTTTTGTGCGTTATTTTTGCTTTTAATTATGTTAAATTCCCGTTAAATTGATTGTTTTCCTTTCAATTAAATTTTAATTCGCGTTAAATTGAATAAATTTCCTTTATATACTGTGTTGTTGTACCTCGAAACGCCACAACGCTGTTGGCATTTAGCATGTTTATATAAACAGAGTTAAAACGGAATTAAACCATATGCCATGTAGAACGACTATATACACAAGCAACTAGAACGGTATCATCACGTAACGATAGCTGCTCCCACACTACAATACGCTTGCTTGATGTAGCGTTAACTTAAAATTTAAAAAAATCACAAACTAGGACATTAATGACGTCAAACCCCTTTTAAAACGTCACCACGACGTATGACGTCAGAGCGCGACGGCGGTGTCTCGTTTCCAACCGAATCTTATGAATGGTTTGTCATACGAAGCTGCCGTGATATAACAAAACCCAAATAACCCATCTAACGTAAGCGTTTTAAGTAGCGCGCCTACGTCAGTGCGACCTAGTTTTTAAGCAACTTTGCTATTCAAACAACTACGAAGAACCGGCTATGTTCACACGGTTTAGTGGCGGTCATTCAACTGTAGAAAAACCAGGCGGTCTAAGGCGGAAACGGAGTGACTGGAAATGACGATTAAATATTAATTCTCAAGACGTTTTTCGGTCCTCGGAAGAGCAATTACTCGTAACTTATTAACATGCCCAGCAATTGTCCAAGCACGGAGATCGTATCTTGTGGTTAAGGCGAGATGCTGCGGTAATACCTGCTTATTTAACCGCATAATTTCGGTGAAATGTAAAAGGCGGTGCACGTTCATTTACATTCGGATGTCTTAGCCCAATTCGTTATCTTGTCGTTAGATAATGGTACTGTGGGGTAAGATGGAAACGGTTAGCGCATAATATCCCCAATTTCCTGACATTGTTTTAAGAATACGGTTATATAATTTTGCAAATATTCTTTGTTAATCCGAATAGGACGATAAAAGGAATGAAAACGCGTCCCATCTTATCCCAACCTACTATTGAGCCGTGATGACTTATGTTTTGTGTTTTGCTCAGTTTTGTTAAACTGAAACTTAAACATTACCCATTACTCAGCATGAATCACTTGCGCCCGCTACTTCTGCGAAGTCAATTTAAATTTCGGTATAATCAGTTAATTCAAAGCCGCGCACCCCGTTGGCCCTTTGATTATACAAGAGCCTGGTAATGAGAAACGCACCGCCGGCCTAGTTTGTGTCCTAATCCTAGTTTGTTGTGACTTGTCAGGGTCGAATCGACAAACAACAGGATTTAGTAAATATATAGTCACCCCTTTACAGTTTAAATGTAAATACCATTGAACAAAGATGCTAATTCCTGGTTATAAATCCTAGGCGGCCAATTGTGACCGCTTGTTTGCCTCGAATCAAGATAAGCCGAAAGCCAGATAGCGGTAAACTGACGTCATAACCTTTTTTTCTTTTCGCAGGCGCCGGCTATATAAGGGAGCGATCTAAGGACTAAGACATCGAACTTTACCAAGCAACAGTCTTAGAACAATACTGAAAATGGGTCAGAAAATATCAAGCAGCAGCGAGCGTTCGTCGAGGCAATTCTCATTCATAGAGCCAATCTTAGCACGTACAACCAGAACGAGCAGCAATGGCCGTTCAAATAGAAGCAGTAACTCACCGCCAAAGAATAGCAGAAGACACAGCGTTAAAGATGGTCACCACAGACGTACACACCACCACCACAGCAACGGAAACCATCTCTCGGCATCCGGAATGGAATCTGAATGCCCACACAGGTTAGTCGAATACAAATCTATATTAAAACTGATGTAGACTCGACCCAAAAGGGTATTTACAGAATAATATAACCGTATCCTCACACTCTAAATAGCGTTGTTAATTGGCGAAACACAATTAGGAAATATGGGATTTTATGTAAGAAAAGAAGGGGTGTTACGTGTAAATGTATCCCATCTTACCACACAGTGCTATAGATTATTGGCATGTTATTGTTAAGGACTGATTACTGTGGGTAATAAAGCAATTAATAATTTCGTGATTGCGCGAGTTCTTATTTGACGTTTATACATTACAGACTTGACGTCTTATTGGACATGCCAGCAGTCGGTGTAGATGTACAACAACAGCACGGCTGGAACTCTGAAGACAAAAGCGTGAACGTTTTCGTTAAGGACAACGACCTAACTGTACACAGACATCCTGTCGCACAATCCACTGACGGTGTACGGGGCAAAGTGGGATACAGCAGAGGCTTGCATTGCTGGGAGGTAACCTGGAACACCCGCCAACGAGGCACACACGCTATGGTTGGGGTATGCACATCAGAAGCCGCTCTAACATGCATGGGGTACCGTTCCCTCATTGGACAAAATAACGAGTCCTGGGGATGGGACTTAGGACGCAATAAGCTGTTCCATGGCGGTAAAGTGCACCGCAATGAAAAGAAGACCTACCCCTCGTACCTCGAATCGGACGAGAATTTCGTCGTTCCTGAAAAAGTTCTGGTTGTTTTAGACATGGATGAAGGAACCTTAAGCTTTGTAGCTGACAAGCAATACCTTGGCGTGGCGTTCACCGGCCTCAAAGGCAAGACTCTATACCCCGTTATAAGCTGTGTGTGGGGTCACTGTGAAGTGGGAATCAAGTACATCAATGGCCTTGAACGTAAGTTTCAAAAGCTTTTCAATACTAATCTTTTTAGGCTTTTTTTTATTGTAACTGTTTAGTTGGGGAAATCGTTTAAATAACGTGTGCTATGAACGTGATAGGGAAATTGTAATTATGGCTTTTCGGACGAATGGTCATATGCTACGTAAGCAACGATTAGTCTGGGTCGTAATAATCACATACGTCATTCACGCTTTATATACGTCACATATGTCTTAGTAGGTCTTTCCGGGTTTCTACAATCTGTTAACAAAACATTCTTTCTCTCCAGCTGCCCCTCTACCAATGGCAGAGCTTTGCCGCCGTCGAATTCGAATGTCGATGGGCAAGAAACATCTGCACGAGGTCGAAAAACTGCCGTTACCCCATCTGCTGCAAGAATACGTGCTCTACCGGTGATCACGATCAAACTGCAGCGTTTCGCCAAGCGATGCGTTGGGTTGGTACTACGGTGCTAAGACGCGGTTCCGCCGTTGTGCAATATTCTATGGACAAGTGTCTGTTACTTTTTATAAAAAACCGTACTTTTAACACAGAAAATGTTCGCGCCCACGATTTTATTATTTATTTTGTCGCACGGTTAAACGGTTATAGGTACGCTATTACATAGCATGCTACTGCGCTGTGTCGTTCCGTAAGGTTCTTTCGATTTTAATCTTTCCCGTTGTTTTAAATGTATTTTGCCTTCATTTTATCACCACAAAATAAAGTAATATGCCACAAACATGATGCCTTGGTTTTAAAGCAGATGCAGTGAAATAGGTGTTAAAATACCAAAATATCCGAACTCCTAGTGCCAGTGTTTTCATCTTTTAATTTACTGCTGGGAACAGTCTAATAGTGAGACAAGCGTTGTTAAAAGAAATATGCAAGTTTTAAAACCGATGTAGTGAAATTTGGAAGCGTATTCTTTCTCACAAGTCGTAAAAATCCTTGAATTTATAATGCCCGCGTTTAACCTTTAAATTTGCTACTGGGACTGTTACTAGTATTGAGAGTATTCATACTTGTCCGCTCTCTCCATTCAGGCCTAATTTATCACATAACTGAGTTCCCAAAGTGACAAGGTCTAATAAAACCGTTATATTGTTTTTAGTAGGGTAGAGGAAGATGGGACACCTTTTCATTCTATTATCTTGTCAGATTTGGTAGTAGGTAGTAAACAAAGTACATTCAAGAAATTTAAAAACTGTATTCTCCGAACTCCCATAGACCGTTGTTAATTGTTTAAAACACGATCAGAATATTAGGATATTATGTGATAATAATGACCCGTTTTTCCCCACCCTACTATCATGGGTAGATTATTACATGAGAAGCCGCTATAGGATGCAAAAGCCTAATAAAACTTGAATACCAAAGACAGACGCAAGAATTTTCTCAGGAGTCGTAAAAATAGCGAGCTTATTTTGCCAGCGTTTTAACTTTTATATCTATTGTTAGGAATGTATATGTACAGGATGTTTCGCGTTAATACAGATTTGAAGCAGTAATAATGGTTTTATTACCTAATTTATTGCATATTTCTGTGGTTTTGATATCCAGAACTATTTTGCTTTATACGAATAGAGGTTTTTTAATACCTCGTATCTGTTTTATCTAAACATCATGTGAAATACTTGCAGACTGAATCCATGCATAATGGAATACAATTCGCAAGAAGCGCATTATAATATGGAGCACATTAATGTGGTAATAGAATTTTATTCGTGTCTGGAAACTAATGAGACAGAAGCTTGCTTAGCACAGCCAGTTGTAGAAGATTTTGAAACCAACCCGTTTTGGCTGGCTCTTAGCCATTTTCGTTTCTCTGAAAAAGGAAAAAAAGTTATAGGTCTTTGGATTAAAGATTTTGCAAAGACAAGAAATAAAAACGATCTAGTCAAAAAGTATTCTCAAGTGTGTGGTGAGGCATCTTCATTATTTGAAGCTTCTTCAAATACTTTTAAGTGCCCTAAAGATTTGCTGGATGTCTTAACTATAATTTTAAATGAGTCTGAAATTCATATAACCAATGAGGAACTTAGTCAAGCAGATGAGATAAACGAGCTGGAAAAAGATATTATTGAATATTTAGGGGGATATGTTATTTTTAAGGTTTTAAAAAGATTTAACAATTCAATAATTGCGCAAGAGTTTTGCCAAGAATCACCAAATGGTAAATTAATACCAGTTATGGAAAAGGTAAAAGGGGCATTGAAGTATCCGTCAGTGGAGTTTATGCACTTATTGCAAATTGTATATTTAAAGTGCAGCAAGAAATGTCACAATAACATGCCAAAATCTATTAACTTTAATGAAGTTCTACAAAATGTATATGCCCATCCATCATATATTACACTTTTAAACAAGTTATCTCTAAAATTTATGGATAACGAAATAGTAAGCAGTATTCTACGATACATGATGGATTTATATGTGCGTGTATTATCCTATACCTTTGCTAAACGATTATTGCAAAAATTGTTAAAATGCTCCAATAAGAATACAAAGGGTCTTCGGGGCGACCTTAAACCAAAGCAATAAAATATATGGATATTATCATTACCATTTCTTCTTTTTTATTATGGGCTCTTCACAGACTTCTGTCCACGCATTTTTTTTCCCAAAAGTAGTATTCCCTCCTTTTATTTTTTTTATAATTTTGCGAGTTGTGATGTGTTCCAGCCCATAACCAGACTGAAACACATCTGGGTTCTGTGACCTCCGGCCAATAGTTCTCTATATAAAGTAAAGATTAGTAATTTAGCATAATGAAATAAGTTTCGACAGCAAAATCCTACTTACCAAGTTACCAAATACTGCCTCGAGAACATCTTGGCTGAACACATTCAGGCAAACACAACTACTGCCTGCATTTAATAGCTGTTTTACCAGAGCTATATAATTTTTCGTTGAAAAAATGAGACCGTCAAAAGTCGGCTGTGCCATTAATCTCTTTTTTCGCTCATTTGGGTGGTTTTCATTGACCAGCCTCTGCAAAATTAGGTCGTAAGAACGTTAATACTGGCGCCATAGCACAGTTGTTTAGTGCACCTGCCTTTAACCCAGAGGTAATGGGTTCAAGGCTCATTGTTGCTAGTTGCTACCATTGTGGGCGAATGTGTCCTTGGGCAAGACACCTAACGTTAATTGCTCCAACCCAGTGGTCACTAATTGGTTGTTCAAATTATTAGCCACACATAAAAAAAAAAAAAAAATCTGCAAAATAAATAATTACCCACAAAGCAACATATACTTGGTAACTCATAAGCTGGCACAAGGTGTATGAAACAGAACATCCGTGTTATAACGACTGTCTTTTTTCGGCCACGCGAGGATAAAGTAAGTTACATTCATTCATAGTAGAAATATCTAACCTCCCATTCCAAAAGATAGTTGAGAAAATCATTTTCCAACCAATTTAACCGATTATCGTTTGTCGTTTTAATTGGGTTGGATCGACTACAATTCATAATGTCGAACCATCTACAACAAACATAATATAATAACACTTTCAATTTGCAATGTAGAAATGGCTATTACAGTTATTATTGCCCACTATTATATCCTAAATCATTATGCGTTAACCTTATAAAATTAGTTATTAATTGAATTGACTTATTATATCTAGTTTATATTAGTCATTTAGATGTGTGGATTCTACAGGCTATCTTACTTGGCAAACAGCAAAACAAATTTTGCGGTTGCATTAGCAGCAGGTATTTGTTCTAAACATTTTCCTACACTCCAGCTTAAAACCTCTCTTGCCAAGTTCACTTTCATCTAAGAATTATTCATGTTAAAAATAAGTTAATTAAATTATTATAAACTTATAATTACTTTTGTGTAGGAGTTAAGGTATATATGTGCTGAAGATAAACGACATCTGCTAAGCATGAGGTTTTGTTGCTCAGTCTTATAAACTGATAAGATGTGTGTCCAGAGTATGTCACCATTGTTGTTCATATACCTAGAACCACCAGGCTTTGAACTGAACAGTGAATTACGTGCAGTCTGTGGAAATAAAACAGTCATGGAAATTAATGAACATTTTGATAACAGCCAAATACTGATTGGCACCATACCTTCAGCAAATGTGAAGGATCAGAGCATAAAAATATATGCCTGTCACATGCATAAGGATTGATTGCTGTGTACAAATCTGGGCCTGACACATTTAAAGGACGGCAAGCAATGAGTTTGAAAAAAGTTCTGTTGCTGGGATGTCCATCACACACCACAGCATGTATTTGAACTCCTCTCGACTCACACTCCCAGAGAAGTTGCCAAAACAACATGGCTAGAACATGGGGTGGTGTACTGTGGGTTGGGTACCATGCCAAGGGAATAGATATTTCGCGATCGCTTGATCGGAGGTAGAACACTAAACAGAAAAAATAGAAGCAACTGGTGAATCACAATGACTATAAAAATAGTCTGCAGTTTACCTAGAAGATGACTTGCAAGCTGTGACTTGGTTTGAACAAGATCTTTTCCAAAATCAACAAAACCAATCAGCTTTCCATTTTTGATGATTAAATTTTCACGAACTAGAATTACAATAATATAAAATATTACTTATTAAACACATTGTCCATAATGTAAAACACTTACTTTTCATTTCATCGAGTGTCACATATGCAGATAAATTCCCGTTTAGTTTAACCACCCTTTCTATTTCTTCCAGGGCCTTTGTATTTAAACCAGGTTCAGGTGAAATGCTATTGCTAAAGTAAAAAAGTTTTGACATGCAGGACACTGGTCCAGAAAAAATAAGAAACCCATACCGATAGGAAGCAATTGTACTCTTAGCTGGTAATGTTAAAACTCCAGTCGTTCGGAGGTGTTCATATGCAGAAGGTGATCTGCTAAACAGTTCAATTGCCCAGCGGACAACATCTGGATGGTAACTGAGAACAACAAAATGAAGTTAATATTTAAAACACGAAATACAGTATCAAGCATATACCGATGACCGGATGAAGAAGAGTTTGCATTCTTTACTTGCTGGTCAATGAAAAGTTTTTGCCAGGAGTTTAACGAAGAAACCTCATTTGTAAATATAGTCTACAAAACAGTGGAGTTAACCTTAAATGGACACATAATATTTTCCTGTTACACAGAAACACCCAAAATAAGTACCTGTACAGAACAGTGAAAATCTGTTGGTACTACAACTTCATTTTCAAAGAAACTGGAGGTTTTGTCAATATCATCAGACTGAAAAAAATTTACCATACTTAAAACAATCCATTTCATTCCCAAAAACAATTACTTACTTCATCGAGGTTGGAAATGCTATCAAAGTATTGTTACTTGATGTTCGTCTTTTATTATTATGTGCAGAGCAGGCTTTACAGATTGTGGTAGTTGGAGAATCACTATCTGCATAGGCATTCCATGTTAGAATTATGTTTTGCACTTAGTTTAATGTATATGCTTACATATTTTGCATGACAATGAACGATAAGTAACTGTGGTTAAAATGGTTGATCCATTCCAACTAAGCATAGGGTGTGAATTAACAACTTCACTACTTCCAATATCCTCTGAACAACACCTTCACACACTGACAAATTTTCTAGACCCGCTGTAAAATTGTGGATGTCAAGCTACAAATTCTTTTGTAACTAGTAACTGTATTGTTACATTTAAAAACATACTTAAAATGGAGTATAATGTTTCTGTGCGACTGTCACCAACTGACAAACCCTTAATATCCACCGGCCAACCATAAATTGAGAGTCTATGTATCGAAGCTGCAGAACTAAATAATACCCTGTATAATATTAAATTTTATCAGAACACAATTGCAAGATTTAACATGTAAACTGAACTGACCGAATTTTTGGAATTAAAATGTCTTTCTCCTGATAGACCATTTCATAAAAATCTGAGCCCTTGTGGTAATGTACCCACTTATCTGAATAAAAAAAAGCAAGTTAAACAAACTGAGTAAATATGCTGTACAAAAAAACTTTGCTAAAACTTAACCTTTCATTGAAGCTGGCAACTTTTCTGCAGATTTTATTAGATCTTCAAGGCACCTATGTCGGTCCTTTGGTATGTGGTGCCTAACTACTGGCTGCTTTCTTGGAGCTGAGAAATATGCTGACTGTTTAGGAAGATGTTTGCAGGGTTTGGCTCCTCTGCGTAGTTTGACATATTTCCCACTACCATGACTTCTATTTAAATCAGACTGGTCGAAATGAGCTTCACAAATAGCTGCCCTAAAGTACAAATAAATTTCTCAAGTCTTGTAGTATAAGTTTAACAGTATTGTAAATATGGGAAATAAAACAACATATCCTTACGTTCTTTGTGTAGCATTTCTTTTATGCAGTCACCTTTACCAGCATCCCGTACAGATAACAGAAAATTTGTCAGCTGTTCGCGATGTTCTTTTTCATCGTTGGTTTTGGCAAATTCGGGGCGATATACGGTAAATAATGTCCTGGTATTACCTTGTTTAGCTTTTTTGGATGACCAGTTGCAATTGGGAACGGCACAATGAGTTGCAGGCATAATTAATACTATATCGTTCTACGTCAAACTGTTGTAGTAAAATCAATTTCTTTGTTTTGAAGTTATTCGTTTACAACAGTTGCCCCGTAACGAACCTTTCATGCGTGACCACAATGTGACGTCATAACAAAAGAAACAAACAGGAGCAAAGAGCTGGACTACCATAAGAGAGTACTATGGTCAAAACACTGTTAGTACAGTTCGGCCTGATGAATACACACGTCACAAAGGTACTATGACGTAACAAGCCAGACAGGGGACTGAATCGCATGCTCTCTTTTGCACGGGGTAAGGTCAGACATCCTGCAAGGATTAAAATAGAACATACGCGCTAACACAACACACGATTCGTATAGTAAAGTGTAACAATAAAGCACAAAGGTAGCAGCACTGTCTGAGAACCCGGATATTCTAAGTTTAGAGGTAAAATGCTCATAAACCAAGGCATTTACCTAATTTCATACTAAAATGACGCATACGCACGAAGAAACACGATATTAAATGTGATTATTATTATATATAGACTATATTGCTTTTCAAACTGGCGATATTTTGCTATATTATATTGTTATTAGCGTGTGTCACATTCAGAAAATGGTTGCCAACTTCGAAATACGGAGTCGACACAGTCGACAGCGCCGTCTGGCGGATGGTTATTTTAAACTTTGTGTCAAAATGTCCAAGCTTCGAATTACAATCATTACTTATAAAAGACAGCTATACAATTTCCACAGACCGTTGTTAATTGTTTAAAACACGATCAGGATATTCTATATTACGTATCAAAGGTTTCTTACCCCACAGTAGTCTATCATCTAGTGGTAAGATAGTGCATGTACCGTACATATTTACGGTAGCGTCCCGTTTAGCATTAATGAAAAAATATTTACAGAATTCCATATAACCGTATTCTCAAGACTCTAAAATAGCGCTGGTAAAAAACACAGGATTACGAAATAAGTGGAATTAATGCTACCGGTATCTATCTTACCCTACAGTACTACAGCTTACAATAAGTTACAAAGCGGAAATGTATGGTTTGCTTCAATACTCCAGCTAACCAGACAGTTTTCAAGCTACGACGAACTATTCAAATGTTTTATTACTTACAAATGCACATTGGACTCGCCTTAGGTTTGGCACTGGTTTGAATATACAGTGGTTACTGAAAGGCCGCATGCTTTATCTAACAGACCAGGAATGCAAAAGGCGAAATATATAAAGATTAAAAACAGCGACTCAATCAAAATGTGTTAGACTCAACGGTGAAGCAGTAGACAGTTAAACGCCTATATAAATAATGATACAATATAAACTCTATTAGAGTCATTTTTTTCGTATTTTTCAGGAGATCCTTGCAGAACAAGTTCCGCAGCATTGCCAAGCCCAACTGCTGTGTCTACAAAGTCCTTGACGCTTCACCAGTAAGCATTTGCTACGAAAAAATCCGCCGTAACTGACTGCTGAAATTCGAAGGAAAAAAACAACAATATTAAACGGGGGGAAGAATCTTCACAAATATCCATGCAGAAGAAACCAGTGTAAGAATGAAAGAGAAAAAGATACAGAATGAAATTAAGCATGATAGATACAATTAGCATACAAAAAAGGCAATAAAAATAAGTTACAAAGGTGTTTTTAAGGGGATAGGGTAGTAGTGTTAGCGGAGTAGTAGTCGTCGTCGTAAAATGAATCTACTGCACTTTCGTTTAGAAGCAAATTAGATTGAGAGCATGTCCAACAGCAGGTTTCAGTGAAATACGGTATGTTGCACCAGTGGCCACTTAGCACTAAGAGACAAGGATTCACCCGAAAATTAGCATAACCTGTAAGAAGCAGACATGCTGTTATATAAACCATAGCCATGCAGCACATGCGTGGAAGCAATAAGAATGAATGCAACTTGTTTATCCTCAAATCGTGGGGCAATGACAGTTGTTATTATACAGGTGTTCAATTTGTATAAAAGTAGTATTTTTCACTGTAAAAAAACGTCTGGCATCGAGCATGAGGTGTAGACATACACCAACTGTGTCTGGTGTATAAGAAGACACCCATGTTATAACTCAACAGTGAGCATGAGGTGTATGAATACATTATGTGTGGCTGCACTGGCTGGTGTATAGGAAGACATTCATGTTATAACTCAACAGTGAGCATGAGGTGTGTTAATACATTATGTGAGTCTGGTGTATAAGAAGACCTCCATATTACAACTTGACAGTGAGCATGAACTGTACATATTATCCACTATTTCTGCACAAAACTTCACCATTTACATCCGAATTTAAGCCAGGGGCAAACATAACTGTATAAACTTTTAATACAAATCATATCTAGACATATTAAAGTATTCAGCTTATAGCATAGGGTTATAGATATCACCAAGATATTAAGCTAAAGCAAAAAATGGCAAATGCACGTGCAAAAGAACCATAAAGTGTTATAGGCAGTAAAATTTTCTAAATATGTATAAACAAAGAACTATAAAATGTATAAAATAGTATACCAATATTTTTAAATACAGAATTATACTAATTCGAATTTACGAATTTATAACTAATTTAGGCGCATAAAACCCGTTTTAATTAACTTGGAATAAAACGTTACTTACCGTCCTGGCATATAAGGTTACATTGCCCATTTTCGAGCCTTCTCTTCTGAGGGCATCGAGTACATTGGTCATTACGAGGGCCTATGCATGCTTTGCAGCTTGAGTGACACCTGGATAAATGCAGAACAGGTTAAAACTGGCTAAAACTAGTAAAAACTAAAGTTATATACACTGTTTACATGTATATATCTGTTACCTATTACACTTAATTATATACATATATATATATATATGTATGTGCCTATTGTGCCTATTGTATTTTTAAACTGGAATTTAAAATGATTACATAGAATGACACCTGGACATTAAAAAAAAGGGTAAAACTGTTTAAAACCAGTCAAAACTAAACCCAAATGTTATGTGTATGTACAGAACATATTTGAATTTTTAAAACAACATTTAAATTGGTTACATTGCAAAGAAAATTTTAAATCTTATGTTTATATTGAAAGTTCTTAAAGCTATGATATATACAAAAATTTACTACAACAACAAAATTTACCGCCTGCAGGTCTGACGCCTATAGTCTGGAAAGTGTTGCCGCGGACATGTTCGAACACATCGTTGGTGATGCAAAACATAGCCATCTGCGCATGTTGTACAACGCGTTGGATAAACACTGCACCCTCGACAAGATGCATTGCATGGACGACAACCAACGGAAGTCGAAACTAGGTACGTCCCTACACCGCATGAAGGGGTGCATTGGCCATCATGGAAACTAAATCAAATGTGCATGTTATGTAGGTATAGTTTTTTGTTATATAGATATACTGTGGGGTAACATGGATACTGTTAGCAGATATCATCTCATATTTTTTGATCAGGTTTTTAACAATTAACAACGCTTTGTGGAGTGGCAGGGACCAGGGCTATAATTCTTTAAATATTCTCTGTTAATTACCAAATTGGACGATAAAAGAGAATAACATAAACCGTTTTATCCCGCTCTTGTATATTTTGGGTCTAAATGAGTGAGGTGAGGCACACCTGAGACCTGGGGTGTAGGTTTATTGGTCCCACTCTATTCTATTAGGGTAAGGTCTTCAGTGAGGCGCACCTGAGACCTGGGATGTAGGCTTATTGGTCCCGGTCTTGTTGCATTAATGGCTAGACTATAGTTTCTACAACTACAGACACATTACTCACATGAATGAAGATCTGCATGAAGTACAATGGCTGCTTCTGTGGTGACAAGTTAGACAAACACGGTCACATATTCTGCAGTTCTGTACGCCTAGATGAAAACATGAATTAACATAAATTCCCATATCACATAATGTATAAAACATGGGGTGGAATTTACACCTAACATCCCAAACTTTACAATGTAACTTGCTTTATCTCGCATGGTCGGAAAACGACAGTCCTTAAAACACAGGTGTCCTGTTTCACACACCTCGTGCCCGCTTACAAGTTAACTTTGTGGGTGATCGGTTTTGTTTTACAACCTATTAGTGACCACTGGTTGAAGCAACGAACATGCAAAACTTTTTTATAAACTGTGTGAAACAACATAATGAGTAAAAAAGGGGTAAAAAACCAAACTTCTTGTACTTTACAATATATTGCATAAAACAAAGGGTGAAATTTATAATTTTACATGCAATACCAAATACCCCATATTTTAAAACAGCACATGTGAAAAATGGTGTACAAATTATACCCAACACCCAATACATTACGATTAAACATATCCTACAATAACTACATACCATTCCTTGGGTCTCTCTGCAGAAAATATCCCGGACTACATGTCATAACACAAGCACCATTTACAATGGAGAATCCAGGTCTGCATGATGTGCAGTTTGTAGAACGACCAGCATTACAAGTTAGACAGGTTCTCCAGCATGGCTACAAAATGCAAGAATTTTGGTAATTTCGGAATTAGAAAATATGATTTAATTGATTGGGACCAGTAAGCCTACATCCCAGGCCTCAAGTGTGCCTCACTGAGGACCTCACCCCCTGGAATAGAATAGACTATAGACAGGAACCAATAAGCCTACACCCCAGGTCTCAGGTGTGAATCACTGAAGACTTTACCCTTATAGAATAAAATAGACTGGGACCTTTAAGCCTTTATCCCAGGTCTTAGGTGTTTCTCATGTTCCCTTACGGGTTGTTTAAATTGTCAGCCAAACATTACAGAACATTCCCCAAATAAATCACCCACAAAGTTACATCTGTGGTAACTGGAAATCAGGCATGAGGTGTATGAAACAGAATACCTGTGTTATGTTGCCCCGCTACATGAGAACAAGTAAGTTTCATTTATTCATTTACTCTTACCTTGCATATATTGGACCCGGGTTCTACATATTGTGATCTGTCACAAGATGCAATGCACATTCCCTGTGGTGTAGACACATGACGACACGCTCGACACTCATGAGGTCCGTAACCACAACAACCGTTGCATTCTGAGTGGCAATGGTCTTGCGGAAATGCTGTAAAAAATTACAAAGGAAAATTTAAAAAAAAGATAAAAGAAAATGTTTAATTAAAAAATATTTTAGTACAAAAATTTAAAAATTGTTAATTTAGGATTTAGTTTTACCATCACAGTTGTTAAAGTGGAAATTAGGTTGGGGGTGGGTTTGTGTTCCGTAAAACAAAAGTTGCCATTTCCTCAGCATTCCTCTACGTGGCTCTCTGTGGGTTAAAATGAAATATTAATTGGCAATACTGGAAAATATACCTGGTAAAACTGGAAAAATATATCTGAAAACACCGAAAATGTATTTGGTAACACTAAAAAATATATCTGGAAACACTGATACAACATATGTGACAGCACTGGAAAACATATTTTGCAGCACTGAAAAAACATATCTGAAAAAATATATATGGCAGCACTGCTATATACAATACCTGTATCGTAACCTGTATGGTATATCTTCTATCCTGAGTAGCCAAACACCCATAGGGTTTTCACCCCAATGATGGGTTGTCATGAATTCCCAGTCATTAAAACCACCAGATGAGCGGTCATAATCTCTGAAAAATAAGAAAAAACATTAAATTTGTTGGTAGGTAATAAGAAACACAATTAGTCTTAGAAGGAGGTAAATATTATTTACAATTATAAATGATGTTGAAAGTGACCCCCGTTAGCATTAATATAGGCTTGGACACTTCATATTTAGTTCCATATACGTATATCAGAAAAAAATTATTATAACAGTGCACAAGTATTGTTTTTAAAATTTTTGTTAATTTTTTTATTTTTATGATTGTTGGTAAATTTTTATTTTTTTGGAATTTAAAATATTTGTTAAATTTGACCCACCTTCTCTGCAGGATGTTGGACACTGTTCCAGATGGAGAAACAAGGAAGATCTTGAGAGATCCTCTCCTTGGATGTGAGAGCGTGATCCGTAGTACGACGTGCTCGAGGTATAACACCTCGCTTGTTTTACGATGGCAAGCACGAGTGTCCATCGTTACTTCTGTCACTTCTCGTGGAACTATTTCTCTAGAAATGAATGAAAAATAAAGTGTTGCCTGGGTAAAAATTGTAAAAATATCTGTAAACACTAGGTCGAGATGACATTTTGACAAAATTTTAAAACTTTTCTGAAAATGGATGGAAATAAGAGTGTTTAAAGAATCGTAGTAATAAATATCTGGCAACACTGGGTTGAAGTCAAGTTTTGGCAAGATTTAATGGGAACATTATAATTTTTATATAAATTTCTGTTCAAATATAGTATATATAAAAATCTAATAAAGGTACAATTACTTTAGAGCAAAAAATGTGAAAAATCTGGTAAACAAGAGACAAGGGGTCCTGTCCTGGGGACAAGTGGTACTTATTGTTCAGATCAAATTACAAGATATGACGTACAGTGCCAGTCTCTGGGGGATCGTTATACATTCGTGCTGTTCAGGGACACGCTTCCAACGACCTGCGACGTGTGTCAGTGCCGCGGCATCTAGCAGGCCGAAGCCGAAGACATGGGACACGTTGAACCCCGCGCCGTTGACAACCCAGTCATGCCCGTGCAAGCCTTGGGATTTTGTTGTGCGGACGATAACGTGTTGTACGTCACGCCAAGTGAGGGCCATGTTGGCTTGTAGCATAAGGGCTATGATGCCAGCTGCCATTGGTGCTGATGCTGAAGTGCCTGTGTGCTCATGGGTGCACCTTCTATGTAAGTCTGTTGTGATCTGGTAAAAATACGGTAAACGGTAAAATGCTAATAAGAGTTATATTTTGAGTAAACGTTTTAGAAAATTTAGAGTTTAAACAAGAACCAAACAAACAAAAATAATTATATACATATATATAAACATAATATTATTTTAAAAATCGATTTCAAGTTATTTTGTAAGTGTCAAAATCTTTTTAATGAGGTTTAAACCTTAAACTTGAATTGAATCGAAAAATTTCGAAGACTGTAAAGGATCCTAATCCTACTTGAAAGGTCAACTAGAGGTCAAGTTGTCGCGCGTTTAGTCGAAAAATTGAATTCCTTACATGGTAAACTATGGGGTTTAGAATTTGAGGAATTTTGGTTCAAATTGCAGAGATTTTGAGAATAAACGCAACAAAAATACAAAGTTTTTTACAACAACAAAATTAAAAAAAGTAACATTTTTGTAAGAACTATAAAACAAAAAAATTAAGAAAAGCAAAAATACAGCAAAAACATATACAAAATTGCTTAAAATTAACAATTTTTCTAATATTATTTCAACAAAAGCAAAACACATCAAAATTCACAAAGCATTTTTGCTGTGCTAATGTATTTTTACAGTTTTTTCTTTTCTTTCCTTTAGAAGTAAATATACTTACAACTTTTCCCTCATTTATTTCTCCACTGCTATATGTAGTAGCTAATGTAGAAGCACAACCCTCCAAATACCATGGCCGGTTTCCCCGTTCAGATACACTACGCATGCAAGCAAAATAAAAGCAAACAAATTGGCAACAAAAAACACAAAGCAACAAAAATTATACAGATACTACTTAAGCAGTACTAAAAATAACATCAAATCCTAAAAAATCAAGAAAAAAGTCTTTATTTTTGCATTTTAAAAAATTTTTTTTATGCATGGCTGTTAATTTGGATAATTATTAAGTGTCTTGCCCAAAGACACATAAACCCACAATGGTAGCAGCATAGAGCACAGAACACGGTACCATTCAGTACCAATTTAAGCGCCTAAACCACTGAGCCACATGTAAATAAGAATTCTCGCTACAATAAAACATAAAAAAATAACAAAAACTAGGAATCTAAAGCGAAATAAACAAAACATACTTGCTTTCCTACAAACTACACCTACAGCCACAAAAAATCTTCCAACAAAAAATTTACAAAAATAAATACCTGCTAATCCCAATGGTGTATATGCTGTTAATATAACCGTCACACGAACAACTGTCTTTATTGTGTCCCCCGTTCCCAGAAGCCCATACAAATATAGAGCCATTTCCACCCCGGCCATATTTTGCTCCAGATTTAAATGCAGCTTTTGCTAACGGGCCTGGACCTAAGAATTTTGGTTTAACGTTGAGTATGTATTTTTGAAACAGGGGTGACATTATATGTTTTGGCATCCCAGTTTTGCTGTTAGATGTCTATGCAAAAAGTATGGCCAAAATATATTGTATTCACCACATTAAACATTGAATTTCCCTATACTCAAGTCAAGAACAAGCACGAGGTGTATGAAACAGAACACTCCTGTTATAACGACTGTCCTACCACGCCATGCGAGGATAAATAAGTTACATTTCATCATTTATACAAAAAGTATAAAAGTAAAATACAATTCTAGGTGTTGCGGCAACGGGCCAATTTTGAAATAAATCCCAGGTCCCTGACATGAACCTCACCTACATAGAAACAAAATAAAACTCTACCTTCTACCGTTTCCCCATCGTCATCTGGACCCCATGAAGCGCTGTATATATCAATGCGATCCTGAGCAAAGTTAAGAGAATGAGCTTCGACGCGATCCGTTACTTCTCCATCTAACATCCGGACTCCTAGGTGGGAGCAAAACATCTTTTTATTGATAAAAGTCATCAAATCATTGATAAACGTCAGCAATTATCAGGTAAAAGATAAAGTTATCCGTCGTTGATAAAAATGAAAGGTATAAATTTATTAAGTAAATATTTTTTTTTATTTTTTTAGATTTGCGTCACAGAAAATGACAGTTGTTATAACTTATAACACAGGTGTTCATACACCTTGAGCCAGCTTACGAGTTATCATGTATGTAACTTGGTGGGTCATTGTTTTTATGTGTGTCTGACGATTTAGAAAACCCATTAGTGACCAATAGGTTGGAGAAATTGCAATTGTAATTATTTTATAAAACAGCCTAATTAAGATCCTTTTAGGCTCCATATTTAAGTATACTGATATACAATATATTCGTAGTTCTACTGTTCTTAATTATCAGTGTTTCCAGCTTAATTATCAGTGTTTCCAGATCCAGATATATATAAAAAGTGTTGCCAGTCATAAAACCAACTTACCCCCAATACTGGCCCCATGTGCCACCCCCACTATACAGATGTGGTTATCCAACACTGCTGCCACCACTCCAGCACATCTGGTCCCATGTTTATTCTCGTTAGATGGGTCGTAACGGGGTGTTGGGTCAGTGTCTCGGTCGTTAATATCAATTGAAGCAAATCTATCCTGAAAAATTAGTTAATATTTTTTAAATTGTAAAAAATTATTTTTATATATATACAATTTTAGTTTTGACTTTTTTTTATTTTTGAACTGTTTTAAACTGTATATATATATATATATAGCTTTACAAAATAATTTTTTTATTTTGAAGTACATTTTAGTACATAGTTGTTGAAACAGATTAAATTAAAATTAGTTAAAGGTAATATTGCATGTGTATGCTAAATATAAAGTCAATCCAATACACATTTGATAGGAAAACTATACCATGTAAAATAAAAGGCAAAAAATATATAAAGAGTTTTTCAAAAACAATATTTATATCCCATGTACTGTAATGTGCAAATGCATTTTATAGCTTAGATTAACTAAATTCTAAATTGAACACCTTTTTAACTATATTAATGTGAATTGTACCAGCATAAAGGGATTTCAGCATTGATTGCATTTTCTGCCACTAATAGCATTATAAAGTCAAACATTCAATTACGTTCAAAGCAGGAGAAAACTTGAAGCAATTGTAAAAATGACGTAAAAAATTGTGCCTTGAACTGTAGGGCAGGAAATATGTTTGGGCAATTTAGGAAGTTAAATAAACAGTAGCCCACCCACGAGGGTAGCAATTACGTGCGTCAATTTGCGGAAATTGGTAAAATCATTGCTAGTATAGAAATTGCACTCGTACATTGAAACAGGAAATCGTTGGAAGAATTGGCTTGGGACAGTAATTAATTAAAACTAAATGCTGTATATGCATAAAGGAGAAAAATATGGACTTTTTGAAAAAGAGTGAATTGCACACTAGGACATATATAAAATTAAAATGCAAAAAGACATGAACAAGAATGTGTCCTTGGGCAAGACATTTAACACAAACCCTGATAATGTCTCACCAAATGACAGACAAAACGTCATTCCTTTAAGATCACAAAAACAAACAACTGCCAGAAGATCTCTTTCACACTTATGAAAAACAACTTTTGCAAAAGAAACACACACACACACACACAAGCAGTTATTAAGCTGCTATACTTAACACATAGATATATTAATATGAAACCACATTCAAAGTAATACAGACAGGATAGGCCAGTCTATATTTCTCAATAGTTAAAATTGCAAGAAGTCATTTCCCAGACACAGTACTATGCACTTATATGAGTCATTACCTTTTATCTCTGCTTACAGGAAATCAAACTGGTTAAAACTACTTCCAAGTAAAAATGTGGTTGCTAAAATAACCAGATCTGCTTCTAATTTACTTTTAATTGAAGCCGCCCTGCCTTAAGGGTTATTATTTCGTGGATTTTTCAAAGTGCAAACAAACTTCAAACTCGTTGTACAAATATTGCGGTAAAAATGATCCAGCAAAATATTTAAAAAATGCTAAACATTTAAATTTTTTTAATCATACTAGCTTTATATAGGCATCTGTCAATGTAAATGCAAGAAAACAAGTTTTAACTAAAACCAAATAAAGAAAACCGGTATTCTGGTATGAAAAATCACATTTTTTACTGTTTGATTTAAATAAAAGATGCAAAAATTACTGAATACCATTCCAGATTCTACATATCTAAGCAACAAATTGGCAACCTATTGGTATTATACAAAAAAAAATATGATGTATTGTATTATAAATAATGGGAAAAATAAATATATATATATATATATATATACATAATGGTTATCAAAACATAATAAAATCTGTAATGAAAAAATATAATAGGTATTAATAATAAAATATAATAGGTATTACCGGTAAAATATAATATGTATAGAAATGCAATAAAAACCTGAAATGGAAAAATAAAATGGTAATAATGGGACAATGCAGTAGTTATGAAAATACAATAAAAGCTGTCAGCAGTCTTAGACTTACATAATTTCTAATAAGATCAGGATGTGTGGTCTCTAACCCATCATCTAATATAGTGACTACAACTCCTTCACCATGGAAACCAGCGATCCAAGCTTCTTCTATCCTCATACTGGATGGACAACTTTGTGATCTATTGTTCCCGCAGTGCTGGGATTTAAATATTGGCTATTATGTAAATTCTACTGTTGTTAGTTAATAAATGTAACTTATTTAACCTTGCGTGGCGGAGCAATGACAGTCATTTATAATTTTTCTATTTCATACACATTGTACCCACTTTTAAGTTTAATTTATTTAAATACTGTTTAATAAATATAAATATATATATATATGCTGCATTTTTAGCGAGTTGTAATGAATAAATGCAACTTATTTATCTTATATACATATTTTCAGTGGGGCAATTTACGTTACTATAATACGAGTGTTCTGTTTCATACACCCGGTACCAGCTTACGAGTTACCTGTTACCACATACGTAACTTTGAAGATTATGGGGATATCTATTTTTATGTATAGGCTCAGCCGCTCAGGCTGTAGTTCATAAGGGCCTCATACCCATAACCTCTGAACTAAAGGCAGGCACAGTAACCACGGAGTCAAAAAATAGTACAACAAATTACTTGATATAATTTTCAGTTAAAAGGCATAAACTACGTACCATATACCACATTTCATCCCAAGATGGATCATTCGGAGATGGTTCGTTGTTAGTGATTGAGACAGGGTCACGTTTTACCCGTTTTAGAACACGAAGCCTCTCCACCATTATTACCTATAAAAAAATCAAATAATTTAAATTTTATATAAAGGTACATAATTTTTAGTTTATATAAAGGATTCAGCACCAGATTTTCAAAATAAAATGTATCTAAAGTAAAAAACTATCTTTATACACAAAATTGACTTGCATTTGGAAATATTATTTGCCAGAGTTTGACATGTTATTATAAAGATTTTATTAAAAAATTACATCTCTTTTAAGGCGTTTTAGCTTAGGTGTGTCGCGGTGTTCTGTTTCCAAAGATCTCTTACGTATACGATGATCTTTGAAGATGTACCAGCCTTCCAAGTTGCCAACCTTGTAAATATACCACATTAATGTCACATTGCCATAGTTTTGCTAGCATGGCACCACAAAAGGACCATTATGTAGACTTAATTTAACAATAACATACACGAAAACATTTTTTTTACAGTTACTTAAAAGCCTAAAAGAGATTTTTGGACATTTTTTGAAAATATAGAATTCTTTTTTACACTTTTATAAAACACCTGGCTGCAACAACACATAGATATAATAACTTAAGGGGGTTTAAATATATGATATATTACTTGTCCAAGGTTCATAAATCCATGATTTCTTGCAACTTCATTTGCATCTCTGTCTGGTGGAATTTCGACCGCGAACTCGTTTAAATAAACGCGGTGTCGCTTTGGAAAATATTTTCTTGTGGCATCAGAGGTACATGATAAATATAAAACAAGTGAAAAAAGGAAAAACACAAAGTGTGCGCTACTGCAGTGCGACGGACAGATTTTCATTTTTTATAAATTCATTTGCTTTCCTGTATGAATGATAATACAAAATTAATATATATATATTTGTGATTATATAACGCCCTTGGTTTCATTTGTAGACACAAACATATATTATATACATATATAATGTCTTTGGTTTTGCTAACAGAATTACCTATACTGTTTTTTAAAGCCTTACAAAAACTTTAAGCCGCAAATTACGGTAAAACACTACTACGAATTAAAAATATTGCTATATATTTGTCTGCTACTTAACCAAAACTAACCAATACTTAAATATGTCAGGAAAACAAAGCGTTAAAGTTGGCCTACTAAGCTATGCTTAGGTCAATACACACGCATGCTTTCTCCGCAAATTTCATTATACCCGCCCGCCAGCTCAAGACCGTGCGTATACCGACACTACTGCCGTTTGAACTCGAAATGCGCGTCGGGACCTCTTTTTACTATCGTTGTCACGCGTAACTGCTCGATTGCGTGTCGAACCGTACGCTACAACGATCCGGCAAAACTTCAACATTATTTTTATCTTTGCTGCGCTTGTTGTGCCGCCGTATGTAAATAAGTAAATAACGCTGTTTTTCGTGGGTCGCAAAGTAAACAACAGTATTTGCTGAAAGAGATTAAAGAACCCCCGGACGGTGTTTATTATTGCACAGCCAAGACGATCACTAACTAACAGAATATTCGTTCTTTCTTTTTCGCTTGTCGATAAAAGACCCTAACATTTTATATTATAAATTCCCCCTAAGTCTAGCTTACACCTATATACCTGAGCTTATAAATACACCACAATGATCCCTATATAGAATACACTTTGCTCTGATTTGCATGCAACTTAATAATTAAAACCATTTAAAAGCTGAACATAGTAAAAAACTAGGCTAAAACATCAAAAATTTAGGAAACAGTTTTGTTGATTGCAAACTGTATAGCAAACAAAGAAATTGTATTTAAAAGCAAACACCAGAAAGTTTGTAAAAAGACATCAGTTACATTTAGTTTCTGCAATAATATTCTCGATTAAATATGTAATTTAAACAAAAATTTGGTTAAAACGGAAATATGCAAAAAATGTACTACTCTATTGCAATAAAATGCCAGCACTTCAGTATACTATGACTTTTATCACTTAATATCTCTTTTTGTTTAAAAGAATAATCTATCGTTCTATCATAACCCTGGTATATAAAAATCTTATAACTGTTGTGGCTCCTTGGGCAAGATGTAACATAATTTTTTTGCAGGTCTTGGGACAGCTTTGTTAGAAGGCAAATCACTTAAAGTATCAGTAGAACCACCTGTGGCAAAATATATATTATGTTTTTCCCGCATATGCTTAGAAAGGGAAGATTTTCGTTTATACTTTTGACCACAAATCAGGCACGTTGTTACTTGCTTTTGAAAGTGGGGGCAGTGATCAGGTGTGTGGTGCTGGTCTAGGTCTGATTTTTGTGTAAATACACCATTACAATCCTGACAAGAGAAAATATTATGAGTAATTTTATGTTGGTTCAAGCTTTTCAATCTTCCAAAGCCCTTCTGACACATTTCCCATTTGTATGGTTTTATTTCTGAGTGAACTTTAATGTGCTGACGAAATTGAGCCCGCTGTTCAAATAACGATTTGCATATTTTGCAAACATACTGCTTCTTCTTTTTCTTTTTTTTATTCTTTTTTGAGGATTGTTTTAGATTTTCGGCAATGGTAGAAACATTCAGTACATCAGGCTTAAGTCGCTCAACGTTGTTATTACATGTACTTTGGCCCTGGACCTCTTGTTGATCAGGAATTGTAGCAGTTGAGTTTTCTTCACTGGCGTTTAAATTAAATTCAAATTCCATTGTAGAATTTGCAACCTGTATAAAAAATACAAAATGATGTGTACGAAACAACACCCATGTTATAAAGGCTGTCGTTTCCGACCACATGAGGATAAAGAAAATTACATTCATTCATTTGTTCTAGACTAAAAAACCCTGGAGAAAAAAAGGAAAAAAGATAACTTTAATAGTTATCTAATATCGTAACAGATAAAAAAATCACATCCATTAAATTCATGTTTGTATACCCTTTCTTTTTTAACATCTTCTGAATGCACAACTGGTGAATTGGTCACAGTCTGCTTTTCTGCTACTATTTGTTGAACTGGAAAATCTAAAAAAAATGGAAAACATATCTAAAATGATATGCAGAGCCTTTAAACTAACTTTTACTGTACTCTGCAATGTAGTTATTCCCGCTTATACAAATGATAAAAAACATCCCAAAAATTATGACTTACAAAGTTACATACGTCGTAATTCATTAGCAAACACACGGTATATAAAACAGTACACCAGTGTTATAAGGACTGTCGTTTCCCCGCTCTGTGAGCATAAATAAGTAAAATTCATTCATTTATATATGAAAAAAAGGAAGTAGGTAATGACATACTGGTACTGCTTGAAATTTCCTCTTTTATTTCCATGCAATAGGGTGGAGGAAAAGCAAAGTCCTGTAATGGCTCGTCTTGTAATGTAGAAACTGTCTTGGTGTTTTCTCTTGTTTTTTTTCTTGGTATAGGTGTTGCATTCAAATCTGTTAACGTAACTTGTGGCATATAATCCATAGATGTTACATTTAGTATGGTGAAATCCTGTGTGTTGGTATTGTCTTCTAGTTGTGTATGAGCTGGTGTTTTTTCTACAGCCTGTATTTGTGGTAGGGGAGGTATGGGTGGAAGGTTTTGACATTTTTTAGCATTATCTATGTTTGAGTTTTGTTTTAATGATGAAGTAGTCTCCTCAATGGGTACATAATTTTGAACATGTTCTATGATTGAGTTTTGTTTTGAAAATTGATTGCTTTCTTCAAAATGCTCTATAGTGTCAGATAGTTGTTTTAAGGAGCCCAAATGTTGGTAGTATTCTTTGTTTAACTTCTTACAAATAGCGTCGAGTTTTTCAGTGAATTTTTGCATCTTGTTTTTATCTTGGGGGTTGTACATGTTTGGTACATGTAAACCATGAGAGAGAAAGCAAGCATTTGGGACTGAAGTCTGGAATAATTTGACTAGCTCTGTTAAAGTTTGCTGTTTTGTCATTTGCTTGCTTTTTGACTGAATTTCACAAGCAGTGTTCAGAATCCCAAAGGAATTTTTAACCTCTTCAAATGTATATGTTTCCAGGCAGAGAGAGAACAGTTCACTAAACATGAGGTGCGAGTAATTGGAAAGAAAACATAGAAGATCATTTATTACATATTTTGTGCCAATGACGTCCAAAACAGTTGCACAAACCAATCTTTTAGTTCCATGCATTGTATAGAACACAGTGTTAAATGCAGAGAAACTACAAGACCTGTAACATAAAAGAAATTTTTACAAATTATGGCAGAAACAAAAAATTTATCAATTTAAAATGATTGAACATACAGTATAAAGCACCATATTGGTAACAAAAAAACACTTTAGCCTAAAACTTGTAGAATAAGAAAAATTTAAACTGGCAAATACGTATTAAACCTATTTGGTAAGAGTAAAAAACGTTTTAAAACATAAAACTATTAAAAGTAAAACATGTTAAATCATATGGATTGGCACTTTTATAACGTTACGTATCGAACAGTTTTGTTAACAGAAAAGTATAAAGAGATCACAAAAACCATATTTGAAAGCCAAGAGGTTAAGGTATGCTGGAATTGATACTCCACACATGATTAAGTATAACAAAGTACCAAAATCTAGTCAGAGGATGGTAGTTTCCGACGAGATCCCATGTGTAAAAACCAAAAGTTTGTTAGCGAAATCAGCTGTGCAACTGCAATATTCTGCAGATCAGCCTATAGTTAAAAGCAAGTACTAAAATCGACTTAAAATTTCATGATTCTGGTTCTGAATCTGAAGAATCGCTAGAGAGACAATCTAATACTTCACCAAGTACAGTTTTCTTTAAATCTTGGACAAATAACAAATCCATTTCTACATCCCCTGGCTTATCAGTGTTACCTATAGGGTTTTCTGGATCAAAAGAAATCGGGTCTTTGCTTTCGTTATCAGCGTTTGTTGATTCAGTTTTTGTTAGAAAGTCTTTTACGCGGCTTAGCACCAAAGGATTTTCCATTTTCCGCATATTTGGTTTTGTAATACTTGTCCCCTTTGGTGACTTATTATTAGACGGGTGCTGTAAATCGAGTTTTTTCTTCCAGGATTTACATTCTAATGCGGCATCAACTAGATCTTTACAAGTCTCTTGCTTCTCAGAAGCAGAAACATCTGAAGCAGCCATTCAAATCCTTTATTCTGACGCCTTTTGTTTTGTGAACGCTTACACCGTATACATTCGTATTTTGAACAGTTTTTTACGATTTTTCTGTAATTTGAATAAAGGTTTAGTTAGTTAAGCGTGTACCAGCTCTGAGAAAAGAATAGATCTTGAATATAACAGTTTATATCTAGCTATATTTGCTAAATAAAATAACACACGATAAAGAACACATGCAAATCTTGTTTGAGAAATTCTGGGGAATCCCCATATGGTATTTAACATAGAAATCAAATATTTAAAACGAAGTGTGTGTTTTTTAACGGGTCGTGCTTATAACGCGACAGATTTTGTTCAGTTTTCCTTATAATAATGTGAACTCTGTATCTACAAACATGCATATGTCACCCAATCTCTATTATTACGTTGATGTATTACAGCTACGTTTCAACAGTCGTGTTTTTAAGGAAACTTTGATATGTTATGAACATTTGTATGTGTTGTATTGGTACACATGATATACAGTTACTTGCAAGTTGCAAAATGTATTAATTTTCTGGTGTGTATAGATATTTAGGAATAAAAACATTAAAAATGACTGAGTCCAGCTTCAAAAACTACTTGCATAGTTCAATACACCACCCCACCTTAAGAGCATGGAATTCAATACCTTCAACATTAAATGCAGGTATATGTGTTTTGTTAAAACCATATGTTTGACTAAATATTGATATAAACCTGTATTATTTTCTTTCCATTAATGTTATGTAGTAGAAATGTTTTTTCAAGAATTGGCACGGCATTTTTACAACTATTATGTCATGCCTTTTGTCCAAAACGTTATTTTTTTCTGTTTTATCAATAACCGTGTTTTATCAACTGTGTTACCTCTACAACTTGTCATTTCGCTTTTGTAAACTCTTTCGCTCTTCGTGATCAAAGAGACAAAATAAATTTTACTCGTAATGAAATGCTTTGTACTTAAATGTTGTTTAAAAATATTTTGAGACTTTGTCACAAAATTGCTGTTAAAGTTTGGTATAAAAAAGTTCATATTTACATGCTTAATACCAAGAATAAATAAAGATATTTTGAGAGTTTATCATATTTGTTTGTCTGCAGATAACTTCATGTATCCTGTCTTTATCACTGATACCAGTGATGCCGCTTATGAACCAATTCCATCTTTACCTGAGCAAGCAAGGCATGGTGTGGACCATTTAGTAAAGTATCTGGCACCACTGGTTCAAGGGAAAGACTGCCTGCCATTAAAAGGTATAATTTTAGGTAGAATAACCTGCACCTGCTACTATTGTAGTGTGGGCTAGACACCTATTAGCAATTGCTTTAATCCTAGTGGTCGCCAAAAATAATCACTTACGAAGTTAAATATGTGGTCACCTGTAAGCGGGCAAGAGGTGTTTAAAATAAAACACCTGTGTTTAACGGCTGCCATTGCCCCTATACGAGTATGAATAAGTTACATTCATTTATACATTTTATAAGATAGTTTATCCTGGTTTAAATTTACATTCATTCATATGGTATTGGAATAATTCGTTTACTTTTACATTTCAGCTGTTTTGGTGTTTGGGGTCCCAACCCAGATAAAGAAGGATGGTTGTGGTAGTGCAGCTGATGATGAAATGGGACCCGTTATACGAGGAATTAAAAAACTTAGAAAAGCTTTTCCTAATTTGCTTGTTGCTGCAGATGTATGTTTGTGTGCGTATACAGGTTAGTCTTTTTTTTATTTCTTTGTGCCCAGATTTTTTGGTAACATGTCTTAAAAATGACCTAAGTCAAGTCAACGTTTATTTATTTGCCCGGCGCTGTGACGTAGTGGTTAACGTTCCTGGCTCTAAAGATCACAGTTCAAGGCTTCACAGAACTATTATTGTTGTTGTACTTGTTTTTGGGCAAGACAGTTAGCGAAAATTGTTTCAACCCAGTAGTGACCTTGTATATACCCTCACAAAGTTATTTACATAGTAAGCAGGCACGAGATGAATATTTATGCTATAGCAACTGCTGTTCCCTAGTCACGTAAGAATAAACATTACATTTATTCAATTTTGGCCTAAAATATAAGCTCTGATCCACAGCAATATATTGATGTAGCTACAAAATTAATATTCTGGTATAAAAATATACAAATTAATGCTACAAAATAAATATACCGCCCAACTATTACAGATCATGGTCACTGTGGGATTTTGAATGAAAATGGGACAATTAACAATCCACCAAGTATTAAAAGATTAGCGGAAGTAGCTGTGAATTACGCCAAAGCTGGAGCTCATGTTGTCGCACCGAGTGATATGATGGATTGTAGGATTAAAGCAATAAAACATGGACTACATGAAGCTGGTAAGATATTTGCAGTAAGATCTTGTGCTAAAACTAGCGGTTACTTTATTCTATATGGGTGAAGTCATTGACTGGTTATGGGACTTTGGCCTAAATATGTGACATGTCACACTGCAGGATCTCACCCATGTAAAGTAGAGTACACTATTTTTAGATCTAGGATTTAGGCAGATTTGGCCCAGTACCCCAATATCTAGACATCAGACTACTTATATAGGTCAGAATGGAATGTGGAATTGGGCTAACTTTGGTCTAAATCTCAGAACGCCTGGCATGCCATGCTGCAGGACCTCACCCACATAGAATATATTTGACTACCATATTTTCCATGCACACACCTAGCATTAAGGCTTCTAATCTCTTTTATTTATCAGGTTTAGCTGGCTGTACCACTGTTCTAAGCTACAGTGCAAAGTTTTCCTCCTGTTTTTACGGCCCTTTCCGTGACGCTGCTCAATCCGCACCAAGTTTTGGTGATCGTAAATGTTACCAACTTCCTCCAGGTTCGAGGGGCCTTGCTATTCGTGCAGCTGATCGGGATGTACAAGAAGGTAAGAAAATATGCAGAAAAAATTATTTTCCAAGTATCCAGCGCTGTGGCTTAGTGCACCTGCCTGTAACCCAGAGGTAGTAGGTTCAGGGCTCGTTGCTGCTACCATTGTGGGAGTATCTGTACTTGGGTAAAATACACTTAACAGCAATTCTACTAAATACAGTTTTATTCTAAAACCAATTTTTGTCATGAGTTTATATTTATGCAACCTCTTGCTTTAATTCTGAGCACCTGAGTCTAACCAAGAGGATACAGGTTCAAGGCTTAGTATTGCAAGAAAATAATCATCTATTAAGTAACATATATGGTAACTGAAAATAGAGCACACAAGTGTTTAAAACAGAACACACATTTTCTTGCCCTACCATGCGAGGATAAAAAGGTTAAATTCATTCATTCATAATATTTTTCCTACAGGTGCTGATATGCTAATGGTCAAACCTGGCATGCCATACTTAGACATCATCTTTGAAATCAAGCAGAAATATCCCCACCACACGATGGCAGCATACCATGTATCTGGGGAGTATGCAATGTTATGCCATGGGGCCAGTAATGGGGCTCTGGATCTAAAATCTGCAGTTTTGGAAAGCTTTTCTTCACTGAGAAGAGCGGGAACAGATGTGATAATCACATATTTCACCCCAAGAGTTCTAAAATGGTTAAAAGAATGAAATTTGCTCGAAAAATGTAAGCTTTCATTTATACCAATATTTGCAATTTCATTCGACTGGATTAATTTTTACGTAAAAAAGTAAGCCTTTTTTTGAAAGTTTATCCTAATAAAAGTTCTAAAATAGTTAAAAGCATAAATGTTGCTTAAAAAAATAAGCTATTTTGTATTTTTCATACCAACACTTGCCTATGCAGTTTAATTGAGTTCATTATAAGGTATGGGACATTATGGGCTAACAGTATCCATCTTACCCCACAGCACTATATGTGTATATTTGGCAGTTTGGTTTCAATGCAGTCAATAGTAATGGCAATAACTTTAGACCTTAAGTTTGTAATTATAGTACTACTGTGTTACATGCATACATTAACATTAAACAATATTCATTTTCTTCTCAAAATTTACAATTTAAACTAATATCATGATAGATCAGTTTTATTTACGAAAGGTAATACAGTACAAGCATACAAAAGCCAGTTCATGAAATTCACCACATTATTTAAAATTGCCATAGAAATATTGCCTCTCTAGGGGTACTAGGCCAAATCTGGCCTAAATCCTAATTCGTGCTTCCACGGCAATTATGTTGCTGTGTTTGCGTTTATGGTGAATTTCATGAAATAAAGCCAAATATTTTTGTATGGAGGACAAAAACTAAGTGTCATTGGTCACTGGTGTTAGCTGTATTCTTCTTGGAGCAGATTTTCCTGTAGGTTTTGTTGGTTTGATAGTTTTAGGCTCAGTGAACGCCTTGTTGCTAGGCGAGTTGTCATTTACGGGTGTGAGTTTTACCCTCCTGGGTGTGTGGCTGGTTTTAAAAGGAAAGGTTTAAAAGACTACAGTAATAAGCTATAAACGTCAAACAGTTTAAAATGCAGGGGAGGCAGGAATAGTTAGACACGCATACCTATCAATCTAACATACCATACCACAGTGCCAGCCCTGGTTTGGCATGTAGGGCTGTAATGATTAGTTTAGGTTTTGAATTTTAAGGCCCAAAATATTTACAACCCACAAAGTTACACACATGGTAATTCATATGCGGACACATGGTAATTCATATGCGGACACAAGGTGTATGAAACAGAACACCTGTGCTATAATCACTGTCCTTGCCCCACCAGCCACCACGCGAGGGTAATCAGTTAAAGTCAACAATATTCTTTACCTTTGTTGAGGTATTTCTTCTTTTTGTTCCTTTGCTTCCAGATCACTTTCTATTCTCATTTCAACATCATTTATTTTTTCCTTCACATCAGACACTTCCATAGCCATAACTTGGTTATTAGTTTGCTCCATTTTGGATTCTGTAGATTCTGTATTCTCCTCTTTGGATGGTGGAGTAAAAATCTCTCCAAGTTCATTTTTGTCAAATTCAACAAGAGAGCAAAACCCATCTCGGGAAGAAATGACTAAAAACGACCCGTCTGAACTCCTGAAAAAAGAAAGATTTTTTTATTGTTTTAAATGCCATTCATGTCATTTTTACTTTAGGTACTTGATGGTGAATGAATGTAACCTGCTTTATCCTCATGTGCGGGGAAATGACAGTCGTTATAACACGGATCTTCTATTTCATACACCTCGTGTCGCTTACGAGTTACCATGTATGTTACTTTGTAGGCATAGGTTTTCTCTTATTCTCTAATATACATTTCCACTTTCAAACAATCTTAATTTAAAATTGCAAACTTACCAGCTTAGATCTGTAATGGAAGCATAATGTATGTTAGAAATAACAGCAAACGGCAGAACTTGTTGTGTGTCGTACATTACAACTGTGTCATTAGAAGCAACAGCAAATATGCAACGGTATTCCAACTTAAATGAGGGTTCTGCAAAAACATCGAGATTATTAACAAATAATTCGCAAGTCTATGTTGCTGCCTATTACTTTTTTACTCAACGATTTATGATACCTGTCACCTTTTTTTTATACTTTTAGCCCTTTTTAACCACCCGTTTTTCAAAGATATGAATGAATGTAACTTATTTTATCCTCTTGTGACTGGAAAACTTTGGTCACTGACCCACTATTACACCGGGGTTCTGTTTCACACACCTCGTTCTCGCTTACGAGTTACATCTATAGTTGACAACCCATTAGTGACCACTGGGTTGAACCCATTGCCATTAAGTGTCTTGCCTAAGGACACATACGCCCACAATGGTAGCAGCGACAAGCCTAAAACTATAACCCCTGTGTTATAGGCAGGCACGCTAACCAACTGTGCCACAGCACATTTGATAGTACTGTATACACGTCCACAACGGTTGCAGCGACAAGCCTTGAACCAATAACCTCCGAGTTATAGGCAGGCAGGCTAACTAACTGTGCCACAGTAGACAGTACCGTATACCTATTTAACATTTTATATGGTATAACTTACCAGAACTCGACTCCTTCAGTTGATAAAACACAGGAGAACAAGCCACAATACTTGCTGGCTGTTGTAACCCTGGTAGGTAAGCTACAGGTTTTGAAAAGTTGCCACGAGGAAATATTAACGCTGTGTTTATCTGAAAAAAAGTAAAATAAATTTATTAATAGGATTTTTTCATTTTTAATGTATGGTTGATAATTTAACCCATTAGTTACTACTGGGTTGGCATAATTTCTGCTAGTGGCTAACAGCACATATGCTCACAATGGTAGCAGAGTTAAGCCTTGAACCCGTAACCTCTGAGCTAGAGGCAGACACGCAGCCACACGATAACCACTGTCACATCATAGCACTGCCTCTAAAATATTAATTAAGATGCGATTTTGTCTCACTTGTTGTGGGGGAAGATTTTCTTTTTCGTTTTCCACCTGAAGACATCCAGCTGGTGCAATTAACATTTTACCATCTTTGCTGAAAGACAACCTAAAACAAAATTAAATGAATTTTATTGCACTGATGCAATCCTAGTGTTGTATAATATGGATTAATAAGCTTAAATCCTAAGTCTTGGGTGTGATTTACTGAAGACCTCACCCTCATAGAATAGAATATACTGGGACCAATAAGCCTACATCCCAGGTCTCAGGTGTGCTTCACTGAAAACCTCACCCTTATGGAATAGAACAGCCTTGTCCCAATAAGCCTACACCCCAGGTCTTAGGTGTGCTTAACTGAAGAGCTCTGACCCCCAAAAAACACACATCTGACACATGTAAATCCTCTTACCTTCTTCTAACAACTGATTCATCGTGAAATAATCTTTGCATTTTCTTATTTTCCTTCTCAGATTCAGCTTGATTAGCAGTTGGTTGCATCATCTTATTAATACAGTGAACCATCTTCTTCGTTTGTGTGTTGTATATTCTTAGTGATCTGAAATAAATCTTATTTTTAGTCATAGTTACAACCACTACATTATACACATTTACAGTTAAAATTTAGATTTTTTTTTTAATTTCCATTTTATAAATTTAACTTATTTATTCTCAAACGGTGGGGCAATGACAGTTCTTATTACACAGGCGTTCTGTTTTACATGTACCTACGAGTTACCACTTTACGTATGTAACTTTGTGACCAATGGGGACAATGCCATTTAGGCTAAATATATATTGGACTTAAGACTATTACATATTTCATAGCACCAGATCAGGGTCAGATTTACGAAATTTATTACAGTTACTTAACTCCCTAAGTATAATTGATTTTTGATATTGTATTGTTCACCTATCGCAGCTTAGTGTAGCTACATACTGTCCCAATGGATCCCACGCCACTCCATGCACAAAGTGCTTTGCTTCAGATAGAATAGCCATCTTCTGCCCTTTGTTAACATCCCATAACACAGCTGTGTGGTCGACAGAACCAGTGACAATATACAGATCATCACTTGACCAGCAAAGGTCATTGATGTCTTCCAAATGCCCCCTTTGTGATAAATTTATGGAGTTAAATGAATAAATGTATCTTGTTTTAAACTTAAAATGATGTTTAATGTACTTCAGTGTGCAGTTTAACAGTTTGTTTGGGTCAATTTTGGAATTAATGAATAAAAGTAACTTGCTTTATCCTCACATGGCTACAAAACGACAGTCGTTAAAACATGGGTGTTCTGTTTTATATACCTCAGGCCCACTTACGATTAACCACATATGTTACTTTGTGGGTGTGTTTTTCATGTATGGTTGACAATTTAGACAAATTTAGATGACATTATGGTTTCTGTGATGTAAATATTGTTTTAAAGCATTTCTAACCTTAGTATTTTAGCAGCACACCAAACTTCTATGTTCTTTCCATCATCTGGGTCAAATATGTTCGGTGCTTCTTCTTTTTCGCTCAATTTCCATAAAATGACTGTTGCATCTAGAATAATGAATCATTGTACATTATTCATCTTAAATTGGCAAGGCAACGATAGTCGTTATAACACAGGTGTAGATGTGTTCTGTTTCATACTCATGCCCACTTACGATTTACCACGTTTGGAACTTTTAGGATGATTTAAACATAGTTTTTATCAGATTTTTTATTAAACAATAAACAAGAGAGCAATATATTATTACCGTCTCCAGCTGAAGCGAGGTAGACTCCACTTTTTGAAAATCGAACAATATTTACTGCTTTGTCATGACGACTGAGGTTGGATAGAAATCTTATTTCACCTTTTCTATATTCCCAAACCTGCATAGTTTTTTCTTGAAAATAAATCAAACGAAACAGATAAACAGTGTGTCAAAATAAACATTGATTGCTTGTGCATGGTTTTGTCTTCCAAATTTTTAAATTTCTCTAATATATGAATATATAAACAGGTACGTTTAACGTTTTAAGTACACTTACACGAACATTGTTGTCTAAACCAGCTGTAGCAATACGTTGAGGCTGATTCTCTATTTTCGGCTGAACGTCAATCGAAAATATTGCTTCTTTAGCGTGCCATGATATTTCTGGTGTGGTGACTTTCATTTCTTACAATCTGATAACTTTAAACACTCAAAAATAACTAAAAAACACTTAAATAATGTACAGCTAAAAGTACAATAAAATGTAAATACAGCAATTTTCCCGCCAAACCATTGAACCGTGACGTAATTTCGTTTATTTTAATATAAAAGGGGACAGATTTTACAACATTTTTTTTAATAAATGTTATCCAAGAATTAGATACATTTTTAGATAGCTTTTCGTATTTATTTAGGGACCACAGATTTTTAGGATCTTCCCTTTTTAATGCGGACAAAACTGCCGCTTGCGCGATTCAATCAGCTGTTTTTTTGTTTGTTTGTCTGTCGTAACAACAGTTACAAAACAGTTTGAAACACAATACAAAAGTTTAAGTTCTGGTCGCTCGGGCTTCCTAAAAGAGTCTAAAAGTTTCCAGAACGCAATGTATTTTTCGTAATTCGTTATTCGAAATATGGATCTAAGCAAAACAACTCGCAAAAGAACAACACATATACACAAAATGAGCGAAACGAACGAAGCAGGTATTTTGTTTAATAGTTTAGTTGAAATTTAGTTTTTTATCAGTGTGTATTTTATAATTTTTTAGGTTTAGTATTTCAGAAATACTCAAATTATAATTAAAACTTTTTTTTAAATATAATTTTAGATTTTGCATTCTCTTCGTTGTTGTTCGAAAAGATACTTAAAATTATGTTATTAAGAAAATGTTAGACAGTGTAACTTATTGCCAATAAAATAAGTTAAGTGCATGAGGTGAATGAAACACAACATCTGTGTTATAATAACGACTGTCATTGGCCACCGCAAGGATAAAGCAATATACATTAATTTCCATTACATACATTCAAGTTACATTCATTCATTCATGTATTACAGAAACCAGTGCATACATGGCTGACTCCACAACCAAACCCCATCTAATGCCAGGAGGTCCATACACCTCATCGAACTTTATTGTCCAGTGTTTATATAAGATATCTACCGTATGCCTAACACCTTGGTCCCACATTCTCGACCGGTTACTTGCCATGTTTATACGAACATCTGAGACCTCGAGAGGAAGTATTTTAAGCTTCTGTATAAAAGTGAGTATTTTTACCGTCTATTTTCTATATGGTTGAAGCCCTTTTTAAAAGACCTAAGATTTAGAACTGATTTTTATATTCAGTAGCCTAGTTTTGTTTTGTATTTTTACGAAAAATTTATAAACAAAATTGAATGTGTAATATCATTAGGTAGCATGTCCATACATAGTCTTAAAACAGCAAAATTATGAACTGTCTATTTGGTTAGGTAATTTAAATAATCCAAGTGCATGTTAAACGTTTGCATGTGTGTAGCTGTTTAAATTAGCACCTTAACTTGACATATAGTGATCAGACACAGCTCTAATAGGAAAGGTTCTTTTATTATTAGCGTTTCGCAATACACACTGAACATGCAGTTAAACTTTTTCGCTGTAAGTACCATGCAGCTGATTAAATTAACCCATAAATATTTGATGTACAGGCTTTCCTATTATTGATTGTTCTGCTCTGCCTAACCCCAATTGCTATCTTTGCGTTTATTATATGGTTTCCTCTGCAATGGTTCAGACCACGATCTTTTTCCTATATATCTCCACACACTGAGAAGTAAGTTTGATTCCAAGGGGTGTGTCCATTGTTTATTTTCTACCAAATGTGGTTGTAGTATGTATAGGTGTAACTTTAGGAGTACATAGGGTGATTTTTCAATTAATTTTAAAACATGGGTTGGAATTATATACTTAGCACTCCATTGTTAAGATTAAAACAGTTTTGACCCTGCTGGTATGTGTATATACATGCAAGCAGTGAAGCAGATATTCCACATTTGCACTTGGGTATTTATTTGAGCACCCACATTTCGACCCCCTATACAGGTCTATATCTTCATTAGGGTGAATGGGACTCAACAGATCTCTATAGGAGATCAAAGCGTTGGTAGGCAGATAAATACAGCTGATTTACAAAACATTTGAAAACAATATATAAATTTTTAATATATGATATGCCTGACAGCATCAGTACCTATATTACTGCTTGTACTTACAAACTTTTTATGTTTAGGGAGAGTTCATCATCTGGGAAATACGAACGTGTTTTTCTATCCAACCGTCTTTCCCCTAGTGTGTCCAGCATTACTTCTGCCCCTCAGTCAGCAAGAGGCGCCCAAACTTTCAGTGTTATGTCGGCTAACCTGTGTTTGATGCCTGAGTTTATTGCTCATATTAATAACTTGACTAACTCGGTGACAAGGGGCAAAAAAATGGCGGCTTTTTTCTGCGGAGAGCCAGTTCCAAGAGCTAAAGTAAACCAAGGGGTTGGGGAAGGGGTGTCAAAACCTACTGAGACAGATTTTTTAGTTGCTACTTTAAGTACCGAGTCAGTTAGCACTGGTGGAAGAGAATACGAACCTATAGGTACGTTCAAATCTGTAAAAAAATTTGGAAATTCTCATATCTGTAAAAAGCTTCGGAAATATTCATAATGTAACAGACAAAAATCATAGTGTACTAAGTAGGAGAAATCATCTATATTTTGCCTATAATGTCAATTGGTAAAACCACTACACCAGTATCTAATCTGATTATATCCCCTACTTATCCCACTACTAATTGAAATACATGCTATACAGCGGGTGAAAATATTGATTCTCGAAGCATTACATCAGCTCAGTGGAGCATAACAAGCAAAGAACGGACAGTGTCCGAAAATTTCTCGTTTATTGCTGATTTCCTTTGTTTGCAAGAAGTTTTTGACGGAAGATCTACTAACCAACTTATTCAGGGCCTGAAAAGAAAGTAAGAGATAAAAATATGGCCTGTATATCATAGGTGCTTGCTTATAGCATGTTGTTTTTATTCCATTGGGTTAGTTAAATGTTTTAGCAAATTATAATGTAATTTCCAATTTTTTTTTTAATCATAGTTGCTCTTATGGGTGCAAAGTATGAGTAGGCGATGCATACTTACAAAATTATAGCATTGAAGCTGCCTCTGTATTCAAATTAACACAAATGACTGTTTTAAAACAGCTTGTATATCTTACTTGATAATCACACCAAAGTATTATGATGTCACAATTGTATTACATTATAATTGGCCCGCCTTCGCACAGCGTTGTTAAATTACTACGACTACAGTTGCTCACAATATGTTTTTCGTGAATTATCGACTGTCGTTGCCCAGCCACGCAAGGATAAATAAGTAACATATGTTGCAACTTCTAAGGGAGCACGAAGTGTATGAAACAGAACACCACTGTTATAACGACCGTCCTTACCCCACCATGCGAGCATAAATAAGTTTCATTCATTCATAATTATAACCCCAAAATTTCCTAAATACCTTGTTTTCCACAGGTACCCTTATATAATATACGACGTTTCCCAACCTCTACATAATTGTCGAATGACATTACTTGGCAGTGGTTTATGTATAGCCAGCTTGCACCCCTTCATTGATATTTCATTCAAGCCATACCCAGATGGCCACAATGATGATAAATTAGCCTGCAAAGGTCTCTTAATGACAAAGGTAACCTAATGCTCTAAATGATAAAAAAAAAACACTTTTTGTATGATTTATATGAAAATAATGAAATCGTTCATTTTTTTAACAATAATATGTCATTTGGAAAAATATTTTGGCTGTGCTTGTTTGAATAGACACTTGACAACAATGTAAAACTTTTTTTAATGTGTAAACTGCTGTGGTAAACACATACTTTTACCCAGTTTTAATGTACACTAACACTAAGTACTTCACGAAACAATAATTTGATTTTCTGTGATTTTTTAGGTTTTTCTTGGTAAAGATGACAGGGGTCATGACCTTGTTGGTTACCTAGCAACCACTCACCTTCAAGCTTGGTCCCACTCTCATGCCTCTAGTGTTCGTTGCAAACAACTCGACAGTATTTATTCCTGGATGGAAGAATTTAAGTTAAAGTAAGAGTAAAACCAGCAATAAGAGGTTATATAAGTTACATACGTACGTGGTAACATATAAGCGGGCACGAGGTGTGGCCGTGGGGAACAGCGCACCCGTGTCATAACGACTGTCTTTACCCCGCCGAGCGAGAGAAAAACAGTGCCAATCGAAAACTTGTGTTTAAATTTCATTTTAACTTCTAGTTCAGCAACTCGAGATGGTAACACACCAGAAAAAGTTCTGTTTAATGTTATAACTGGAGACTTCAACTTTGACAAAGCAAGTTACTACGATTTAAATGAACAAAGATGTCAGTTTCTCCAACAATTCATGTAAGATAAAACAGTTTTCAATAAATTTGATATCTTAAGGGGTTGTAGGCTTGTCGCCGGTACTATTGTGGACGTATGTGTCCTTGGGCAAGACAGTTAACGGCAAAGACATGTCTTGAAAGTTTAAGAACCTCTTTTTTACAAGAATTATGAATTCTGGAATTGTTTTTTAAAGTTGCTACTTTTTTGGAAACTAAGAAGAAAACTTTCCTTTTTATCAAGATTCAAAAAATTCATTTTTAAATGTTTACAGTTAAATTCTTTTTAAGATTCAGTATGTTCAGTTATTTTTAAATTTTTGTGTTTATATTTTTTCTTACAGAGACCCATGCATTGATGAACAAAGTGGGGGACAACACAGTTGGGTTGTTGGAACTGAGTTAAACCAAACTCGTATGCACGAAGACAGAGTTAAAACTCCACGTGGTTTACAAAGGTGTGTATGGCAGAAATAACTAGATATGGTACAGTGATAATTAGTATGTGCGCTGACTGTAACCTAGAGGTTATGGGTTCGAGGCTTGTTGCCGCTACCATTGTGGGCGTACATTTCTTTGGGCAAGAAACTTTTTTTCCAACTCAGTGGTCACAAATTGGTTGTACAAATTGTCAGCCATAAATAAAAAGAAAAAATTTAAATAAACACCCACAAAGTAACATACACAAAGTTTATGAAACAGAACAACCATGTTAAAACAGCTATCATTGTCCTGCCACGCGTATATAAAACAATTCTCATTTAACTCATATATAATGTTGTTCAGCATTATTTTATTTAAATTTTCTTATATACTAGAAAGTAACATATGTGGTAACTTGTAAGCGGGTACAAGGTGTATAAAACAGAACACCCGTGTTATAACGACTGTTGTTAGGTTTTATACAATATTTTATAGACCCTTTATTGTAATTTGTAATTAAATTTCCCTTACATATAGAATGTTGGTATCTGAGTTAGAGCGTTGTAGATATGTTGCGTCAACCACACCAACTAAAAACAGCTTACAAAAACCACAAGACGGAAAAAGGAAAATTGATTATATTTTATATGAAGAATGCCCTTATATTAATACGGTATGTGTTTTTATTTGAATAATTTATATACAAAAGATAAAAATATTTGAACTAGATATTTAAGTGTAATTTTAATATATAGTACTGTAGGGTAAGGTGTGTACCGTTAGCACATAATATCCCATATTTGCTAGTCGTGTTTCAAATTAACAATTTGGGAAAGACTGTAATTGCTTTAACCCAATGGTCCCTAATGGGTTGTCTTAACTGTCAGCCATACATATAAAGACTGATAAATGAGTTACATTTATAATGGCAATTGGCAAAATCACTACATCCAAATAGGAGCTACAATGGTACTTTACATTCATTTATTAGTCTTAAGTCTACGGTAATATATTCTATGCTGTTTGTCTACTACCAAATTGGACGATAAAAGAAAATGAAAACATTGACCTACTTTTACCATTTTGCAATGTTTTTCCTTTCAGGACATCAAAGATTTCAAGTTTTTCACTGGTTTGGCAACTTTAACAGACCATTTACCAGTAGGAATGGTCTTTTCCTGCCATGATATTTAACAACATTCCAATACCAAGTTTAGCTCTTACTGTGTTCGCATTAAGCACTATTTAATATTAGTTAATAAACAGATACTTTTCACTGTTATTTATGTTGTGGGAAAATAACATAAAACTGAATCATTACAATATATACAACGAGCAATAAGCATCGTCGCTACAATAGCATAATTTTTAAAGAAAATGGAACGGAGTATTAGTGTGAGTGAATAAATGTAACTTACTTTATCTTCGCGTGGCCAAAAAACGACAGTCGTTATAAAACGGGTGTTTATACACCTCGCGCCAGCTTACGAGTTACCGTGTATGTTACTTCGTGGGTGATAGTGTGATAAGTTTAGGTAAAGTTGCATACGTAACTCGTAACCGGGCACGAGGTGTATGAAACACGACACCAATGTAAAAACTTCTGCTTTTACATTCGTTTGTTCATATTACTGAAAAGAAATGGTTATCATCACGAGACTTTTATGTTGTTTTGCTATAATACACATGCTTGTAAAAAAGAGTTGTTTACGTTAGCTTTGACGTAAAAACATCTCGTTTGCGTAATTTGCCAGCAAATATGATTATTTCTATATTGTGGGCAAGGTACTGGCCGAGGATTTTGACCCATTAAGGCGTAGGAATAATAATTTTGTCACGTCCTAATAACCAGTTTGTTTTGGAAAGGTACGGATATTGACTGCGGTTTTAACCAGAAATACCGGTTTGTTTAACCTTTATTTTACCTATATCATGTTATACATTTCGTGACGTTTATACAAAAAACGGAAATTAATTTTTCTGCATCAACATAATAGGATACGCGTTTATCCTTTTGTTAATATATATATACGTAGAGGATTTAATATTTCCGTAGCGTAACTGAAACGTAAAAGGGCAAACCGGCGATTTCGTTTAGGGTAGTTGGCTTTAAAAGGACCTAGCGACTCCGTTTACTCAGAACGAGATTTCTACGTTGCAGTTTACTGGTAGCTCCATAGTGATTACTTACGAAGTATCTTCCACGATAAAAGTTACGTCTAAAATGGGTAACAAAGCGTGTTTTTGCTTGTTTGCTTTTAGTTCTAATGCTTTCTTAACTTAACCTTTAATACGAACCTTTAGCTTTGAATATATAGTTTAATACTATAGTAAACAAACAACTATTAATAACTTTCTATTAAAAGCCTATAAATAGAGGTGCATCTATGGTTTGAAAAACTTAACATAAAATCCAATTCACCTTTGAATACTCTCAAAGCAAAATACGAGGATCTCATATTTCATATCTGATTATTTAATTAAAACCATTTAAACTTATTCGATTTTCCCATGAATTATGTGTACCTATATATATAAGCATTTTAGTAACTGTGTCGTTTTTTTAGAACCAAAAGCATTAAACGATCTTGCGACGTTTGATAAACATAAATTAAAGACTGTTCAAACCGAGGTCAAAAACACTCTTCCAACTAAAACAAGTAAGTATAAGATGAGCAACTTGGGATAATGGGCCAAATTTGGCCTAAATCCTAAGACCCATAGCATGCCATGCCGCGGGACCTCACACCACGTATGCAACTTTGTGGGGAATCTTTTTTTCAGAATATTTGGACAACCCATTAGTGACCACTGGGTTGGAGCAATTGTTGTAAGTGTCTTGCCCAAGGACACATACGCCCACAATGGTAGCAGCGCTCATGTAACATAAATGTTAATTAAAATCACATTTACAGCAATCGATCAAGAAAAAACAGCGTCTTGAAACACTACAATACTCCTGATCTAACTATATCTCATTTATCCAGAAATTACTCATCTAAAATATGAAGCAAAACTAATCTAGAATAAACAAATGTAAAGAATGTCGTTGCCTTTCTTTTTGTACAATGTTTGTCGCGTTTATACTGCTAAAAGAATATGGTAAAAAAACAGAATGGTAATTAATGAATGTAACTGATTTAACCTCGCGTAGTGGTGCAACGACACTCGTTATTATATGGGTGTTATGTTTAATACACTTTGTGTATGTCTGGTTTTCGGTAATCTGTATAGGAAGGATTAGTACACACTTCAGTTACCCAGCAGACTCAGGAAAACACGATTATTTAGTTCAATTCAAATACAGTATCTAAATTTATTGAACAATTATAATTATAATTAAAAAGTTAATATGGCCATATTTATACAAATATATTGTTCAATAAGTACAAGGGTTCGCTAATTCAGTCGCCTATTCTATAAAATCAAATCACATTCAAGTTGTTATCTTGAATTTGGTCGTAAAAGATAAGATTAAAATTTCATACTCCCCAGAACGTTTCTATATTAAACCGCATGCGAGCTAGGGCGGCCCGATATTATGACGTATGAAAGCCTATGTGGCCTGTTTACAATTGACCATCAATCATTTACTTGTAGAGCAATGCCCGCGTGTATGCCTGCTTGGGTATTCGTGAAAGCGCTTTCTATAAAGGTGCTATCACATTTGCCTAAGCATTAGAAAGCGTGTTTTGCAAAAAAGATATACCGCAGAAGGAAAGAATTTAAAAGCGTGCGGTCAGGTTATACAGCAGTGTCTGATTAAACTACGAATAAAGATCATTATTCGTAAATAAAATGCAGACAAATAATTTGTGCTGAAACAGAAGAGCATTTCCGCCATTTTAACCAAGTGGCAAAGAATTACAAGTTTAAACCAGTATTCAGTCGAAATTAAGATTTTAAAATTGCTAATATACAACGGCAAGAAGTAGTAGTCCCACGTCAGTCGCAAAGCAAGTGATATACTGTATAATATACTCCAGGACACGAGTTTGGCAATACTTATGTGTATGCCCATCGTTACCAGCTATTTAGCGTGCGAGTTTATATAGTGTGTAGTATTCTTCTAACAGACAGTATACTTAGCAAGTCGACGCGAATTCTATTAAAACCGCAGCAAACGGCCTGTTAGCCTCTATTTTTTTAAGCGTACAAGATTACCGTACCGTCAAATGCCTAAACAGGAACTTAGTATTGGCGTTTTATCATTTTAAGGTTAAAAACGTAATAACAAGACATTATACTTTATAAAGCATGAGCAGTAAAGCTGAAATGTTGGAGTTTTTACGGTAGGCGTTTAAAAGGTTTTCCTGTAAGTAAAGTGACGGTTAATTTTTTGTTAACTCGAAACAGGACGTAGCGTGTTGTTATTTTTTAGCGGTCGCGTTTTATTCCATGTGTCATATACTCTGAGCACACAATCTCGTAAAATCTGGCGAAGCGTTTTATATAGAGCGAAAGGCGCCTAAACCAACATGGGATATGAACGTAGAAGAATTGTTTTCAAGTGGCATCGGCGAAGAACTGAAAGTGGTATTGTACCGCGCAACGTATCCCGGATTCGCGCTTTCTTTATCAATCCATTCCACGTCACAACGCGGCCTATCTGTGACGTCATATTTCCTGATTCCAAAGCACAAAATCGTGTTTTGTCTTGCGATGTTTGTATGCAGAACGAGTATGTAATATGTCATATGTGTATGCACGAATAGACCTATATTCAGATAATCAGCCATTTAAACTAATTTAAACTAAAAAATAGCGATTTAGTTTGGCCTAAATCGTAGGTCCTTTGGCAAGGGCCTGACCCATATAGAATAGAATACTGCGATGCATGCTCTAAACAGCGTTATAGTTTTACGAATTTTTTCAGCCTAGCGAATTTCTATTCTAATCAGCCGGTCGGCGTTTAATAAACAGTATTAATACAATGCAACAATGAAAGGAAATAGTTACAATCTATTGAGTGCTAACATACATTTATTTTGATTAAAACAAACGTTTCTAGTATTCGTATAGAAATCAATGAATAAAAACGCCTCCAATGGTATATTCAGTGTATATAGATTGCAATCTATATTTTTAATATTTTGTCTATTGTATAAAAGGTTCTATTGTGTACAATTTAAGTGTTTCGGCGCATCGATCATTTAGTATTGACTTAGTAATCGGTAAATTATTGTATAGCGTTATATCGCCGACTATATATATACTATACTGAACACTGAACAGCCATAATTAAAGTACTGTAGGGCAAGATGGGATATACTGTTCGCACTTAAATCTTATATTTCCCGATCGTGTTTTAACAATTAAAAATTAACGCTCTTTTAGAGTTTTGAAGATACGGTTATAATTTTGTAAATATTCTTTGTTTACTACTAAATGGGACGATAAAGAGAATGAAAGCATATCCCATCTTACCCCACTCTAAAATAGCGCTTTAGCATACTGATCTGGAACTGGACACCTGGTTTGCCTGTAAGTGTCAACTGATTAAAGGTTTTGCTGACACTCGTTTATTACAACGCGCATAATTACTCTGATGCAATTTGAGTCGCGCGTTTAAAATGCCTACGCCGCTGAATAAAGCCAAGGCAAAACAACAAGCCAACAGTGTTAACAGTTAGTATAGCTGCAAGGTTTAACCCACGCCTTTTAATAGAGCTTCTTTGTTGAAACATTTTCCAGGCAGGACTAAGAAAATGATTATCAGTTTTGTAGGCTGTCAGATACTATAAAGTAGGCTGGGGTAAGATGGTTCATGTTTTTTATTATATTCTATCGTCACATTTGGTAGTAAACAAAGAATATTTACAGAATTATATTACCGTAGCCTCGATAGTCTAAAATCGTTGTTAATTGATAAAAAGAGTAAGAAAATATAGGATATAGGCGCTACAATCTTACCAGCATTATATATATATATATATGTATCGGACTCTCTGTCGAACAAAGGTAAAACTGAGGTCGAAAAGCCGATAGATTAGTTATATAGCCAAGCCAGCTCCCATCGGAGTATGCACTTTATACCCAGGTGACGTATTAATACAGAAAATCCGATTTAATCCAAACATACTTTAGTCTAATGGCCCACCGTCAGCAGAAAAATTGAATTTTCTCTCTCGCTTTGTAAGTAATTCGTTTAGCAGTGATTCGCGTGGTGATCTATGCGAAATATAACGATACAGGTGTCAAAAGTCACTTTAGGTGAATGAAAATCAGGTCAACTTATTGCATTGAATCTTTTTAGGCTTGGAATAATGCAATATGAGTCCAGAATTTAACTTAGTTAGCGCTATGGACCTATGGTACAGTACTTTGGGTAATATATACACACCGTTAGCGCATAATGTCCCATATTTCCCAATCGTGGTTTTAAGAACTAACAACGCTCTTTTTAAAGTTGTGACGAAACGGGTATATAGTTCTGTAAATATTCTCTATTTACTACCAAATGAGACGATAAAAGAGAATAAAATAATAGCATTTTACCCCAGCCTACTATATATGCAGTTAAGGTATGTATAAACAAGTCGACAGACACAGACCAACTTTTATTTAACAGTATATGAGCTAATTTAGACATCAGGAAGATTTAGGTAGGCAGAAATAGGTTAGGGTAAGATGTAATATCTTTGCATTCTCCTTTACCGTTCTGTTTGGTAGTAAACAAAGAATATTTACAGAGTTATATAACCGTATCATATAACGACTCCTATATAACCGTACCATAAAAACGACTCCTTAAGAGCGTTGTTAAAATTTAAAAACACGATTAGGAAATATGGGATAATATGTGCTAAAGGTATCCATCTTACGCCACAGTGATTATATATAGTCTTTTAAAGTCAAGCCAACTAAGTCCTGTTAATAATATAGCAATAAGATTATGTTTTTGAATATAATGTTTATCGGCGCTTTGTAGTGAAACCAGCTATTTCAATAAAATGATTTACAAAATCGATTACTATGACAAAAAATCGATTAAATTTAAATACGTTGCCCGTATAGTGGACAAGGTCCAGGCCAAAGTTCAAAAATTGTCAGAATGAAAATCGTTGCCTTGATTGCGTCGGTTATATAATTCGTATAGCTTGATTTCTGAATGGTTTTCGTTACGAGAATCGTCCGACTTTTATGCGCATCACTATAGATCAGGGCCAGATTTTACAGGACTTTTTAGAGTCATTTTTAAAAAATGACGTCGTTTTATTGCAGGTTAACTTTAAAGTTTTATTTCTGTTGTTTAAGCTTTTTGACAATGTAGTACTATGGGGTAAGATGGGATACCGTTAGCACATAATATCCCATATTTACCGATCGATTTTTGAACTATTAACAACGTTTATTCAGAAAGGCCACGGTTAAATATTTCTGTAAACATCTTCGTATATTACCACCAAATTAGAAAAGAAAATAGAATAATCATGTCCCATCTTACCCACCCTACTATATGCTAATTTTGCAGGTCAGTAGGTAAACATGCGGGCCATTCTTCGTTTGATTCCCCGGCCTTACCGAACGGGTCTTACAAGAGTTATAATAGCTTTAGTAATATGTGGCGTTTTATACGCAATGTTGTCCACAAAGCCATCAACAGTAGGCAAAGGAAAATCCGACGAACACCGATTCATGTTCGATTATGACGTCAAGGATGACGTATACTACGAACCCGCGGAGAACCTAAATCAAGCGGTTCCACCAGCACAGCATAGGGGAGCAGAATTTGAACAGCCGGGCGGCAATTTCACTAAAGATAACATGTACGCGTCACAGGTTCGTTTAAGTTGTGTAAATATTTTTATAAGGCTTGTTGATATTGCGGTACAGTCACTTGTAATACATGTTTTTTCTTGTACGGGAAAATCTCTTTTATTTAACGTTGAATTAAAACACGGGTATATACCTGGGGCTTCTATCTAAACATATGCCGTAACTCGTAAGCGGGCACGAGGTGAATGAAACGGAACACCCGTGTTGTAACAACTTTCTCTATGCACGAGTCAAGTGTAAAAAGTTACATTCAATTTAAACGTAATACTTATTACACTATACATAAAATCACCCACTAAGGTAAATACGTGCTAGCTCACTAGCAAGATCTGAATGAGGTGTATAAAAAACACCCGTGTTATAACTACTATCGTTGGCCAGTCATGCAAAAACAAATAAGTTACATTCCTTCATATCTCTTTTTTAGCCGGTGGATTTTTACACGGAAGACGAGTTAGCCCCACTTTTTGAACGGCCAAAAGTTGACCCCTCTGCCCCAGGAGAATACGGAAAAGCTTACAAAGTGACGGACAACAGCGCAGAAGTAAAGAAACTGGTTAAAGAGGGCTGGGATAAACATGCGTTTAACCATTACGTGTGCCAGAAGATATCCCTGCATAGGAGTGTGGGAGATAAAAGAGACCAAGAGTAAGATATGTTACTTAATTTATCCAGTATTGAGTTATGTAGGATGGGAAAATGGGACACCTTTTTATTATATTTTCTCGTCCCAATTGGTAGTAAACAAAGAATTATAAATCCGTATCTTTACGACTTCAATACACCGTTGTTAATTGTTTACCCTATACTAAATTTTTACCAAGTTACTTATGTTTTATAAATCTGCAGATGTAAAGTTCGAAAATGGCGTAAACCTTTACCCGACACGTCAGTTATTATAATATTCCATAACGAAGCATGGTGCGCCCTCTTGCGGACAGTTCACAGTGTGTTAGAAAACTCACCAAAAATTTTACTCAAAGAAATTATTCTGGTTGATGATGCTAGTACACTATGTAAGCAGTCGTCGGTTTTAATATATTTTGTTTTTTTATTCCATTAAATGACTCATTTAGCGAAAGCATAGTCATTAACAAAGCCAAGTTTTAGCTTTGCTCCTGTTCAACGTTTTATTATAACTAAATCGTTCAAAAAAAATTTTTTTTAAATTTTTGTAAACCGCATATTTTTAATCTTTTTTTGTTTTACGACTTTTGCTCCGAAATGTCTTCATTTAGTTTTGCACTGGTCATTTTCCATTTCCACATTTTTCAGCAAATTTGGGTAAAGAGTTAACTGACTACGTGGCAAAACTACAAATTGTAAAGATAATTCGTCTTCCCTCACGAGCTGGATTGATCCGCGCTCGCTTGGCAGGCGCGCAGGAGGCGCAGGGATCCGTGTTAACGTTTCTAGATTCCCACTGTGAGTATTTAATCGTATATACGTATATATGCACAATCATTTATAAATGCATATACATAAATGAATAAATGTAACTTGTGATTTACTATCTCGTGGCGGGCAAGGACAATCGTTATAACACGGATGATTTGTTTCATACACCTCTTTCCCGCTCACAGGTTAACGACTGTCGTTTTCCGGCCACGCCAAGATAATGCAAGTTACATTCATTCATACAAGTATGCAAACACAGTTATTATATATGTTTGAGTGTAATTTTTTGATGACGTCATCCGTTCCAGGTGAATGCGCACCGCATTGGCTCGAACCCATGTTAGAACGAATAGCGGAAGACAACACTAGAGTCGTATGTCCCGTTATAGAAGTTATAGATGCCGACACCTTTGCCATGAGTCTGACAACTGCAAGGTATTGCATTTTATTCTATATGGGCGAAGTCCTTGTTATGGTTCTATAGGATCTAAGCCAGATTTGGCCAATTACCCCAACACCCAGGCTGCCTATACTTTTAAAAACTGACAGTATTGTATTCTATATGAGCGAGGTACTTGGGGTCCAAGAATTTAGGCCAGATATTGCCCATTACCCCATCAACACCCAGTATGCTTATATATACGTCTGAAAACTTACGCTATTTGTTTGCTATTCTACACACGGGTGAGGTGTTACAGCGAGTTACGCTGATGGGACATCACATTAGGTTTAGGCAGAGTTGGCCCATTACCCCAACACCCATTTTATAAACGATTGGTACTATGATCTTTTAAATTTATTAGATGCATTTAAACTAAGCACCAATTTTGCAAACAAAATCTAATTTCGTTTTATGTTTCTAGACCTCACTTAAATTAAGTTTAAACGCAGGTTTGTTCTTGCGTTGTTATATTACTTAATTACTTATGAAAGGAAACATGTTATTGGTCGGTGGTTTAGACATTGGATAGTATTTAGATCCATTTAGTAAAATTAGATAGTTTGCTTTGATATCAAGCACTTTAGTTTATTAGTGAACTAATGTAAGTTATTTACCCTTGCGTGGCGGGATAGTGTTATAATGCGGGTGTTCTGTTTTATACACCACGTGCCAGCTTACGAGTTACCACGTATATGTAACTTTGTGGGTGATTACTTTTCTCGTTTTCTGTTACTTGTATTTTTCCGTCGTTCTGCGTAAAGTGGTATATTCCACATTTGAACCACTTCAAACCGCTTTAAAAATGAATTAGATCAGTACAGACCGGTATTCTGTCCTGGAGCCTTGGATTTAATTGGGCCCCTAGAAAAATAAATCCCGGGCAGCCGATCAAAAACGACGAAGCTCTAACTTCGGCTACGATGGCTGGCGGTCTTTTCACCATGAGCCGAAAATACTTTTACCACCTCGGGAGTTACGACAACGATATGTTAGTCTGGGGAGGGGAAAACATCGAAATGTCACTGCGTGTGAGTATTGTTGAATGTAAATGCCTATTCTGACTTTTTAATTTCTTTATCAAAGTTTTTATTTTAGGCGAAACAAATTTTAGTATCCTTTCGATTTTTAGTATTTTTTTTTTCTTAAATTCTGATGTAAAAATGCCGTATATATAACGTCATTAGATCTGGATGTGCGGGGGATCGCTTGAGATTCACCCATGTTCCCACGTGGGTCACGTGTTCAGAAAAAGAGCCCCTTATTCTCACCCGGGGGGAAGTGACGTCATAACACATAATAACAAGCGTGTAGCAGAGGTCTGGTTAGACGAATACAAGGAACAATATTATAAACGAGTACCGAGGGCCAGAGCGGTAAGTTATATAGTAGGGTGGGAGAAGATGGGACACCTTTTCATTCCATTTTCTTGTCGCATTTAGTAGTAAACAAAAAAATTTCGAAGATTTATGAAACCGTATCCTCGCGACTCCCATAGACCGTTGTTATTTGTTTAAAACACGATCAGGGTATTAAAATATTATGTGCTATATGTGTCCCATCTTACCCCACCCTACTATACTGGTTATTGTTCTTTGCATAGCAGGGTTGCGAGTAAGATAGGATCTAGTTGTAGTATATAGTATCCTATAGGTTTTCTAATCGAGTTTTTATATAGTATTGTTAGTTAAGATAGGATATACCGTCGAGGATACGAGTATATGATTTTGTAAATGGTCAGTTGTGGTAAATAGGTTAGGGAAAGATGGTCACTGTTTTTCGTTTCTTTATCGTCCCATTATTTTAAACAAAGAATATTTGCAGAACTATATACCCGTATCCTCGCCACTCTAAAAGAGCGTTGTTAATTGTTAAAAAAAATATGATTAAAAATATTATGTGCTAACGTTATCCACTTTACACCACTACCAATTTATTATTATTATTTGACTTTTAAACATTTATAGGTCGAAGCTGGCGATCTTACTGCGAGGATAAAACTGAGACATGATCTTAAATGCCGTAACTTCCAATGGTACATAACAAACATATACCCAGCGCTTTATGCTACCCCGAAGGAAGATATACTAAAGGGAGGCGAGGTATTGAACAATATAACATCATATATAGTAGAGTGGAGAAAGAAAGACATCTTTTTATTCTATTTCCTCGTTTCATTTAGTGGTAAGCAAAGAACATTCAAAGAAATATAATACCGTATCCTCACGACTTCCATAAATCGTTGTTAAATGTTCAAAACACGATCGGGATATTTAGATAATATGTGGTAAAGGTGTTCCATTCCATCCTACCATATACATACATAATACACCATGTATACCAACAGTGGCACAATAAAGACCGTGACAGCAAATACTGCTTGGACTCTGCCAACCCTGATGGGAAAGTCGGTGTTAAAATGACGATGTATGTTTGCCATGGTATGGGAGTAAATCAGGTATGGCTAATACTTCTTCAGTTACCTATGGGGTTTTGTTTAAGGGTTTAATCAGGACAAAAAAGCTAAATTCCTTAAAAAACAGTCATCGGACAATATAAATGAATGAATAAGTGAATAAATGAACGAATGAATAAATGGGACTTATTTATCCCCGCACGGCGGAGCAAGGACAATAGTTATAACAGGGGTGTTCTGTTTCATACACCTCGTGCCCGCTTACCAATTCCCAACAATGTTATTAAAACAATTTTAACAAAAGTTTACACCGAATTTTCCAGGATTTTGACTTAACTCGAAACGGCGAGATTCGCCATAGTTATTCAAAAGAACTTTGCTTGCAACCAAGTGGGAACTCTGTAGTAACCTATGATTGCGTTTTCCCGAAAAAAGCTGTACCCCCGGAGCAGAAATGGCTGTTAACACAAGTAAGCAAAGATTTTATATGTGCATTAGTTAAAATGCATGTATATAGTACTGTGGGGTAAGATAGATACTGTTAGTAGTAAACCCGTATTTTATGATCGTGTTTTACCAACTAACAACGCCGGTCGCGGCGCAACAGTTGTGTAAATTATCTTTGTTTACTACCAAATGGGATAAGAAAAGAGAATGAAAACGCCCCATCTTACCCCACCCTACTAATTTACTGTTTATAGAGTTAAAACGTGACCTATCTTACCCCACCTTCTTACTATACAACAGTTACTTACAAGAGTAGCTTGCTAAAATGTTATTTTAATTTGTGTTACAGGACGGTCACTTTCGTCACTTAGCAAGCATGAAATGCATGGCTGCGGTCGGAAACTCAGTTTTACTCGAAGAATGTGAAGACGTACCAGCCCAGATGTGGTTTGTGAAGTCACTACATAAAACTTGATCAAAAACGATATATAGGTGCAATGGATGACGTCACAGGCCCGAGCGGGACCTGCTTAGAGGATAGTAGAGCAATATACAGTAGAATCATTGTATAGTAGGCTTAGCGCAAAATGCCAAATCACGGCCGTAATGTCTCACCTATCTCTTATACTTTCTATCTCTTCTGGTTTCTACATATACGCCATTATGGAAAATCTGTACTTAGTATAAATTAGATCTTAAACTATACTAAAATGTAACTTAAATATCCTCGCGTGGCGGGGTAACGACAGCCGTTATAACATGGATGTTCTATTCCATACATCTCCCCTGCTTATGGGTTGCCACATATCTAATTTTATGGATAATTTTGGGGGATATGTAAACTAAAATGATTGTTCTTTGCTAGCTAAAATATTTTATATATACTGATATACAAGATCTTTTAAAGTAGCAGTTTAAATAACGGTACAAAGAACTCCAATGCAGTTTGTGTTCTTTCTCTTGAAGTTAAAAATAGTTTTCTTTTTTAAGTAGAAGTGCAATATAATTCTCGCCGCACTGTGGTGCTATCGAGCCGAGGTACTTTATTGCTTCGCTTATATGAGCTGTGGGGTAAGACGGGACACCATTCGCATCCAAATCCCATATTTCCTTATCTTGCTTTGAACAATTACCAACGCTCTTTTAAAGTCATGGACTACGGTTATATAGTTCTGTAGTTCTTTCTTTGTTTACTACCAAATGGGACGAGAAAGAGAATAAAACATGTCCTATCTTACCCCACACTATTATATTGCTGCTCGTGTGTTTCTTCATTCTTACAGTTCCCATTATCGTGCATTTTGCGAAGCTTTGGTTTTATTCATTTATTGCAATAAAACATAGGGTCACGGTTCGAATCCTTGTCTAGCGAGTAGAAACGTAGAATTTAACATGTTTCCAGTCCCAACGATTTTCAATGCAAAGTTTTACTTTATCCGCCATCTTTGGTTCCAAGGAACGTCCCACTTGGTGCGTTTGGCTGGGGATTGGAGTTTCATTGGGAGACGCAACCTGGAAATAAAGGAATGTCGATTCAGACTCACGAAAGAGACGACGCTTTTACGTGAGTGATAATTATCCCCGCGTGGCAGAGAATAGCGGTCGTTATACGCTATAGCAGCGTCAAGTCTCGAACCTATATACCCTTTGGGCTACAGACAGACTTTAACCACTGTGACACAGCTCTTGGCTTCAATTTATATTGGTTGTGAATCACAACAACTTGTGATCTAAGCTTTAATATCTGTCTACAGAACTCCTGTTATGGCTGGTGCAGCTTTCACAATGGATAGAGAATATTTTTACCGACTCGGAGCATACGACCCGGATATGGACGGAATTGGTTCAGAAAATCTGGAAATTTCGTTTCGGGTATATGTGGTGCATTAGAAAAATGTAATGGTATATGTGTATAGTATAGGTGTTCTATATAGCGTCTTTTAAGGATCGTTTTGTTGGTATATATATTCCTCTTCTTTTCGCTGCATTAAATAATTTATTCATCTTAAGACTACTGTATTCGAACGATTTTTTAAATTATAAAAACTGTTTTGTTGTGATACATGTTTTAAAAAAAGTTTTGTTGTGTTACATATTTAACTTTTTAAAATCCAAAAACCTTTCTAGGTTTGGCTGTGCGGGGGTTCAGTTGAGATCACGCCTTGCTCCCGAATTGGACATATTGGAAGAATCAGGAAACCTTATTCACAAGACGAGGAATTGAACAACATCGTTTATAATAAGATGAGAATAGCCGAGTTGTGGATGGACGATTATAAGTGGATGTTTTACAGACGAACACCGAAGGTAAGGGGGTTCATTCATTCATTCAATCAACCATTAATCACTTATCGTTTATTCAATCTTTCAACGTATTTATTCATTCGCCATTCATTCAACTTTCCATATTTATTAATTTTTCATTTAACATTCATTCATTCATTATCATTCAGCATTCATTCATCAGTCATTTATTTATTTGAATCATTGATTTATTCAAGAGTTACGATTGGCAACTATTTTTCTGTGACTCGTAAGCTAGCACAATGTGTATGAATCAGAACAAATCATAACGACTGCTGGCGTTGAGCTGAAACAAAAGGAGGTACAATAGTTCTATTCATTCATTTAATAACTTAGTTTACTGCGGTAACGTTAAATTTGTCGGAGTCACTTATTTACCCTGCTTGGCAAACATATTATGTGGTACGACACGCAGTGTGTGTTGCCATTATATTTCCTTTTATATAACTCCTGCTATTAGTTTTTACATACCTGTCGTGCATTGGATAAAAAGTGAATGCATATTTAACAGGCACGAGGATTAGAACTACCTAACGTGGACGAACGAAAGCAGTTACATGAAGACTTACAGTGTGGGAACTTTGAATGGTATATGCATGAAGTGTTTCCGGATCTTTATGTTGTTCAGAATAAAGATCTTATTTTAACCGGAGAGGTAAGAAAATGTTTTTGACATTTAAATTTAAAGAACATTTAATTAGCATCAAAACGACAGTTGTTAAAACACGACGCGGATAAAAATCGCGTTAGCGGGAACTAGGTGTGTGAAACAAAATACTCATGTTATAACAAATGTCATTCTTCGCTACGCGAGGATAAATAATTTACATTCATTCATTTATTTAAATGTTAAACATATAGATCAGGTGTTCAACGAATGAAGAGTTTTGTCTTGATTCAAACAATGTCCATGGGAACCCGGGTTCGATTCTCGACGTTGGTAAATGTAAAGGCATTGGGAAAGGCCAAGTAAGTTATACGAATTTCTACCGTGTCTGGAATTGAACCAATGGCCCTTGGTATCCTAGTTTTGTACACCGGTCAGTTTTCCGGGAGACGAGTAAATTCAGAAAGAAACGCTGTAACAACGCTCTTTTAGAGTTGTGAGGCTACTGTTACATAATTGTGTTAATAGTCTTTGTTTGCTACAAAATGAACGATAAAAGAGAATGATACGTGGACCATATCACCCCAACCTACTATTCATATTTCGCCAATACTGGCAACATTCTCTCATTCAAACAAAATCCAAGATTTTTATGTTTTCACGAACCAGTGTGTGTTTCAGTACTTTGAGCTTACGGAACAAAGTGAAATCCGTCAGAATACGATCGCTGAATTATGTTTGGCTGCTAAGGGGAAAGAAGTTTGGACAGAACGATGTCGTCATCCATGGCATGACGTCACAGAGAGCCAAAAATGGGTCTTTTTACCGGTAAGTGGCGATTGCATGCGTTGGCTCTTTTGTGTATATGAGTGAATGTAACTTATTTATCCTCGCGTGGCGAGCAATGGCAGGAGTTATAAAACAAGTGTTTTGTTGCATGCACCTTGCTTACGAGTTATGTAACTTTGTAGGTGATTATTTTTGTAATGCATTGCCAACATTTTAAACAACCGATATAGTATACGGAACCACTGGGTTTTACCTACGATGATAGCAGCGTCGGGTCTTGAACCCGTAACCTATGGACTATACAGACAAGCTAAATATTACTACATGTAAATTACTATTGCGTTTTCTGACAGGACGGCCACATTTATCATCCAGATACGAACCTGTGTCTTACATACAATATCCACCATCTAAGCGTAGGTTTACTGAAATGTGTTAAACAAGGTACCAGCCAGATATGGGTGTTTGGCCACAAGGATGGGTACCAGGAAGGTAAAAATAAGATTTTAAAGTGTTAGAATTTGAAAGGCGGCCAAAATGTCACTTGTGTTTGTATTTTTGTCAAGAAAATCAGAATGCGTCTTTTAACTTTTTCATGGTTTTCTAAATTTGTGAGTACAGAAGAATGTGGGCAAAAATGTCCTTGTTTTTGAAATAAACTTACATTTTACCAGATTACCAAGTAGACGTGAATGCCAATTACACCATGGACGGTCTTACTGCAAATTATACTGACCAAGAGGTGGCGTACGAGAGCACAGATCAAGTTGAAATCATTTAACTACTGTTGGAAAACACTGTAGGCCAATTGTGCTTCTATTTATATAGTTCCAAATCGTATTTAAATCGGCATTTTAAAGAAAAGTAATGAATGTACAGTACAATCACACATTTTAAAGTTTGTTGTAACTATATACATTCAATATATTAATAGCATAAAAACAACAATAATATATTAACGGTGAATACTAACGATTTACCCAAGAACTGAAAATCTCTGTTTTTGAAACTTGAAAGATTTGAACAAAATATTAAAATAAATATAATTAAAGAAAAATACAAAGTTAGAACACTTTTCTATTGCGCATCGTTTACGTTTTACGACTTACGTCAATAACAAAATGTGAAGGGATATATATATATATATATAAGAGGTTTGCATAGCGTTTTTATACACATTATGCAAACTGTAGAGTTATAACACGGGTGTATTCTTGTATTCAAACATCATAGTATATTCATACACTTCATGCTTATGGTCAAGTTATAACACAGGTGTCTTCTTATACATCAGACACATATGGTGCATTCATACACCTTATGCTCACTGGCAAAGTATAGTATAGTAGGGTTGGGAAAGACGGGACACCTTTAGCACATAATATCCAAGTATCCTGATTGTGTTTTGAACAATTAACAACGGTCTATGGGGGTCGTGGGGTTACGGTTTTATAATTCTTTAAATGTTCTTTGTTTACTACCAAGTGGGACGAGAAAATGGGATGAAAAAGTGTCTCATCTTCCCTCGCCTTATTATATATAGGTATCTTTCTATACAACAGCAGGCACACGTGGTGTAACATAGCATTGCTATAAATGACCACATTTTTGGTGAATTATATGCGTGTATCAATTTACCAGTTTTTAAACTTAAGTTGTCCTTTCTTGTTTAATAACTGTCAACAAATCGCTTGCTGTATCTCCACTTTTCGGCGCCGCAGTCCAGAATTTATATAACGTTACTCCAAACGAGCTGCAGAAAATCATAATACCTCCAATACCACTGTATAGAGACGGAGTGTTTCCTAGAAAAGCCCATTGAAAAAGGAAGGCGAAGATAATTTGCGTTGTTTGGACTAAAGTAACAGGTCCAGCTTTTTCTTTCTGCAAAGTATAGGCCTCGATTAGAATTATGTAATATATAGTACTGTGGGGTAAAATGGGACACATATAGCACACAAAACATTTAACAACGCTCTTTCAGAGTCGATTGCTTATAGTTATAGTATGATGGGGTAAGATGGAACACCTTTTCATTCTATTTTCCCGTCCTGTATGATAGCAAACAAAAAACACTCAAAGAATTATAAAACCGTATCCTTACGACTCCCATAGACCGTTTTTAATTGATAAAAACACTACCAGGATGTTTGGATATTAGGTGCCAAAGGTGTCCCATCTTCCCCTATCCTACTATATATAACTGTTCGAATGTTGGTAGTTTACAACCAAATTGGAACGACAAAATAGAATGAAAACTTGTCCTATTTTACCCTAAACTACTATAGTATGAAAACATTTTCTTTCAAAGCAATCGTTTTAAATTACCTGCAGTGCAATAGTCATGAAAATTTGGGCAATTAATCCAAAGACTGCAACACCGGTGATGTATGGGAAATCCGATAGCGTCGGTATCTCCAAATTTCCGGCTGCGGCTAGATAGATTAACGATATAACGGCGCCTTCCCACGCGTAGTAGAACATAGATATGGTAAAATGAACTTCGCTGCCCATTTTACGAACGATGACATAAGTTACAGAGTTCAAAATCGCTGAGCAAATTGCAGCTATAATTCCAATTACTCGTTCAGGGTATTTCATGTTGTCTTGTAACGCCGCATCAGTGTTTCCAAATATTGCGGGTGGTTGCGCAATGAAAAGAACTCCCACTGCAGTTAGCAATGTGAAAATAATCTGGAAAACACTGCATGTCTCTGAAAAGTAAAAATTTAGTTAAACAAATAGTATGCGTACAGTCACCTCTTGCTTGTGGTAGTACAAGCCCAGTGTCGTGCCGCAGTGACACGCACGTGGTAACTAACAAATGTGTGAAACCCAACACCTGTGTTAAAATGACTATCGTGGTCCCGCCACACGGGGTTAAATCAATTTACAATTCTTTACTCATTCTAAAGGTTAATTTTAAAAGGTTAAATTAATTTAATAACAACGCCCTTTTAAAAAAGGAAAATATAAAGTAGACAACATTGGTTGTCATCTTAGCCTGAACATTATAGAAACGCCGTTATATGGCACGTTTAGATAGCAGGGCTGTATACGTTCTTTCCTTTAGATGTGGGGTTCCGCAGCGTGGTTTATGCTACAGTGGGCCCATTGTCCCAACACCCAGGCAGACATGTCTACGTTACATCTAAACTATTTCAAATGACGTACCTTTTAGACATAAACAGGCGAAGAATCCAACCAGTACAGAATATGTGTAGCTTATTGCTACGGCATCTCCGAGAGGCAATCTTTGTATAGCGACAAACAACAGTGTAAGAGCAAAACTACCACATGCGCCTCGCATAAGAATGAACTTTAAGAGAGAACTCTTGTCTCCAATTACACTAGTTCGTCGGTAGGTTATAACAGGCAGAAGAAACAGGTATTGGACAATACAACGAAACAGTACGAACTGAGATGCTTCTGCAGTCGTGGTATACTTCGTCAATAACGAAGCCACTGCTGCGAATATGGCAGCAACGGTAGCATATAGTAGGCCTGTAAGTCTACTGAGTCTTGGGCAGTTTTTTTGTTTTGTTTGTACAGTCTGCTGATTCTTCATTTTCTCCTTAACAAGGCACCTAATTTCTACAGTACTGTTGATAGCAAACTGCCATCAAATTTTACTTTCTCGCTATGCTAGATTACACTGAAGCAGATCAACATTAGTGACGCTGCAGTAAACCTATGGTAAACTTTCGTTTTTCTTATCGTCTCTCGGTCTCTCCCTTGTCCTTGCAGGCGAATGTGTTTATACACTGACTGTGCTGCAGACAGGCGTGCAGGCGGATGTAAAATGTTTGAACAGGAAATATATAGATTATTAGAAGCTGGTAGCTTATGTTGCGACACGAGAAATACAGTTTCGGTAAACGTAGGCTCCGAGAAGACTGTTTTATTGTAACTTTTCAAATTTAGAATCCCGATATACTACTCAAATTATCAGTATTAATTATGCATAACTCTGCATTTTTAAAGAGACTGGGTCATTAATAATTAATGCCCGCTACATTAAAAGTTCACGGTACATTGCAAATTTGCAATCATGGCTAACGTTTGGTATTCTGCTTCAGCAACCCGATTTAGATGTACAGTCAGAAGCAGAAAAGTTTCGGGACAATTAAATTATTGCAGTTAAAGTTTTCTATGTTATTTTAACACCGATTGAATCAAAACAAAATTCATAGAAATGCGATAAATAAAATTCTCACGGTTTATTTTGATTTTTTAAGACGTATACTTCGATGCAGTTCAGGGCTAAACAAGTGCATTAAGTCTATAAGGCTATTGGCAGGTATATGAAAAGCTACCACAAGTTTAACGTAATAGGGAAACTTTGTTTATATAGCAAATTGGGCTTATGGGCCATTTCTGTTATAGTTGGCAAATGCGGTGATTACTTTTGGTCTATACGAACTTTCTAGTTCGCACATGCATTGTTGCTGTTAAACCATTACCTGTTTACGTCAAAGCATCGTGTAAGTTAGCTTTAGCATTTACAAAAGCGTATTTTAAACAGAGAAATGAAGGGTAATAGTAAACACGTATTTGAGCCGACGCATGTTTTTGCCAATTTATCTCCGCGGGTTTTTTCGCCGGAAAATGAAAATAAAAACGAAAATCAGCACAGAAGAGTGGAGGTAATTCATGTTATAATTAATTATTTTCACAAAAATGTAAGTTGTGCGGCAATTTTATAATTAATATTTTAAGAAGAACATTTTTTTTGTAAAGTAGCCCAATGATTCAGAAATATACAAGAGTAAAAGAAGTTACAGAAATATCCTTCAAAATTAATGCATTACAACATTAATATCTGGTAACACCAGCATATGCTTAATATTAAGCGAGACACTTAACTCTTTTATTGTTTCAACAATGTGGTCAGTGGTCACTATAGGTTTGTCAAAAAAAACAACAAAGTTAAATTATTAAGTATCTATGTGGCAACACACAAGTGAACATGAGGTGTATGAAATAGTACTATCATGTACCAACGACTTTCAATGCTCCAATATGCTAAATATATAAATAAATGAGTTTATTTTTTTATATCCCAGGTTTCCGGCACTGCTGAGTTCACCATTCCACCAGATCTGTGTATTTTAACTGTGGTGATAGAAAATAAGAAGGAAAAAGCTGAAGAAGCGAAAGCAAGCGTTGCCAGAAGATCGGAATATATCACACAGACCTTAATAAGCCATGGGGTGCAGGTATTTAACATAGGTTTATGTAAATTAGATTTTTATCTCAATTTGGGTTCAATGTCAAATAATACTGATAGGGATAGGTGTATTATTCATTGTCCAAGACACTTAAGTTAAGTGACCTAACGTTACGAATACTGTTACAAACCAGTAACATGGGTGACTTCTTACACTGCAGACAGTCAGACATACATTATATATATATTAGTTAGTCGTTACCTTTTATTGTTAGATAATATCTCTTTTTTTTCCCAATACCCTTTTCCCCAAATACCCTACTAGAATTTTTTCAATTTTGTCAGAATCACGACATTGAAGTAACAGAAAACTTGTCGCGCATCGGTGGTCGTGGATTTTTTCACATGGAGGCGCAGGTTGATGCAACATTTCACAAGTTCGTCTTACTTTTGTTTAGTCATTCTACAGCTTCAATACAACTACATATTGTTAAAGTCTGAATCAATAGAATGTTGACTTTTAAATTTTTTTTTTCTTTTCAGTGATCTTCAAAAATGTCTTCGACTAAGCAATTTGTTTGTTGAAAAGTTAGACAGAAGTGTTAAAGTGTTGTCACCTGTACTTAAACACGACACGCAGAGGCTTGAAGCCACCAGGCAAGTTATATTTATATAGTAGTAACATAATATATACAATTTAATATAATTTTTAATTAATCTCATCAAACACCATAGCAAAAAATAAATTAAAGAACAGGTGCTTTGTTTCATACACCTTGTATCTATGCGTTAATAAATTTAAACACTTTTTACACAGAAAACAGACTTGTCTGACAGCTCTGGCAAACGCGAGGCAAAAAGCTGTTGAAGTGTGTCGGCTCATGGGCCAAACCCTAGGCAGGCCTGTATTTATAACTGAAAACGTGGTCCGGGAATGGCGGGGGTGTGGTTCTCCTGAACAAAGTGACCCCCCTGGTGGTGTAGAAGGCCCTTTACCTACGGTAGAAGATGTAATTTCAGGTCCTATAAATGTCCAACGGCGCATGAAGGAACAGAGTGTTACAGTGCGAGTTGATGTAACTGCTACATTTGACATCCGTTGCAAACTTGAGAAAGAGAAGAAATAATTTTTCTCTAATTTTCTTAGCAGATTTTCTGAAAAAAACGGTTTTAATGTCCTATGGGTGAATATTCTGCTGAAAGGAGTCTTTTTGCTTAATACTTCTTATGATTCGATTCATGAAAAATCTTCAAAATTCTTTTCTCTTATTCTCTTTAGGTCTTTGATGGTCATTGCATGCAAGATAACTTTCTGTTTAATGTGGTGCAGGCCATGGCACACAAAACAATTTTTCTCCGGACAATACCCCATCCTATTGTTTAATACAGGGTTGCTTTTCGTTTTCAGATTCTCACACTTACAAGTTTAGAAAAATGGCTTTTTAGATATATATCTTGTTTTGCATTTTGTTGATGCAAAAAAAATTCGGGCCGTACGAGCTTTATTTAGATGTTTTAACTTGCTTTCATATAGTTGATAACCGTGTCAAAATACGCTTTGGAAATATTGGTTTATTGGTACACTTTATTACCGCACTGTGTTTAATTTGTGTTATCACTTTTTAGTCGCGCTTATGTACTAAATATAGTGTTTCTCTTTAATATTGGTACTAAAATGACTTACTGTTAGTGAAACGTCGTTGTATGGTTTTAGAAATTGTCTATATATATCTACTCCTGAAAGTCAAATTTATATAGTAGGGTGGGGTAAGACAGGACACCTTTAGCGCATATTTTCCGGGTTGTGATTTAAACAATTAACAACGGCCTTTGAAAGTCGTTCCTACCGAGTGGCACGAAAAAAATAAAATGAAAAGGTGTCCCATCTTCCCCTAATGTTTTAATTTTTTGCAATTGTATCTTGATAAAAATTTAGCGCTTTAAAACTGGTTTAGTTTTCGGAAATATGAATTATTAATTTAACCATGCCGACCGCACTGTGGGTGTCAGATTCGTAAACCTTATGCATATTTATGATGTGAATATCTTGTACTGCTACTTTGGTAAAAACAGAACAACGTTTTAAATTAAGTAATGGCGTTATGACGCACAAAGACGCTTGCCTTAGGACTAATTTTGGGTTTAGGACGTACTAAGCTGTTTTATGTACGACATTTCAAGATTAAATGTCAGCAAGAAATGTCATAGCAATTATTTATTCCTAGAAATTTGATAAAACTTGTTTCAAGCTGTAATTATTATTAAATGTCACGTGTTACTTAAGCATTTAAACTGTAAAAATTAGAATACATTTCAATACGGATCTTAGCATTTAGGAACTCATAACCATCTTTATATAAATAGGCTACGGTTTAATGGTTGTCGTTGCTATATAATACATGCATTGGCATTTATATATTTATTGCACAATATTGTATAAAAGTTTAAAAAATGTGTCACTAAATTTTTTTTAGTTTTGTGTCGCTCGAAAGTTGCTGTGTAACTCAACAAACCGGTTAGTTATTCTGTTGGTTTTACGTTATTGGTGCACGTATTTCTCTGCTCGTGCCAAAATTAAATTATTCCGTTAACTTCAAAATATCAAAAATCCGCAGACAGGTTTCGTGTCAGAACCGGATTAATCCAGATTTATTTTAAACCTGCCTTACGGCTCTGTTCGGAGAATGGTTTGACATTAAGTTCACTTTGTTTCAAGTGCATTTGGTCTTTATAACTTGCGTTTCGGAATCTTTTCTACATTCTGGATTATAGTTCGACACAGTATGTGGTATATAGATAACGCGGGTTTTTTATACTGTAAGGGTGAGGTCTTCAGTGAGGCACACCTGAGACCTGGGATGTAGGCTTATTGGTCCCAGTCTATTATTTTCCACGAGGGTAAGCTCTTCAGTAAGACCTATCTGAGACCTCGGATGTAGGCTTTTTAGTCATATAGCGGTCTATTATAGTTCCTGGGTTACGACTAACATGCAATTTCTAACTACAGCTACAACAATGAAGATTTTCGTAGTTTTAGTTTTCGCTAGTTTGGCGTTAAGCGTGTCTGCACAGACTGCCTCATGTAAAGTACCTGTTGTGTGTGGTTCAGGGGGTTCGACGACATTCGAATGGCAAAACTGGCCCCCTGCCTCCTCGTCTGCTGATGTAAGTTGTAGGAAATTAATTATAAAATTTTTGTAACCGAAACAAAGTTGCCATGCATGGCTTTTCACGGTAATTATAGAAGTCTGAAAGTGTAATTCTATAGAAAATATGTAACAGAATAATAATTTTTTATCTAACTTTGCCATTAGTAAATAAGCGCCAGTATTTTTTTGGAATAAAGCGACGAAACACGTTTAAAACGATTCATATTTTAGTTAAAAAGATGAATTACTATAAATAAAGTACATACACTGTTTGTAATAAATCTTATGGCAACATTTTCACAGCCGGTTGCTACTAACCCTACCCTTCCGCCGGTTTCATCTCCTGATCCAGGTGTTTCAAATACTCTGGAAGGACGTAAGTTATGAAAGCTTTTACTATAGTATTGTAGAAGAAGATGGGACACATTTTCGTTTTATTTTCTCGTTTCATTCAGTAGTAAACAAAGTACGTTCAAGGAATTATAAAACCGTATCCTTACGACTCCCACAGACTGTTGTTAAATTGTTTAAAACACGATAAAGATATTTGGATATTATCTGCTAAAGGTGTCCCATCTTACCCCATAGTACTAGGTACTGTATTTCTAGTTCAGATATTTAAAAATCGTATTGAAATTTATTAGTAAAATAACACGCGACAAGAATATATATGCAACTCGTAATCGGTTAGTCCCTATAGAGTGATAATCTTATAATTGCCTATTTTATGTAATGTTTGCGAAAAGCATTGTTAAATTTTCTTCCTATTTGTACAGAAACTATTGCCCAGTTGAGAAACACAATTGCACGTAAGTGTTGTAACAAAAGTATTATCTTATTATAAAAAATTAAAATGTCTTACTGTTTCCTAGTTTACATGTAAAAATATTTCAAGTTCATTACATTTCAAGAACAGTTTCATTATTACCATTCGCCTAAAATCTAAAAAAAAACGTTTTTTTATACTACTATGTCTCCTTTAACAAGACTACAAACTATACAACAACATAAAAACATGCGGACTATCTTTGAATTTATACATAACGATCTTATACCATCAATGTCTCTTTAGTCCTCAGTTCACCTGGATGGATGAACGGTTTATATGGCTACCAGTACTATGTATCCTCTAGTGGTACATCAGTAAAGAATACAGACGCCGTGACTCTTTGCCAAGGCAGGGGAGCTAGTCTTGCAACATTTGGAATGAGAAATGCTACAGCTAGAACGTAAATTTATGATGCATTATTAGTAGTGGTGCAGCTAGAATAACAATTTTTACCTAATCCATTTTTAAACCTTTTTTATCGCAGCTTTTTTTATCTCACTTTCACTCCCCATATACCTGCATCAATGACTAGAAGTACATGCACGTACCAGCACGCTGACTAGGTGTTGTATAATGTGCTAGCGCTTGCCTAAATTTCAAATTTCTAAGCGTGTCTTGTCATACACGGCATCGCCTTTAATGGGCACACATTATTTATAACAGTGTAAATACCATGTAGCTGCTACAGGGTAGTTTGATCAAGTTATATGAAGCTATCATAAATTCTTTTTTTTGTCCAATTGCTTTCTTATAACACTTTTTTTCTTTAGTTTTATAGTAGACAATATCCTACGACGTTGCTCGGACACTCACGGGTTTTGGATCGGTCTAAAAAAGTTCGGCACATCATGGATTTGGAATGACGGTGTGCCAGCTACTGCCACTAATACAGATTGGGCCCAAAACCAGCCAGATGGCCAGAATAATGTTTTCTGTGGCGTGGTTGCGAGGTACATGGGATACAAGTGGGATGACGTACCATGCCAAGGAGCCAACAACGGTGTCTTATGCGAAAAATATATCGGTGGGATGTAGGAATGTATAAGGATTTATGTTGCGGTCAAATGACGGACTTTTGGCAAAGATTTTTAACAAAATATCTTGGATTATAATAAAAATGATTTTAAGTGTTGTTTGTCTCTTTGATTACGGTAGCGAAGATTAAAAAAAAACAGTAGGCTATATAGCAACAAAGCCATTGTCGTTAGGACACGATCGTTCTGTTTCATATACGCCTCGTGCCCGCTTACAAGTTACCACATATATGTAGCTTGTGGTTGTTTCATATTACTTTGTATATTTCTCGTCTATCGAATCGTAACCCAGTTGTTCGACTGAACTTCTAGCGCCACCCATTGAGCACGTAATACCAACATAGATATCTTAATGTTCATTTATACAGATGATTTTATTCAGCAACATTCGCAGAGAATGCGTTTTACAATTGCAGCATAGTTTAGTTGACACTCAAATAGCAAACAAAACGAAACCAGAACGCTCGAATTATTAGATGAAAAAGTTACAGCACTGAATTAGATATGTACACAATTTGTAACGTTATAGTTAAACGAGATTATAGTACTGTGGGGTAAGATGGATAACACCGTTAGCACATAATATCCCATATTTCATAATTGTTTTTTTTTTAACAATTATAATAACACCTTTTTAAAGTCGTGAGAATACAATTATATGACTTTGTAAATACTATACAATTTCAACCAAATGGGACGACCAAACGAATGAAACTTGAGCCATTTTACCCCAACCTACTGAAAACGTTAAAGTTATTAAAAAACGAGATTTAAATTTTAAATGAAGTTTGGATTTAGCTTTAGATCCAGATATCAGACGTGCAGTCGCCTCCAGGGTAACGTATCTCGTGAGCGAGAACTGGCCCTTTTGGTTCGTTTCCAAAGTCAACGAATACGTTTCTGTTCAAGCTCAATCCCCCAGTTTCAGTGTTAACGTCGATTTGTAGCAGATGTGACCCAGAGCTTTAAAATAGGAAAGAATTAATATTTAGGAAACACTGAGACTTATGTTGTATTCTGTATGATATGATCCCTGTCAGAAGGCGTAGGATTTCGGCCACGTTGGCGCATTAACTCAACATATTTATATTTAGATACCAACGAATGAAACAGTAAGGTGAGGTAAAACGGGACACCTTTAGCACGTAATATCAAAAGGTTCTATGGGAGTCGTGAGGATACAGTTTAACAATTCTCAAATGTTCTTTGTTTACTACCAAATGTAGTCGCGTCGTTTTAGTCATTATCGCTTCTACGCTTTCTGTTCCTTTTTATCAGGCAAACCGCACTGGGCATTTTGCAAGTCTCGCTTTTCTAACGTTTCGTGTAGACGCGAGAGCTGGTTAGTTGTGTTTTAGATAGAGTTGAACCAAGTTGTAAACTATGTATAAGCCGAGCACGGTATTAAGAACTTATATGAAATGTAAATTATTTTTAGAAAGAAATGTAATACCTTTGCTGGGCAGTATTAAAACGAAAGGCATACTTTGCAAACTGTGTACAGGACCAAAAGTGTATAAAGTAACTTGGGCAGCCAAATATATGAAACGTGTTGGGACAGTATTTAAAATAAAAGGCATACATTACTTTTTCCAATACTAAGTGCCATATGCGGTATAAATTCATTAAAGAACCGACGCTGCGGTTTTTACAGTTACAGTTTAACTCAGCGGTTTCGCAATTACACAGTTAAGATTTATTTTGTAGAAATTCCATACAACGTTGAGTTTTGTCGAGTCAGAAATTCAAATATTAGCTTCTGGCAATCACGTATGTTAATGTAGACATTTACTCGCTGCATTTCATTGCAGCGTTTGTGACACTTTTCAAACGCACGGGATAACATGCGTTGCAATATATAGTCGTAGCAATCGTATATTGTGAATGACGTTATGTTGTTTTTCATTTATCCTACATATGTATATTTGCTAATGTCCAAATCTGGCCTACATTTCAGTAAATTTGTGACTCTTATTATTCTAATACGATTAGCATACGTTGTTGGTAAAAGCAAACATATTTTCTAAGTGACCGTTTTTATTTTACTCTAGTATGCAGATGTAATGCGAGGGCCAACTCTGCCCTATATCCTAATTTCCTTGTCTTGCCTCGCCCGTATAAAAACGCCTAGCGAAAATACGTGTTCAATTGCTGTTAAATGTCTTAACACGCCCACTATGGTGGCAGCGACGAGCCTTGAAACCATAACCTATGGGTTGGAAGCAGGCACGCTAACTACTGTGCCACGGTTATATATAGTAGGATGGGGGGGGGGATGGGACATCTTTAGCACATATTATCCAAATATTATGTTCGTGTTTTAAACAACTAACAACGGCCTATAGGAGTCGTGAGGATACGGTTTTATAATTCTTTGAATGTGCTTTGTTGACTACCAAATGGGACGAAAAAATAGAATAAAAAGGTGTCCCATCTTTCCTATCCTACTTTATATACAACTATATCGCCTTACTTCATCATGTCCGGGTAAAATTGCTTATCCCATCCACTGTACAGAGAAGAGGTAACATAAAGTCGTTTCCCGTCCAAACTTAATTGTAACATCTGGGGGCCTCCTTGTATTTTCTTCCCGCCAATAAACGCAGGGGCAGGCTGTGACTTTAGCTCGGTGTCTTTGGTTACCTGGATAAAAAAATGTTGTAAATGTTTAAGAATTTGTTGTAAATGTGGTTTTTATTAGGAATTTGTAAAATGTTTAAGAATTTGTTAAAACGTCGGACTATTTTGGAATTTGTTGTAAACCCTTAAGAATTCGATGTAATGTAGAAATTAATGTTGTGTATTAATTGCAGCTACAGGGCATATTACACTTGTATAACGGCACTTTTGACATTTAAGTGCGTACCGATGTTCTGTAAAAGTTGTCTTCCTCAGGTTGAATGACAATTAACACCACTAATACTGACAGGTATTTAAAAAAATGTGACAATAAAACCAGTATCTTGTGCTAATTATGTGTATAAGCTATATGTCAGATTACATACGTCGACAGTGAGCATGAGGTGTATGAATATACCATGTATACTGTCTATAAGATATAAACCCACGCTATAAAACCCGACAGTGAACATATGAATGCACTATGTGTGTCTGGTGTATAAGAAGACACCCATGTTATAACTCGACAGTGAGCATGAGGTGTGTGAATACACCATGTGTGTTGGGTGTATATAAAGGCGCCCATATTATAACCTGACAGCGAGCATGAGGTTTAGTTACCTTAACGCCTCCATCAGTACAAATGCTTCCGCCCAAGAAAATCTGACCAACCAATTTTGGGTTCTTTGTATCCGTAACATCGTATTGGCGAATATCCCCGTGCAGCCAGTTAGAAAAATACAAGAAACGGTCGTCCATTGAAAGTATAATGTCAGTTATAAGACCTGAGAAATAGGGCCCATTAATGGCGGCAAAAGCAAACTTTAAATGATTAAATATTTGTGTCTGTATTAAAGCAGGGTTGAGGTTTTTATTTCTAATATAGAATCCATTGTAATCTGTGCTTTGCGGTTTGTTGTATTAGGAAACACTATTAGAGGCATAGGAGTATGGTTAAACATTAGGGCAAAGCAAATTTAACCTTGTAGTTAACTTCTTAAGAAAACCATTTGTCAATATATATCTGCAACGCCATCTAACCAATACAGAATAGACTTTGGGATATTTTAAAGTAATATATATATAGTAGGATTGGGGAAGATGGGATACGTTTTCTTTCTATTTCCTTGTTCTATCTTTCAAAGAATTATAAAACCGCATCCTCACGACTCCCATAGACCCTTGTTAATTATATGAAACACGATCAGATTATTTGGATATTATGCGCTAAAGGTGTCCCATCTCCCCCACCTTATTATATTGTAACTTTTCTACTATAAATGGTAAACAAACCTGGCATTTCTGGTAAAGCCCACCCCTCCACCTTTTTAGGTGGAATCGCAATGACTTGTTCAGCGTCCCAATCTCCTTTCTGTATGTAAATATAACATATTTTTTATTTATTTTTTTGAATAACGAATATCATGTTATTTAAAGAACAAAAAGAAGGAACTCAACAGCAAAACAACAGTTGTTAAAACGGGCAATGAATAAAAGGGTCAGTTTAAAAGTGTGTCTGTTCTCACCCCAATTGGTAGTAAACAAAGAATATTTATAAAATTATATAACCGTAGCCACGAGACTTTAAAATAGAGTGGTTAATTGTAATAAACACGATCAGGAAATATGGGATATTATGTGCTAACAGTATCGTAACTTATATCTTACAGAATCATATTATTAAAGCATGGTAACCAGTAGCACGTGTGCAGTCTGTAGAGCATGTCAAATTATGTAAGGATATTGAATCATTTATGCAACTAAAACTATTCTAATATTTGCGTTTAAGTTAATTAGTAAATTGCTATACATGGTAAAAATATCCTATAGCGTATAAAAATGCTGATCCAGTGCTCCAGGTATTCGTTATCATGCACATTCTTAAGCAAATATTTGCTACGTGTATAAATATACTCCCACGACCTTCAGCAGTGGCTAGAGGGTGCAGTCTCTATGGGTAATACATAATACTCTGCAAAACTTAAACAAAGTAGCCTATAGTAGAGTGGGAGCGATGGGATACTTTGTCGTTCCGTTTTCTCGTACCATTTGGTAGTAAACAAGAACATTATAAAATCGTATCTTCACGAACAAAAACGTTCAAAGTTAACTTTAATAAAGGGCATTTAACTACATAGAAAATTAACGCGTCACGTAAAATTACCAGGTTCATAAACGTCCAGCGTTTACCAACTGTACGATAGCTAGTAATACTTTATGAAAACAAACGGAGTTCCCATTTTAATGTTTACTTTGTTGACATCACAGTGATGATAGTGACGTAACAAACGCCCGTAAGTCGAAAATTGGTGAATTATTTTAGGAATACAGTTGATAAATGAACAGTTGTCACTTAGAAAATTACCCCCGTGTTGTAAATTTTAAAAGCCCAAAAATGTGTAAAATTTTATAAAGTTTTTTTCCTGCTATGCAAAAAATGGTTAGCCTATAGGGTTTTACAATATAGTAGGGTGGGGGGAGATGGGACACCTTTGGCATATAATATCCAAATATCCTGATTGTTTTTTAAACAACACTGTCTCAGCTGTCCCATCTTTCCCTACCCTACTATACATTAGAGTAGCTTTAAAAGCTCATACTTTACCTTGGTTTTAAAGAACCTGAACACTGTACTGCTTAGTGCACAGCCGACGAATCCTTCAGTTGCCGACGGGTCATGCAAAAACCGTATCTCCAACGGAATCATTCCATTTGGCCCCAAATCTATATCCTGGGATAAATATATGGTAATTAACATTGTCTGTATATGGTGATTGATTGTAGTGTTAACATATATTGCACTGTGGGGTAAGATGGGAAAATGCTAGCGGATAATATCCCGTGTTTCCTATAAACGTGTTTTAACAATTAACAACGATCGTTTAGAGGCTATACGGTTATATAGTTCTTTGACTGTTCTTTGTTTACTATCAAATGGGACCGGAAAGAGAATAAACCCAGTTATCATATTACCCCGGCCGACTATACGTTGTAACAGTATTTATCCAGACAAGTTAATGCAGTTTATGTTCAGTCAGGGCAACTTTTTAAAAGCAGGAGTTATTAATGTGACCGAGAAGTCTTGAATAACAGCACATAATTTTGATGCAACCTATGTGATACCTGAATCAGTTCATGTTTTTCCCAGTCCCATACGTGTAAAGAGTGCCCATAATGTCCTAGAAAAAAACAAATACGATAGAAAACGGTTTTAACCAGTTTAAAGTATATATGTCAAAAACAGCTGAAAGAACTGGCATCATCAATTGGAAATCTATGACGGTCAAACAAAATTCTGTATTACCCAGCGGTTCCTTAAATGGTTTTTTAATATGCCAGGTATACACTACAAAAAAAAAACGACAACGTTATACGTGCTGGTAACTCGTAAGCGAGCATGAAGTGTTTGAAACAGAACACCCGTGTTATAACAACTGTCGTTTTTCCTCGCCACGCGAGCATAAATAAGTTATATTCATTCACTAAAACTTAATAATTTTGAAAAAAATCGTTAACAAATTAAGATAAATTCTGTAAAATGTTTTCTCTGGTTAAAAAGGTTAGCATTACATTCTAAGACAAGTTTTACCTGCTGCTGCATCATCAGGGTTAAACTCCTTCAGTAGTTTCTTAGGATGTCCCCATTCCGTGCTTATCATTACATTATGACGAGGCTGGTACCAGAAATCGTACCCGAACGGCGTATTGTGTCCAGGTGCTTCCCAGTTTCCAATTAGTTCAAAGGTTTCAGAATCAAGGATAAGAAATCCGCCTAAAAAAATTCGTTGTGTTTTACTGCTTTGGTATAGTTTGGCCTATTGGTGTAGTCACTTGAAAAAATGTACGTGCGAAAGTTATGAAAAATATGAATATAGGTATTTGCTGCTTTTAAATAAATTGCTTTTCAAGTAATTTTTATTTTGGTAATAAGTTAACGTCAAGCCATACTGTACGTCAACTTCACCCACGTAGAATCGAATATAACTTATAACTACGCAATAAAGTAGGACGCAGGTTATTTTGTTTTTAACGAAAAAAATTTGACTCCTCGCTTAAAAAATTCTTAAATATGTTCATGCACAAGTTTTTACCTTTTCCGTTACCAGATGGGTCACCAATGGTACTTATCATAATCTGACCACCAGGAATACAATGTACAGTATGAGGGTTCGCCAATCCTGTGCGGTGGAATATTTCGGTCGGTTCGACTACCTAGAAGTACAGAACGAAGTTATGCAAATATACGCCGTATATTTAAATTTGTTTCTGTACGTATAGTACTGTACAACAGTAATTTAGTCTGTTAACCCATATTTCTAATCGTTTTTATAACAACGCTTTATTAGAGTCGTTGGGATATGCGGTTATTGGAATGTTCTTTGTTCCAAAATGTCAACCGCATACACAATAAACACCAACGCATTGAAATACGTGGTAACTCGAAAGCTGCCACGAGGTGTATGAAACAGAACAAAACCGTGGTATAACGACTTTCGTTTCCTGCCACGCGAGGATAAAGCAGTTACATTCATTCATTTATTCATTTGAACCAAAGTATTTTCTTATTACCTTCTCAATTCTTGGTTTCTTTGGATCAGTATCAACATCTACTGCGTACAATCTGCTGGACACCAATCCTGGCAGGATAAACAGACGTCGTTTCTTCGAAGGATCATGAAAGCAACTGCTGCAAGAGTTCCAACCCGTGTGATGGATCTCATCGTTCATATTTGGAAGATCTAAACGATCTATGACCTAAAGGTAAGTCTGTTTTAGTTTTATAGTTTGTTATCGATGTTATGTTGTATTGTTTTGCGCGGTATATAAGTGTTAGAATAGGGTGTTTCGTATTTCAACTTCGTGTTTTACCAATTAACAAAGCCCTTTAGGAGTGGTGAGGATACAGTTAAATAATTGTTTAAGTATTCGTTGTTTACTACTGAGTGAGACGGTAAAGAGAAACATAGACGATTTTACTCTGACCTATATACTATATATGTAATTACGGTCCAGCAACCCAAAAGTGTATCCGTTTCAAGTCTTATTGTGGCAAAGCACGCTAAACGACATGTGATTTAAGAACAAGTCTGTGCAATACAATACCCAAAACTCAGCATAGGCCTTAGGCTGTTTTAACATTGAATAAACCGCCACGCTTTGTGAAACCAGAACTAAAAGCCGCAGCGTATACACTAAAGTGAGTCAATGAATGACTTTATTTTGTCTCTTTAGTCACGGTAACAAAGATCGAAAAATTTATATAGCACGCTTATTAATAAAACAGAAGTACATAATTTCTTTGATAAAAGGCGCGACCGTTACACCCCAAATGACATAATGTAATATACCATATATTAGGTTAAGATCCAATACCATTGGCACTTAAATCTATACTTACTGATCGTGTTTTAAACAATTAACAATAGCCTATGAGAGTCATGAGCGTACGGACATAAAAAGTGGTCGTGAGGATATGGAATTTTACAACATTAAAGTTCATATAGTAGGATGGGAGAAGATGGGACACCTTTTTATACAATATTTTCCTCCCGACCCCTATAGACTGCTGTTAATTGTTTAAAACACGATCAGGATATTTTTATATTACGTGCTAAATGTACCCGTCTTTCCCCACCCTACTATATCTAAAAAAAACATAAAAAAAATACATGCCTGACAGAATGTGGGCGAGCTTTCATCCATATCAATAGTAGCTAGATAGTCTGGCTGGGAAATTGGTGTATTGCGATAAATACATGGTATGTAAAGCAGTTTCTCCTTGGGCGCTTTCATTGCATCTAATGGAGACCTGTAACCTGGTCCTGTAGCAGATTTGCAGCATGATGACTCGAGATGTTTAGATATTGCTTCGACTCTGGTCGCTGTAAAAATGAATAAACTTAATGAATGAATGAATATAACTTAAATCCCCCCTTTTCGGGCATTGACAGTTGTTATAGCACGGGCGCTCTGTTTCATACACGTCCTACTTTATTTAAAACAGTTTGCTTTAAGAATTAACAAAATAATGAATAAATGTTACTTGTTTATCCTCACGGGCTGGATAGGCAACGATAGTTAGTTCTAATAAGATTGTTCTGTCTCATACACCTCCTACCTGCTTACGAGTTACCACGCGTGTAACTTTGTTATAGGTGGTTATATTTTTGAACTTTTTTAAAAAAATTAAATTACGCGGATCGCTGATAGAAAGTATCAATACAAGATAAGGTTTTCAAAAACTTTGGGACGTTTGCACGTTTCAGACAGGCTGGTCTAGTTAAAAACGGCCAGCAGATGCACGTTTGCAAGAACCACTGACCGTGCAAATGTGTGTTACTAAAAGGGCAAAGTTGAAAGGCGCAACGGTATAACATGAGGCATAATCTATACACTCTTTTTAAAAAATGCATAACATTTTTGAGTAATATATTTCTTAAAGACGCTTGGGCACACCTTAAAGTGTAACTTGAACGCAATAGCCCCAACCGAGGAACCATAACGGTTCTACATCGTTGAGTGCAACAGTACGCAGGTACGAGGAATTTATAAAAGAAATGTTATTTAAAGACACAAGGCGACGAAACGCAGTAAATCACCAGCCGGAAACGGACACTCACGCGATGCGCTTAAAAACTGCTGTAAATTTGGCAATGAAACTTAAATATATGCATGTTGTACATTAAGTATTCACATCTTATTTGATCAGCACGTTTTGTTGTATTGAGCATAAAATAATACACGACGATAACCTGTGTTTGATTTAAGATGCAAACCACCACAACTATTTCCCGCATTAATTTAACCCAGAAGACTTGACATGTTAGGTTTTTAGGCCACAAACGGTAAAGCTGTCTTAGAATTATTGTTAAACTCTTCTGCTTCATAAAGAATAAGTTTTCGCATACTTTTCTATTTCGCGTACCTTGAAGACGTTGATTAATTGCACTGTATCATACTAGGTGTTATATCGAACATAACTTATGTACAAAACAAACTTGTTTGTGGTAACGTCGTGTGGGTATGACTATAGGATTAAAAATAACTTTTGCCACCCAATTTGAAACGTACGCAAACACAAGGTGGGTAATTCGTCCATCTATTGAATTCAAAGCCAAATAGTCAAGTGTTTGAATTGTCAATTAGGATTGACATATAGTAGGGTGGGGGAAGACGGGACATCTTTTTATTCTATTTTTTCGTTCCATTTGGTAGTAAACAAAGAACACCCAAAAAATTATAAAACCGTATCCTCACGACTACCATAGACCGTTGTTAAATGTTAAAAACAAGATCAGGTTATTTGGATATTATGTGTTAAAGGTGTCCCATCTTCCCCCATCCTACTATATGTATCGCACTTTTGGAAACCGAATACTTTCAATCAAGTTGTCCACACTTCAGACCGCATGAATTTGATAAGAAGCGCATTAGGAAAATTTTGTTTGCGTGAGTGTTTTATTTCTCTTTTAGCTCTGAACTACGTCGGCAATTATACAGATTACTAATTTCCGGCCTGTGCCAATCAAATTGTTTTCATGGCCAAGGTACATACAATAAGAGCCAACGTTAGCAAATATTTGCGATAAAGATGGTTTAAATTTCACGCAACATGGAAAATACATATAGGTATAAGGTCAGCAGTTTAATACGTTTCAATACTTCAGTTGGAAAATGAATGGATTAGCTATTTGAAAACGTTTCTGTGCCCGTGGGCAAATATATTCGAGCTGTGTTTCGCGAATTGCCATACGTAAATGGAAATGCCAATAGAGATTTTAACTGTGGTGTAAGGTAGATACCGGTGGCACTTAAATTCCATATTTCCTGATCGTGTTTTGAACAATCAAAAACGCTCTTTCAGAGTCGTGAGGATACGGTTATATAGTTTTGTGTATAAAAATTCTTTGTTCGCTACTAAATTGGGCGAGAAAAGAGAACGAAAACGTTGAACATCATACCCAAACCTACTATATAGCATATGTGTGTTAATATAACGTGAACTTTTTTCTATGGTCGAACTACTGCAGACGGAAAATAGACTCCCTAATTCTTAGAAACTTTAATACAGTTCGAGTTACATTGCTGTAACAACAGGCCCAGCTGCCAAAAATGCAACGTCATGCTGTCGTGGGGTATTTTTAGTACCCTATATGCATCCAATGTATATTTACGTATTTTGAACCGCTTTTGCTTTAGTACCGACAATTGCAAGAAAGTATTGACGATATTTTCCAAATATGAAAGTAACCAAAACGTTTTTAAAGTTGTGAATTTCGCTTACTGTAAAAACGCCGCGTTTAAAACACAACCTAATTTTCATTAAACGCTACACTTAAAACGCAAAAAAGGATTAAAAATTAAATTTGGTAATATATATTAAACACAAAAACCAACAAAACTTAACACAGTACTTACACATTGTAAAAGATCACGTTTTGCTTGTAGCTTACAAAGTTTATCCAGTGTTGTGGATCCACCTGCTCTGACGGGAAACTCTAAAAACAAAATTCCCTTGTTTTGTGCGCTGGCCTAATAGCATGTCACTCTAAGCACACAACTGCCTTTCTCTCAAGTTGTATTGGCAGAGCAACTTACTCGACTCGCTCGCTTTTGTTTGACATCCCAGCAAACTTCGCTTAAACGAATCCTTAACCTCAAGAAAAGAAACGCCCAATATTTCGCCAACACATTTGCGCATATAATAGGTTGGGGTAAGATGGTCCATGTTTTCAAATTGTACTGTCTCATTTGGTAGTCAAGAAAAACATTCAAGGAATTATATCAAGGAAATATATATAATCGTTAAAACATGATTAGGAAATGTGGAACATTATGTGTTATAGCGGTATATCTTATCCTACAGTATTATACCACATTTATAAAAGTTCCAGGCATTGTACTATAAGTACACCTATCAGCAGTGTTTGCAAAGGTTGCAGCAAAACATTATTGACGTGGCCTATTTAAACTTTCTGCCTAAACGTGGCATTATAGCTCCACCTAGCGTACATAGCAGAAAAAATTATACCTTGGGGTCGCATTGGTTTTAGACATCACGGTCAGTATAACCGCTTAGAAAATCGGCAAATATTTTTCCGTAAACTAAATTAACGAAAACTATAGTTTGCAGACTCTAGAACTGGTACACGTTAATTTCGAACAAGTTAATTTCGATTTTTGAATCTATAAGGTAATTTCGGTACCAAAGCAATTACGTTTTCTGCAATAAGGGCTTAAGTGTCTATTTGTATTTAAACATAATACTAGTAAAAGCTTTGTTATTTGTATTGTATGTCAGAGTCAAGTCAAGTCAAGTCACTTCAACACGCTGTAATCTAGTCCTGATCTAGCACTCATGCAATTGGACGATTCTCGTAACAAAAAACAGTCCGGATCAAGTACTACGAAATATTAAACAGACTAAAACTACAAGTCCAACTAATTGTATTCTGTTGGATAAACTAGGGTGGGGGAAGATGGAACACCTTTTTATTCTATTTTCTCGTCCCATTTCGTAGTAAACAAAGAAATTTAAAATAATTATAAATCCGTATCTTCACGACTCCCATAAACTTTTGTTAATTGTTTAAAGCACGTTCAGGATATTTGGATATTAAATGCTAAATTTGTCCCATCTTTCCCGCTCTACTATATTTAACTAACAGCATTCGTTAAACTTGACATTTGTCGGTTATGTATTTCGTAAAACATGAGCTTTTTAATCTGTATAATGTCAAAGCAAAGTAAACCTAATCTCCTATTTACAACACGCTGCAAGGGCAGAATGTCTATTTTTACGAAGCCGTAACCTCATACGTCAAACCGCTTGTTTCTGACGTCATAATACAGTTGGTAATTTCTGGGATATTTTGATTTGCCTATTTCCAAGTATCGCATTTACCCTAAATTAAAACATTTGCATACACTTAATATTTGTATGTTTTTTTTTCCAGTGTTATAAGTAAAATGTATTGTTAAATATCATTTGTGTAAAGCCCTCGTCGAATTTTCCATAATGTGAGCCTCAGTTTTATAATTTACGGTCATTTAACGCAACAGTATAGTAAATTACTTAAATTAGCAGCGTCTTTTGCGTCGGGAATTAAAATGATGACCTTTTCTCTTTGAACATTTGGTTATCATAAGCCAATAATTATACTTGCCGGTTTAAATTACTCGTTATTTCTTGCTGGTTATTTCTGACACCAGCCCCGCGGCGAAGCTGTAGCGATGTCACTGCTCTGTGACGTCATACAGGAGTCGCGACCGAGAATTGTTTTGCACTGGATTGAATTTCAATTCATCCTATAAGCAGGAACAGGCAAGTTTGGCATTTATACGTTAAAACAGCAGCTATAGGATATGCATGCAAAATGTTTCAGTTTTCTGTTGATAGTTTTACCTGTATTTTTACAAGCAAAGAGGTATATACACATTTTAATACATGTCTATCAATTGTATGATTATAGTTTTAAATGCATGCACGATTTTGCTATAATGCCTAGATAAAGAACTTGATTTAAAATGCATGAACGCCTTTGCAGTAATAGATATAGATACAGGACTTTGTTTTTGCGGCGTAGAATGCTATATAGTATATGCTATATTATAGCGTTTGCAGCGCATGTATTTAAGTTACTTTCTTTATAGTGTTTTAGGTTCAGTGAAACCTTTATCCATAAAATTTCAACGCTCTTCGTGATGATAAGGCTATATCATTATGTAAATAGTTTTATTTACTACTAAATTTAAGGGGGAAAGTTGAATGAAAACATCCCATTTTACCCCAACCTACCATATGTTAAAAATATGTGTTTGTACCGACTTTACCGTATATGTTTAACATAGTAGGGAGAAGCGACACACGGCCGGATTGTGTTATGAAAACATACAAGTTCCCTGTATGATGCAAGCGCCAAGCCAAAATCCATTTTGCGTATTTTTTCCGTCTTTATGTACAAGGTAGGACACTTCTGCATGTGCATACGTAAAAAAATTAAAAATCTACTAAAATAAAATTAATTAAAACGCTTTATCATTTAGTACAACTTATCGGTATATAAGTCTTCGATGTTTGGTTTAATGGGCAATACCTTTTACACAATACTTTTCGATAAATAGGCTTGCCTACTTATTGTTTATAACACGTATTGTCGATGGCCGTCTTTCTGTAAATTACTTTTTTTTCTGATGTTTTAATTAAAACGGTCTTTCTTTTTCATTGATCAAAACGATACATATGAAACAGTTACATATGTTAATTTATTTTTACCCCACAGTGAACGTCAAATACCGGGCAATTGCACTCGTTCTGTAGAAACTTGTTGTTCTGGCTTCGTTCTACAAGGACGGCAATGCGTTCGTGCATGTAAGTAAAAGTATTTTTTAATCAAATATAGAGATATAGTAGGGTAAAAGAAGTTTGACATTTTTATCCTTTTTTTCTTCTTATTTGGTTGTAAACAAAGAATATTTACCAAATTCTATAACCGTAGCCTCACGACTCTAAAAGAGCGTTGGTAATTGTTCAAAACTCGATTGGGAAACTAGGGGTTTGTATTTTACACATTCCTGTATCTCTATTACCTCGTGGCTCGATCTAATACATTTTTTTTCACTTCAGCCGTGGTTCGCAAAAGCTCGGCCGTGTGCACGGGGCAACACATTTTATGGTCACGTGTCGGGACTATTGTTTCGCCAAATTACCCTAACGGGTATCCCCCTAACCAGGACTGCATTTGGCAAATAAATGGGCAAAGAGGTTTTAGAATAGAAGTCCGAATCTGGAACCTACGACTCGAACCCCCAAGGTATAGTTTATAAATCTAAACTCTTTACCACGTTAGTATCTTTATATAGTTGCACAAATTACAAGTTTTTCAGTCTGGCGCCGTAGCACATCAGCTAGCGCTTGCCTATAAGCTAAAGGCTATTGGCTCGTCGCTGCTGGCGTTGTTGGATGTATGTGTCTTTTGGCAGGGCACTTAACGACAATTGCTCCAAACCAGTGGTCACTAATGGGTTGTCTAACTGGTCAAACATACAGAAAAAATAATCACTCACTAAGTAACATGCATGATAACCTATAAGCTAGCACGAGACATATGAAACAGAACACCCGTGAAAAATCAACCGACTTTTCCCCACCCTACAAGAATAAAGTTACATTCTTTCATTTCTTCATACAGGAGCCTCTGCTTAGGATGTGTACTAAGTTGTATTGACAAAGTTACATTATTTGACTTGAGTGGTAACCCTACCATGACAAGATCGTACTGTGGCACTGAATACAACGTACCCACCTATGTGTCATATGTAGGACAGGTGTATGTCCGTTTTGTAAGTGACAGTGTGGGAGGTTTTGGTGGTTTTTCAATCTCTTATAATAACGTTGGTGGTATCGCAACAACAGCAATTCCTACAACAACAGCAACAACAGCAACAACAGCAATTCCTACAACAACAACAGCAACAACAGCAACAACAGCAACAACAGCAACAACAGCAACAACAGCAACAACAGCAACAACAGCAACAACAGCTACAACAACAGCTGTAACAACTGAAGAAGGTGTAACAAGAGGTATGCTTATACAACTCAGATAGAATAAGTAAAATATTTTTAAGCATGCATAACATTGAGCCAATGGGCCAACTCTGACATGCTCGCTGTAGAAATATATCAACAAAAAAAGAATGAAAATCTGGATCATCTTATCCCAACCTACTATTTTCTTTTTTGACATTTTTAATAACCCCAAAAAATCTGTTAAAAAATTCCTTTAAAAAAAGGGAAAAATTATGGATCATTTTACCCCAACCTACTTTATTTTCTTATTGACATTTTTAACAATCACTCGCTATGCGAGCATAAAAAAGTTTTTAACATTTTTTGACATTTTTACTGCTTTAACATTTTTTGACATTTAAATTGACATTTTTAACGCTGCTCGCTATGCGAGCATAAATAAGTTATATTTTTTCATTTACAGGTGTTAACAACATCTTTATTGTTTTGGGTGTAAAACCATTTTATTTAAAATTTTATTTCTTTTTTCTGTTTTATCCATAAAGGTACTTATTAATTTTTCTAGCTCTTTCTCTTTCGGGGTTCTGCTTTGGGGAGCATGTCCCAAAAAACTGCACCACCTTCTGCAATGAACAATGTGTTGGTGGTCGGGTTGTGAATCCTGCATGCCAAGAACTTAGTGTATGTCTCCCTGGGTGTGGCTGCCCTGCAGAGAGACCAGTTTATCAAAACACTAGATGTTTAACCAGGGAACAGTGTAGAGCACGTAAGAATTTGTTTTGAATAATTGTAACTTGCTTTGTCCTTATGTGACCGGAAAAACGAAAGTTGTTATAACATGGGTGTTCTGTTTCACACATCTTGTGTGTAAGAAACTAAATGAATTCTATCATGAGGTATATGAATACACCATGCATGCCTAGTCTATAAGAACACATCGTTCCTATTCAACAGCGAGCACAAGGTGTATAAATACACCATATGTGTTAGGTATATTTGTCAATAAGAAGAAACAATTGTTATATTTGACAGTGACCATAAAGGATATATATACACCCCCAATGTATAAATTACTCTTAAGAAATAATGAAAAACACTATAATTCTAGTTTTAACATTACAGAGTACTGCGATGGTGGTATGGTTTACACAACATGCATGCCTCGCTGTACAGCAACTTGTGCAAATGCAGACAACTTGCCTACTACATGCCAAACCCAACCTGACCAGTGTATAGCAGGCTGCAAGTGTCCAGACAACTTACCAATACTAAATGATGGTTTATGTATACCAAGAGCTCTATGCCCAACACCAACTGGTAAATTTTATGTGTCTTTCATTTCTACTGTAAATGTGTTTGGTTTTGTGCATTTCTGGTTATATGGCTCAGTGGTTAAGTGCTTGCATTGTAACTAAAAGGTGCCAGGTTCAATGCCCAGCACTGATACCTATACTGTAAGGCCTATGTGTCCTTTAACCCAGTGGTCACTAAGCACCTTGATTGTCCTTGACTATTGGGTGCAATACACATTAACTGGAACTCTTTCTTACACTCTTATCCATTGTGTGTTTTAGCAACTGTTGTTTTCTGTTGATATCCTCCTCTTTGTTCCATAAATAACCTAATTTTTACTGTTGTTTTCGTAAAAATGAGTAAGTTTATGCTAACAGTTTTTTATTTATTTTTAGTTGAACCTATTCAATGTGGAAAGCAATATTTACTTCACCAAGTCAGGATTGTTGGCAAGTACTAAGCATTTGTTTTCTATCTACTGTATCTAGTTTATAAATTACAACATTTTTCTAGCGCCTTTACACGATGTAAGTTATACTTAAAAATAAACCCCAAAAAAGAGAAAAATTATTTCCTTTAAAGTTACGTATGTGGTAACTGGAAACCAAATATGAGGTGTATGAAACAAAACACTTGCGTTGTAACGACTGTTGCTGCCCCACCATGCAGGTGTAAATAAGTTTTATTTTTTCATTCACAGGTGTTAACAATATCTTTATCGTTTTGGTTGTAAAATCATTTTATTTAAAATGTTATTTCTTTTTACTGTTTTATCCAGAAAGGTACTTTAACAACTGTTATTTTACCGTTACTACACACCTTTTGCTCTTCTGAACTTTCCAGTCTTAGTTATCGTGACTTAAAAACAAAATAAATTTTATTTATCTTTATTGTATAGGTGGTGAGACTGCAAATGAAGGCTCATGGCCGTGGGCAACACAAGTTCATAAAGGAATACCAAGGACTTTTCAATGTGGTGGCACGCTTATATGCTCTGGATGGGTTCTTACTGCAGCTCACTGCTTTTTATCGGAACAGGGATATTCTTTAGAGTAAGAGCTTGGACTTAGTTACATAACTGTTTATCTCTTGATTATGAATGAATGTGATTGCTTTATCTAATGTGGCCGAAAACTTTAGTCATTATAACACCTCATGCCAGCTTACGAGTTACTACATATGTAACTTTGTAGGTAATTACTTTTTTATATTGTATGGCTGACAATGTAGCCTATCCATTAGTAACCACTAAATTGGAGAAATGTCTTCGACGATAAGCGAAAGAATAAAACAATGCAAAAAATAACAATTCTTGATAAAGTGACAAAATGACAGTTCTAAAAATACTCTAATGGTTAAAAATGTACAAAGTTATTTGGATAAAAATAAGCTAGTACATCATGTTTATAACAGAAATATGTATTTTACTTTTTATTGCAGTTTACAACACATGAATGTATATTTAGTGAAAATAGGAAAATTTAGAAGATCCAATGAACCAGACAGACAAACAGTGGTAAGACAGACTTAATAAACCTATCCTGATATTAGTAGAATACATATGAATATAGTGTGAAATGTATTGGTTTGCATTAATTTACTGTAATTATTTGTTATTTTTCACAATCTGTAGTAATTTAATACAAACTTATTTATTTTTTTAGAAATCTAAAACTGTATTTAATAGTAAAAAGAAGTCATTAATTTTAAATGAATGAATAAACTATTGTTACTTAAAACAGTTGTTAAGACATGGGCGTTCTGTTTATACACTTGTGCACAATTACGAGTTACCGAGTATGTAACTTTGAGTGACAAGTTTTTTCTGTACATATTTTGTCAATTCCACTTTCTTTTCAGAGCCAAGTACCTGAACGTATTGTTGTACACGATTCTTATGACGTAACAAGAAACATTCATGACATCGCGTTAATAAAGCTTAGAACTCCAGTTGAAATGTCAAACACTATACGACCAGCATGCTTGCCTCGGCCATCAACCTATCTACCCTCTATGGGGACTTCAATATGGGGCCCACCTTTTGGTTCACACTGTTATGTTGTGGGGTGGGGGTCAACACGCAGTAAGTGTATGATCAAATAAATCTTGTTTTATGCTTGTGTACACTTTTAATGACAATTAATAAACCTTAGGTGTTTTGTTTTATCCATTTCGTTCTTAACAGCTGCTGTTTAATAAGATGATGTAAGACTAGAGAATGATGAAACTTATTTATTCTAATATTTTTTACTTAGACCGTGGGCCTACAAATGAATATTTGAAGCAAGCCAGGCTACAAGTGAAACTAAACAATGTTTGTCAAAGACTCTACATGTATTACCGACCAAATATCAACATGTGTGTAGGGGGTGATGGAGATGATACTTGTAGGGTGAGTCGTTTTTATTGTTTTTTCAATATTACAATTTTTTATGTATATCTTTGATTATAACCTTTTATGTATCTCTTTGAGTGGAGTCACTAAAATCCGATTAATTAGAAAACAAGAGAAGGATATTACTGAAATAACCTTTCCAGCAGTATAGCTACCCATAAAGTTACATATGCAGTAACTCGTAAGCTGGCGTGAGGTGTATGGAACAGAACACCCATGTTATGCCTTCTGTCATTGCCCGGCCATAAGAGGATAAATAAGTTACATTAATTTGTTTATAACACAAATTCTTACACTACAGGGCGATAGTGGAGGACCTTTAATGTGTAAGCATGGTGACCGATGGTATGTTGATGGCATTACAAGTTATGGTAGAAGATGTGGTGTTGTTGGAGAACCTGGGGTTTATACACGAGTTACCTCATTCAGTTCCTGGATTCGGACAATCACTGGAAATACGTGTGGACATCCTGACACTGTGTGGACTCCAGGAACCAATTAAAGATGTTACTAGATTATTTGTAGTATTCGATTGTTATTTGTATGATTTTATCAGAACTTTTTATGTTCCCACTTATGAAATAAAGATAACATAAAAGAAAAGAGTTTTTATGATGTGTAAGCCACGCCTTATATAACTTTTTTTGGTTTGAAAAGTAATTATATATGTTATTGTTACATTACTCAGAGTCTACACTCTACAACACAGTCAGGTTAAAAAATTTGGGTATAAATTGGGGGTAAAAACCAAAAAGAAGTCATTTCTGTAAAGCTATAGTATCAAAACTGTTGTGTTGTATTAAGCAATGACAAGACGTTTAGTTAGTTTTATTTGGTTTAGGACCATTAAAAAGTATTTGAACGATTTACCCCTGTTATAAAATTTAGAAGTCCTGATGAAGGGAAATACCCTTATTTTGTCAACAACAATTTATGTTACGTTTTTCTTGCATCATTGTTTTAGTCAGCTTTTAAAGTAACTGTCCCTGTAGTTCCCAAAAGTGAAATACTGCAGAAGATTGCACAGTAAACAAAATGAAATTTAAAGACTTTTTTGATAGCGTTTTCAACTCGAGATTTAACGACGAAAGCACAGATCGAAATTACAATAGGTATGATGTTTTTACAACAACTTTTTTTGGCGGCAAAACATATTGTATGTTGTTTACAAGTATTTCACAGTTTAAACTGTATTTAATGTGTATTTACACCACGAATTCGGCAGAACTCATGAATGGTGCTTTTATAAGTGTATTGCCCACTATTCTTTACCTAAAAATGTAAGTTAAATTAGTTGCAGTGACCATTCATTGAAGTACTGAACCATATATAATATGAAAGTACATCCACTACCATTGCACTTTGTGCTAAAAGTTAAATGAATAAATGTAACTTCCTTTATCCTAGCGTGGCCAGAAAACGACAGTCGTTATAACACGGGCGTGCAGCTCGTGCCATTTTACGAGTTACCATGTATGTTACTTTGTGTTTTTTTTATTTAATTAAGGTAGTAGAAAACACTGGGGTAAGAAACAAAACACTCATGTTAACTGTGGTAACTCTATGCGAGAATAAAAAATACAATTCAATCATTGCATTTAGAGAAGACCAATGGTCTCCAATACATAATGACGAAAATGATGATTTTGATCAAGAAGGATCTCATTTCTTCTTCTCCGATCCATATAACCGCGATGGTTTTGACAACCTCTTTACCACAATGGAAAAAATGATGGGAAGTTTTAATCGGAATATGAACAGTTTTCCAGCACTGCCATATCAAGATGAAGGTATTAGCTGTATTGCAGTTTTTAATTAAGTCTTTTAAAATGTAATGTTTTTTTGTGTTGCCTGGTATGAAGGAATGAAAGTAACTTGCTTTATCTTGGGTGCACAAAAAATTGTGTTCTGTTCTATACACCTCGTGCCTGCTCACAAGTTGCAACATATGTTACTTATTTATCCTCGCGTGGCGGGCAACGAGAGTCGTTATACCATGGATGTTTTGTTTCATACACCCCGTGCCAGTTTTTCCTGCATTTTAAAATCTTTGACAACAACTTTTTATCCCAATCAAAAACCTCTAAAACACTGGTAAAGGGTAATAGGGCAGACTTGTCTAAATTATCTGCAATATCACAGGAAATTACCAGCATGAAAATAATTCAACTGGAAAACCAAAGCGATCTCTCAGAGACCAAATATTAAAAAATCCCAGCCATGAGAATCATACTCCATCTCTAAGAAGAGAAAACTCTCAGATACCAAGTCATCCAGGAACTTCTAGAGATTTGGATTCTCTGGTAAACTGTTTGTCTTGGTCTGGTAAAAATTTAGCCAGTGGTTCTTTATGGGTTGTTCAAATTGTCACCCATTCAATACAACAACAAAAAACTCTATAAATAAGAATTAGATAAATAAAAATTAAATATCTTTATTTTATTTGCAGTTTTCTGACTTCTTTTCTGCCCAATCATTTTCCCCTTTCTTTCAAAATGGTCCACCAGCAATACAAGAAGACACTGGTAAGACATAAGAAACTGTTAAATACACAGCTTATGAAGACAGTAGATGTAATAAACATACCATAAAACTCTTTAAAATGTAAAATCTTTTAAAAAAATGTTAACTAATCAAAAAACTTTAAAACATTTTATTTAAAATATTTTTGTTCTGATTGTAACTCAACATTATTATGATATTTTCTCTTTAATGTTATTTTTATGTTAAGATTTGGACGCAGATGTGGGGGAAAAGGGGTTAGAATCGATATTGGATAAAGATAATGGGGTGGGGAGGGGATCTACCTTTTCACCCATGCCCCAATTTCACGGTCGGCAAGAAACACGGTCAACAATAAGAAGAAGTGACGGGGTAATTTTTTCTTAATATTGTTTATGTTTAGAAGTCAATTTTAACTTTTTAAATCAATTTTCCAAATAAAATATATTTTATTCTTTTGTTTTGAATGTTTTTTTATCATTTTTTTTCTAAAAATGGTGCGTTCTAAATCATGGACAAAATTCGAAAATACATGAAACACATGAGAGAAAAGCTATAATGAGTGAGCACGTATTAAACTAATTAGCATAATATTACTTAACCCTTCTAAGTAAGCTGTTTTATACTTATTTATCCCAATTAAAAAAGTGCCCCCAATTTTATCTTGCAGTCCTCTGAGACAAGAATAACAAAAAAAGATTTTTACGGCAATGAGGAAATAACTGTGATTACGGAAACACCAGATGGCAGTAGACACACAGTAACTGAACGTAAAAATTCTGATGGGTCAACTCAAGAAAACAGTATGTTGAAACTTAACAAATTAGTTTTGTTTATTTATCAATAAATAAAGTATTGTTTGTTTTTGTTATAAGTCTGAAAGAGATATACTGCTTTGATATTTTTTTTATTTTTTTTTATTTTTAGGCCAAAGTTTTGGTGGACAAGAACACAGCAATGACTTGTACAATCCAAAACCTTTTTCGTTGTTTAACAATCTTTTTAAAATGTTTACTAAGTAATTAATAATGCAGGGTTATATTGTAGTTGTATTCTTTACAGTACTGTGTGCAAAATGTGTCTTATTTATTTCTTTTAATCTATGTTTTTTTCCATTGGCAAATTGTTAAAGTTGGTGTAAAATTTGCTTGTACAAACAGTTTAACTATGTGGGATGTATTTATTTGCTGATTATGGCTCTGAGCAGTAGTGCTACCAGAAAAAAAACAATGTGAAAAGGGTTTCAAAGTGAATTTTTTTTTATTTGCCTGGATTTTTAATTTATTTTAAAATGGAAAGTTTTGACCCCAGTACACCCCCTGGCTGCGCTACTGGCACCAAGGGTTGCATATGACTTTTTTATGGTTTGGAATGTCTAGTGTACTATGTGCATGGTGTTAGCTTTATTATGTCGGGGTGAAATTAAATTATTGTGACAAGTGTATATTACAGCTACAACATTAAAAACACAACAAGAAAGTTCTTGTATTTTTTGAATGTTTCAATTTAATTTTTTTTCGGTTTCATAAAATACTAGAAATTTTAATGAATGTAACTAGTTACATTTAAATTACATCTGCAGTTTCAAATTTTATATATGTAGTACATTTGAAGAACTATGACATTATAATAATTAAAACACCTTTAGAATTGCTGGCATAGAACATTGAAACCACAACTGTGAGTACTTCTCATTTATACTTGTTTTTTTTTTATAATGTAACCAAAAGTGGAATTTTAGGACTTGAGAAAAAATGTGACTTATTTATCTTTATGTGGTGGGACAATCGCAGTTGTTATAATATGGGTGTGCTCACCGCTTTGCCACAACGTCCGAACTTATTTTATTGCAATCTGGGTTTAAAATGATAATTTTTTTTTTTATTTTGGATGAATAAATGAATTTTTATTGGAGTGATATTTAATGAATTTCTTTCGTCTCTATGGTCGTGATAATGAAGACTTTATTCATAATTTCTTTAATTAAATTAAACTTAAATATCACTCTAATAAAGCTACAGTATAACATGGTTAAACTATTCACAATTAATTTTATTACAGCAATTTCAGGTTAATGACTATTCTTCTTGCCTAGCCCGGTCATGCTTGTAGCAAAATGGTACTCCTGAAACACTATCATCAAAGCAGCAATCTGATTAAAGTAAGAATAGTACATTTAGTAGTTTTTAGCATGTTTTTATTGACTGTTGTTTTGTTAAAAAAGTAGGAAATTTTGGAATTTTTAAAAAACGTTTGCTCAAGTAGTTTTTAACTCTTAAACGTGTTTTTAACAACTTTCGTTTTGTTGCCATTTTAATTAACAATTTTATCTTTGCTAAGAGATAAACAATATTTATGTTATGTAAAAAAAAATTAGTAGCAAAGCAAAGATGTTAAAAACAGGTTAAACTACTAAGTAAAAGAGGAAAGCGAAACCATTAACTTATTTTAGCAACCTAAAAATATTTTACATTAATTAATTTTAATATTTTACCCCAGTTTCTTTCACACATTGCTCTTGAGATGCCTACCCAACCGCAGTTGACTCTTTGGTGCGGGTACCCACGGTCACAACGAACTAAAAGGAAACAGAATTTATTACCTGGCGCTATGGCACAGTGGTTGGCGCACCTGCCTCTAGCTAAGAGGTTACAGGTTCGAAGCTTGGCGTTGCTACCATTGTGGGTGTGTGTTCTTGACCAAGACGCTTAACTGCAATTTGTCTAACCCAGTGGTCCCTTATGGGTTGTCTAAATGTACAGGCATTCACTACCAAAATAATTAGCTACAAAGTCACATATGTGGTAACTTGTTAGCGGTCACGAGGTGTATGAAACAGAATACCCGTGTTATAAAGACTGTCATTGCCCCGTCATGCAAGGATAAATAAGAAAGAAGCGTTCATTTAGTATTTAAATATATCATTAGGTTTCTATATAATCTCACCTTTATTATAGAAACACCATATTACTCCTGGTACAGATTCATCAAAACAACAGTCTGAAAATACAAGAAAGCAAAGCTCTAATGAGTAAGCACATATTTAAATAATTAGCGCATTGGAATTAAGAGTAAATAAATATTTTCTTGGTGTAGTATGCTTGTAGTTATTAAAAATTATAATATTATTTGTTTTTTGAGCAGTTTTAAATTACTTTTAACCTGTATGAAGAAGGTATGTAAATATAGTTGCCAACAAAATAACCTATTTAACAATCTTAATAAGTGTGTATTATTGGATCATATAACTATAGTGGAACTTTAGAAAACCATCGTTTAAGCTATATGCTCGCTCTTTTAAGGTATATGCTCAAGTTATTACTTTCAATTGGTGCCTTGACCAATTTACCTGTTACTATGTTTTCACAGATTTTTACATTGGCATTATAATCTATTCCAGAGCAAAGACGCATACCCTGCATACCCATGTTAGGCACTTGTTTTGGGTCGTCATTGTAAAAGTTTGAGAATAACTAACCTTGATGATGTTCACACTCCCTCTTGCTAATACCACCCCATCCACAATTTTTTCTCTGCTGAGGATTGCCATTATCACAGTCTCTAGCTGCTGTTTCTGTTTAATGGTTAAATGTTAAGACCGATTCCGTAGCAAGGTTGGTTAGCGCGCATGCCTCTAACCAAGAGGTTATGGGTTCAAGGCTTGTCGGCATATGTGTTCTTGGACAAGACAGTTGCTAAAGCCATAGGAGGATAAATAATTTTATTCATTCAGGTCTACCTATATATATATATATATATATATATATAGTAGGGGGGGGAAGATGGGACACCTTTAGCACATAATATCCAGATATCTTAAACGTGTTTTAAACAATTAATAACGGTTTATGGAAGTCATGAGGATTTAGTTTTATAATTCTTTAAATGTTCTTTGTTTACTACTAAATGGGACGAGAAAATAGAGTTAAAAAGTGTCCTATCTTCCCCCATCCTACTGTATATATACTTTGTAATTTTTAATATTTTACATTTTGTTTATCAAATCATACCTGCAATACATAGCATGCCAAGGAAAACCACCAGAAGAACAAATTTTGACATTTCTTTAACTTTATAACGCTTTCTTGAAAAATACCTGTCAGAGAATTATTACTTGTATATGTATGTATGCTGTTACTCTAATGCACTGCAAACATTTATATTTGCAGCCACTTTGTAAACTCAAAGCTTTCGAATGTGTTTACCAAATTAAGGTTTAATTAGTTCAGAAATGATTAACCTGTTTGTTGTGCAACGTAGTGGTTATTTAACATGTCGTGATAGAAGGCCGTGATGGTCATTATCAATAATTATATTTTGCTCACGAACTGCGGGGAAAGATGGGACACATTTAGCACATCAACACATCCAAATATTCGGATCGTGTTTTAAACAACCAACAACGTTCTGTGGAGTTGTAAAAATACGGTTTTATCCTTCTTTGAATATTCTTTGTTTACTACCAAATGGAACGATAAAATAGAATAAAAAGGTGTCCCATCTTCCCATACCCTTCTGTATAACACATTTGTTCCGTTTCATGCATTTCGTGCACGCTCACAAGTTGCCACAAATACAATTGTTTGGGTGTTTATATTGGGAAGAACTTGCATAATATAGATGTAGCTCCGCTGGCACGTATTAATTTGGAACACTATATGATAATTGAACATTTTTTGGCAACACAGTTTAACCAGAAAAAGGGGGAATTCCCTTGAAAACATGTTGCGTTCTAAAACAATGTGTTCCTGGCATGATAGCGACATTTTATAAATTTTCACACATTTAATTGCTATTTTAGCTGTTTGTGTGTATATAGTATTAAGGTTTCGTTTTACTGAAAGTTTTTGAAAAGCTATCTGGTATATATATAAAATTAATTACGGTGCTAGTGAAAAATCCTTTCTTTCTCTACGATCTACGTTATCAGCTAACCCTAACTACTATAACCCATAAAAAACCTAAACCCTAACCCCAAACTACCAATCTCTAACACTTTCCACTAGCCTAATCTGTAACGTACCGTAGGATTTTTCACTAGTGCTATATATACTTATTGTATAATATATATATATCAAACGTTTTATTTTAGACGTTTTAATTTTAGAGCAACGAATAGTGATCATTTGTAAGGTTTTACTTAGAAAAAGTGGAGCATGAGCATTTATAAGGTTGGGGACAAAGCCAAGCTTTTATGCGAGTTTTCAGAAGTAACTAAAAACGGGAAATTTATTTGCAAAATATGCGATAGAATTGTTATGTTACGAAGCAATTTGGTTGTGCATATGAGAATACATACTGGCGAAAGACCATACAAATGTGACATATGTCAAAAGACATTTAACCACTGTGGAAATTTGCGAAAACATGAGAGAAGCCATACAGGTGAAAGGCCATATATATGTAATGTATGTGACAAAGCATTTCTGCACTCTGGACACTTAAAACGACATCAGAGAATTCATACAGGAGAAAGATTTGAATGCGAGATTTGCAAAAAGACTTTTACTCAGAGGGATAATTTAAACAGGCACCATAAACTGTGTATTAATAAAAAGCATAATAGATAATGTATAACTGATTCATAGGTGTAGTGATATGGGTCCTTTAAAACAGAGGTTATATATGTTTAGGAATCTTGTTTTAATCCTTAAAACAACTTTTACACTGTTGGTATCTATAAAAACAAGCAGAGCTAAAGTATTCACCACATTAATCAATGAAGTTTCCTATGTTTAATGGCTACGACTAAGAGTGTCACTGCAATTTAGCAATGTTATTTAAGATTTCAGGCACAAAAAAAAACGTTATGCCTCTTGTCTTACTTATTTTTTTGACATTTCCTATTTGTTTGAAATTCTTATTTGTGCTCCATGTGTTTTTTTGACATTTATCTTTTTTTATTATTATTATTTGTTTATTATTCCCATCTTGAGGTGCCAATACTACTGTAGTAATCAGGCTTAATTCTCTGTTATTTTCTTCAAACCGGGCACAATTAATCCATTGCTCTACCCAAATATGCAAAACCTTACTGAGTTACTTCAATGCAAGTTTAGCACTGTTGTCATTTAAAAATGTGCTGCCAGTTACTATTACAACTTATGTATAAATATAGAACTGATAATTGTTACGCCTATGTTCGTACTGACCAATTCTCTTTTAAAGCTTTTTTTTATGATAAAATCACTAAAATGCTATGTATATACTGTGTTACATTGATTCAATACAAATTATTTTTATCATCTTTATTTTTGGGAAGGTGGGGTAAGATGAGACATGCTCCCATTTTTGCTCATCCCATTCGGAGGTAAACAAAGAATATTTATATACCCAATTATATAATAACGGTGTCCTCAGGACTCTAGAAGACTGGTGTTAATGGGGTAAAACATGTTCAGAAAATACGGGAATTGGGTGCTAAAGATATACCGTCTTACCCCACAGTACTCTACTTATACATCTGTATTACATTGTGGAATTAATAAATTTCCTAAAATTAACTAATAACTTTATAAATTTTAGGTTTTTTTTCATTATGTTAAGTGTTGAAGATTTGAATAGTTACTATTTGGAAGAAATTCGAAAAAATGAAAATACTGATCAAGTAAAAAATGAAAATAAAGCTAAAACGAAAACATCCAATAAAGTGAATAAACCTGAAAAATATAATGATGAATATGCAGACAAAAATGACATAAAACAGATTAAAAAAGAACAAACAAAGAAAAGAGACGTTGAAGTTGTTGTGTTTAAAAAGAGGAAAACAACACAGCCAAAGACAATACAAAAAGCAGGACAAGTTCTAAGCGCGGCACCAGAGACAGATGGGCGGTTAAAATCCAGAAAATTGCTCAAAAAACTGCAGTTTGATGTTTCTTCTTATGGATTAAAAGGATTCTCTAAAGAAGACAAGCGGAAACTGGAACAGAAGAGGGCAGTAGAGCTCGGTGCCAAACCAAAGAAACGCGAATATGTTAATTATAAAGTGAGTTGGCGTTTTTGAAAGGTTTAAATGTGACTCGTTTTATCTTCCAATGCCCTGAAAACGACGGTTGTTATGTTATAACACAGGTGTTCTGTTTTATACACTTCGTTCCCGCTTACGAGTTACCACAATCACGTATGTAATTTTGTGGGTGATGGCTTTTATTTATATACATTTTTTTGTCTTTATTTATAGCTATAGCTGATGATTTAGACAATTCATTATTGACCCAAGGACACTTATATTAGTGACCCAAGGACACATATTGCCACAGTGGTAGCCTTGAATCCAAATCACGGTTGTATAACTTGATCGTAATGTTTTTTAGGTTTTAATGGAAGAAAAGAAAAAACAGAAAATAGAAAAAGAAACAAAACTCACTGAAAGTGGTGAAACTGTAAAACGCGGCAAGAAAAAAGAAAAGAAATCGAATAACGCAATATTTTGGCAAGAATCCAACAAAGTACAGACTTTCGGACAAGTTGGGAAATATACTGGTGGTGTTTTGAAACTTTCAAAAAGAGATATTAAATCAATGAAGACAAAATAACAAATGTAGGCTTTAGTTTTCATATGATTGAGATTCATGTGATGGGAATTATGTGAATTTATAATGTTGACGTGACAGAATTAAAGAAGTTAATGTGAAATATTTTGTAAGAACGAGAGTACTTGATCAGTCACTCAAAGATAAACATGTTACATTAAAAAAAACAAACATGCATTTGATTTTTTTCAAGCGGATTTGTAATTTTTTATTGCTGCGAATATGTTTGGTCACTGATTTCTTATCAAAAAAATATACCACCAATACAATGCTACACTTTAAATAATAAAATAAATATATAGAATGCATTTTATCCTACAATCATGCATTCAAACACTTTTTGCTGTCAACATCGCGGTGTTTAAATTAAAATATATAAAAAGAGTATTCCGCTATCATACGAATGCTTTGCGGTTATCCTTATCCAAATAATTTGGTTTGCTATGAAAATGCATTTGTTTAGGGCTTTAGGCAGTTAAATTTGCAATACATCAAATATGCAATCTTTTGTTTTAAGAAATCTCCATATTTATGCAAATTTAATTTGTTTGAGGTTTAGGTGCATATTTAATTTAAAACTTGTGTGGCGTTATTTTAACAGTTAAATTTAAAAGTAATTCATATATTTTAACTTTGGCGTTTTATACTCCAAAATTATTATCACAAAATCATAAATTCCGAAATATACCCGGCAGCACTGCTGAATATTACGCAAACAACCGGTATTGTCTGTAGTATTATGACGTAAAGGAGTTTCCCTGTAAAATCACATGATAGTAAATTAGAACGTAGCCGTGTAAGTTACGTTTACTGGCTTTGTTTTAGAAAACTTTAGAAAGAAGATGGCGGAGAATCCATGTAAGTATGAACTGAATGAGTTAATTTTTAAATTGTGCAATATATAGTATTAGAAGACAGAATAAATGGTCAAAGCGCGGTATTACCTATTTACCTATACGATGGGCTGTGTGGTATATTTGCTTGGTTAAATTGTATGCTGTATTGTAACATGCAAAGTATAATTCATTTAACGAAGTTTATTAGTTTCTTAATGGCCAATTGGGAAATTATGAATGTATCCTCGCATATATTAAATAACCATAAAAAAGTTACATTCATTCATTATGATTTTTAATTTTATTTAAATAACCAATTTTGTTCACAGCATATGGAGGTCCACCCCAACCTTACCCCCCTGGCCAACAGGGGTACCCGCCCCCACAAGGGGGTTACCCACCCCCACAACAAGGGGGTTACCCGCCTCCACAAGGGGGTTACCCGCCTCCACAAGGGGGTTACCCACCACCTCAGCAAGGGGGTTACCCTCCACCTCAAGGAGGCTACCCCCCGCCCCAACAAGGGGGTTACCCACCCCCCCAACAAGGGGGTTATGGAGCCCCACCTGGAGGACCCCCACCCCAACAGTGGATGGCTGCACCCCAAGCTGCGGCGGGATGCCCCCCGGGGCTTGAGTATCTTACCCAGGTAAATAACCCTGTATTAAGTTTTAAATTACCAGGTCACAAATGAAAAATTGCGAATCGATAATGCAATTCTTTTGGGTTATTCTAAAATATCCTGCACATTTTTAGATTTTTATAAAAACACATTTGAATACCAATTTTTACCATCAACATCAAAAAATGCTTAAATTGTTTACTGTCTGTCTCTAATAAAACTGTCGGGTATGGAATATATATATATATTTATACACTTTTAAATGTTATTTAAGAAGCTATCCAAATTTATTTGTAACATATTCAGCAAATTTTGAGTGTGTATAAGACTAGCTTGTGGCCCCAAAAAGTCATGACAAAAATAAATAAAATATACTTTTGCACCTTTTTATTATAGCAGTATAGGAAATTATGTTTATCATTTAAATATTAACTTAACTTTATAGGTTGACCAGCTTTTAGTTCACCAAAAAGTAGAACTCCTCGAAGGTAAGAAATGTCTTATATCAGATGAACAAATTTAATTAGCTTTTTCAAATGAGGTACTGACAACACTACAATAGTGCTTCGGGCACTTATACCACTTCATAAGTGCTTAGTAGTGTTTTTTTGAGGTCAACAAAGTCACTAAGCTTTTTCTATAATAATAATAACTTTTATTTGTCTCTGCAATCATGGTAACAAAGATTAAAAAAAGTTAAAAACGAAAAAATAGGATATATTGTGATAAAAAGAAGTTTTTAAAACATGTTAATGGTTTAAACATAGTTACATTATATTGGAAAAAAAGGGATTTTTATTTTTTTAATATTTTTTTTTAAAATGCGGTGTCAGAACACGACTCCTGAAAGCTAACCTTATACAAGTGTCCAATAATCAGTTTTAATTTTACAAATTCTCAGCTTTTACTGGTTTTGAGACAAACAACAAGTACGAGGTGAAAAACACTCTTGGACAAAAAGTTTATTTTGCTGTTGAAGATAATGATTGCTGTACAAGGTAACTGGTTTATTAATTCATTTATTAGTTTATTTTATTACTTTATGACGAACACTCTGTTTTGTCAATGTCATATTAAATGTAACTTGCTTTATCCTCATATGGCGGTCAACAGTGGCTGTTGTGTTTTATACGCCTTTTGCCCACTTACGTTGCTACGTAGGTAACTTTGTAAGTGCTTTTTATGAAACAGAAAACCTGTTTTGTAACTACTGTCATTTTCCAACCACATGAACATAAAGTAATTACATTCATGTAACTGTAAACATGTTTCTTTTATAGACAATGCTGTGGTCCATGCAGAAGTTTTGATATGAAAATAATGGATAACTCACAGAGGGAAATTGTCCATTTGGAACGCCCACTTAGATGTGCTTCTTGCTGGACCCCATGTTGCCAGCAACAGGTAAGGAACTAAATGAATCGATAAATGTATCTTAATTTATCCTAGCAGAGCTGAAAAACGAAATTCGTTACAACACAGGTGTTCTGTTTCATACACTTTTTCATACACCTAGTTTATAAGTTAGCGTATGTAACTTTTTGGGTGTATGTAACTTGCTAATGCTTAAGCTGGCATAAGGTGTGTAAAACAGAACTTGTGTTATAATGACTGTCCTTTCCCACCACACAAGGATAAAGCAAGTTACATTCATTTAATTACTTTTAGTGGTATTTGAATAAAAATTTTTCAGTAAGCATGGAAATTTCTACTTAATTTTTGTAAGAATAAATTTTATGTAGAATACATAGGAGAATACAGCTTAGTTTTGCATGGGCATATTACATGCACCAACTAATTAGGCGGCATCTGTGTAATACAACAGAGAGCGTTATTTCCTGTTTATGCATCATGTTACATTAGTCCTTGCATTGGAACAGTCAGCGGAAGTTCTAATTATTTCTCATTTTACAACAATGATTTTTTGTTAGCTAATTTTATTTAAAATATTGAAATTTTGTTTTGTTAAATTTTTATTTCCTAAAAAGGTTTCAGTCTATGAAAGTAGTCACTTCGTGAGAAAACGGTTTAATAATTCCTTGAATGTTCTCTGTTTACTACCAAATGGGACGAGAAAAAATAGAATTAAAATGTGTCCTTCCTGCACCCTACTATATATTAATAGCTAAAATCATCTCTTTACAGATGACAGTCTCTTCACCACCTGGAACAGTTATTGGGCACGTGGAGCAAACTTGGGATTTATTTTTACCAAAGTTTAACATTCTTAATGAAAATCATGAAGTGGTATTAAAAATAGAAGGCCCGTGTTTTACATGTAATGGTTGTGGAGATGTAGAATTCAAGGTATTTTTATGCTCTTTATTACTTATTTTATTTTTTTTTTTATAGTTATTACCTTGTCTGCCTTTACGTAGAGGTTATGGGTTCAATGTTAATATGTTTTTAACTGTAAGCGGTTTTAACAACGGTTCTTTTGTCACTATATATGTCTTTTGGTTATAACATTTTTCAATCTATGCTACCGAAATTGAACAGAAAAAAAATTCGCTACCGAAAAAAAGTGAAGTTGTTTTTTATTATAACCAATTTTGCAATAGAATAAAAGCAATTTCCAAGTAGAATAGAACCCAACTTTTTTTAAACGTTAAAATTTCGACAAAAAAAAGTAAAAAATTGACACATCTTAAAAAACAATTTCCCATTCAGGTTATGACAAAGGATGACGTATCTGTTGGTAAAATATCAAAGCAATGGACTGGGTTGATCAAAGAAGCATTTACTGATGCCGATAACTTTGGTGTCCAATTTCCAATGGATTTGGATGTAAAAGCAAAAGCTACTCTGCTTGGAGCTGTCTTTTTAATTGTAAGTTTCAGTTTAGTTTTTTTGCTAAGCTTAGTATATATAGTAAAGTATGAAGAATGAAACATCCTTTTATTCCATTTATGATGTGCTAAAGGTGTCTCATATTTTATGTTATTCTATTCTATGTGGGTGAGGGCCCGCAGTGTGGTACACCATAGGTCTTAAGGTTTAGGCCAAGATTGGCTCATTATCCCATATGTTTTATTATATCCTATGACTTATTATATTGTTAAAATATGTATAACTGTTTCGATCAAAGTCTATATGAGTTCTGAATTCCCTTTTAAAAACATGCCAGAAACACTACCATTCATTATTCCATGTTGATTTAACAAAACCAAGCCTATGTATAATTTAACAGTACTTTAAGCAAGGTAGAAATAGCCCAATGCAAATACACCGTTAGTAATCCAATATACTGTTCCCACTTCTATTTGAATACACAAATGACTCATGTGTTCATATTACCACTGTATTAATATATACAGAACATAATACATGTATATGCTCTTTTTGTATTAGTCCACTTATTCCTATTCATTTGCTGTAATGCCCATTTGTGGAAAGTAAATCAATATTTGTGGTTGTTAAATACATTAAAGATTTTTCCAGTGGCATATGTCTATGTGGTGGCATTGTCATATCATAGGCTTCTAAGTTCCCAGTTTTATAAAGACTAAGTGCAGTTAAATAATCATGCTTTAGTCCTCATACCATTTTTAACTTGATTGCAGTTTTTTGGCTTAAAAGCTAATAGTATTTTTCGTTTTTTAAATGTAGCTTTATGTGGCTTCGGGTTTTAAATGAAATGTTGCTCAAATAGGTAATCCTATACATTTTACCATACATATAATTAATTATATATAATTGCTCTACATTTGAAATTGGCAAATTCTACAAATTCTGTATCTAAGCTTATATATTAAAACTTACTTTTGACAAAACTGTTTATATATAGCATACTGTGCAACAGTACAGAGCTTTCCAAACCTTTTTGCTCGCAACCCTTCACAGTTAATAGTCTAATATATGCAGTACTTTGTGTTAAATTAGTATACTCTCAAAAACTTCTAAAGTTTGTTACGTTTGGAAAGCCCTGCTTTGTAAAAAATTAAATGTTTTATTTTTCAGGATTTCATGTTTTTTGAAGAGACTGGTAACCAAGACAACCAAAGAGTTGGAGTCTGGCAGTAACTCAATGCATTACTCGCACCTTCTCATAAAATATATGTTTTCATTTACTTAATTGTTAGCATGTTAATATTTTTATAACCTATTTTAATCATACCGAACTTGTTATAAAAACTTCTGTCATTCAAGCAATATTTTTGTTGTTTTGTTGTAGGATTTGGTGCATTAACACTAACAGGCAATATTTTCCAACTTGTTAAATATAATGAAATTTTAGTTACTTTTGCTTATAATTAGTTTACTGAGATTTTATTGTTCACTAATATAACATAACACCTCTATATTTTACCCAAAACCATTATACCCCAATTAACTACACAGTCCGTACTAAAGTATAGTTTTGTTGCAGTTGAATTTAAATCGTTCGTGCCTATTGCAAAAATTATTTCCATACAAAGAATGTACATTGCAAATACCCAATATTTCACAGCTTATAAATGTGAGTTCTAAATATAAAATTGTGCTAACGCTTGTATAAAAATAGACACAATTATTATTTCATTTTTATGTACCTCTAAATGTAGATTACTTTGTTATTGTAACAATGTGTAATAAAACCTGAGTATTAAGAAACATGAATTGTGGAAACTGTACAATTTGAAAGGCATGCAGGACAATAGTAAGAAACCAAAGAATAGAATTGTTGTAATCAAAGAATAGAACTAGTTTAAAAAAAGGGTTTTTAATCAAAGAATAGAACTAGTTTTTTTAAAAAAACTCAAAAGGTTTATTTATAGCTCCAGTACATCGGGTACTGTTCAGGGATTCCTTTCTCAAAATTGGTTTCAGAGCATTTGTAGGGCATTGGATCCTATTTTACATGACTGATTATTTGTATGGTGGTCAATGATGTCGGAAAAGCACTTTTCTTAATAGAATAGTTTGCTCAAATAGATTAACATCAATCTCTTTGGTTTGCTAATTGTCAAGGTATAATGTTTTGTGTGTATTACGTTTATGGTGATTGTATATTTTTAGCTGCAGGGCAAAATTGCATGTATACAATATAGAACTATCGTGTCTTTGACTATTAAGTCATGAAATGTAAAAATATTTCAGCTGTTCGGCGTGGCGAAACGACCGGAATGTAGCTAGTGGCCGAAAACACTGAAAAATAGCGGGACTTTTAATTTTTTTTACTACAGCTGTTTTTTTACTGAATAAGAGTATAGTATAGAATGGGTTATTGCCGAAACTTTGTTGTGTTTTGTGTTCTATGCGCACTATAGCATTTATCAGACAATGTTAACTAAATATGTAATAAAATCACACAGATTTTATTGTAAACCAGGATTTACAGTGTTTTTTTTTATGCAGCGAAAGTAAATATATATACAGTATTAGAATATAGGTAAGTCGTATACGTGTTGTTTTATAATGGCAAGCCAGTTTACTACAGAAGGTCTTGGAGATAACCCGGACAAATGGTTCGGTATGCTTCAAAGTTGCTTAAACCTACAGAACGGAGAAGAGAAAAACAACTTGTTAAAGCAGTAAGTATAGGTCTATATAGTTAAAAAATAAAAATGGTGGAATTTAAATTCAGGTTTAATACCTGTATACTTGTAACAGATTAAAAGAAATGGCCAAAGTTTTGCGTTTTTTTCGCAAAACTTTTCCAAAGAAATGTTAAAAAATCTTTCCCTCGAAAAACTAAGTTTACATTTCCATGTATGTGCAATAAACAGGAAAATAATTATTTACGTTTACATGTACTGTTTAACTGCAACGAAAAATTACAAAGTTTTATTAGTTTAGTTTATAAACATGAATTTGAATGAAGTCATGCAATAACTTATATAGGCTTTGCAGTTGTAGTAATATGCTGACACTTAACACTTTTAAATGTTCTTATGTTTGAACTTTTTTTAGGATCTTTGTGACAGCAAATCGTTCTCTTACTGCAGAAAAACATAAAACATCTGAAATTTATGCTAAAATATTAGCAGAAGAAGCAGCTTTTGTTGGGTAAGATTATGTTTCACGTAAAACGGTGTCTTTTAACGTGTGTATATTTAAACGTACAGTAGGCGATGGCTATGTTTGCACCGTGGCATGTCCTAGTAAAACCGTGGCATGTCCTAGTAAAAAAACTTTTTTTTATTTACAACCAAATGGGACAGGAAATAAACGGATCTCTTTGTGTTATATTATGTTATTTATCTCATTTCAGTTCAACAAATGTAAATAAAGGAAGAAACATGTTTAAACATGCTGTATATGTCTGTCGTACGATTCCAATCATACACCTTACGTACGCTCAGTTTGAAGTGCGAAATGGTAAGTCAAATTATAAAATTCCTTAAAAAATGGCTTAAATAAGAAGATATATATATTTGTTTATATTATTTATAAGTTATGTTTCGTGATAAGTTATGTTGTCAGTTTCCAAAATCAAGTAAATTTAAGTGGATTATTTTTAATGGCACAATCTAGTTATTTTCTATATAGACATCTTAAGTATAAATATGAAGTTTTTCTAGTTGTTTACATTCCGTTGTTTTTGAACAGGTCACTTTGACAAAGCACTTCATATTCTTGAGTTCGGAAAAATGGTCACTGGATGTAAATTATTATTCGAACAAGCGATTTCTAAGCTGGAAAGTGGATATGTCAAGTTTAATTCAACTTTATCTATGGATTTAAATCAAGCTACACCTTTAAGTGAGTAGTTTGTATTATTACTGTATTTGGTACAACAGCCACGCTTTTAAACCGACACTCTTTCGCCCACTTTTTATCCATAGCATGTTTTAAAGACTTCACTACATAGAATAGAAGATAGAACATATCAACATAATTATCTACATGTTATGCATGACCGTCACTTCTATGTCTACAGTTGCACTGCAAAAAATGCTAAAAAATATAAGTTTGTCAATTTGTGCATGTCTCTTTTATGGGTATTGAGTTCAAACCACACCCTCCTCAGTAAATGTGACGATTTAATTTATGTTTCTAGAAAACATAACCAATACAGAGTGCAATGAAAAAGTTACAGAATGTCAAAAACGATCTTATACTGATACCGCACTTAAAACACCTCCATCCTACAGGTGATCTCTACTATTTAGTATGTTTACTTATTTGTGATAAAAAAGTAACTCCTAATAAATTCCACCAATATGACCCTGATCTGGTGCTCATAGAGTTGAACAATTCTTGTGTAAAGAATTACAGTCAAAATCTGGTGCAACGGAAACATAACTGAGCAAAATCAAGCTCAACAAATTGCATAGTAAAAGATATATATATATATTGCACAAACTGGCATTGTCAGTCTTTTTTTCCCAACAGAATTGAATTGTAATTTATTGGTAATGTACATATTTTTCAGATTTCGTGCTTTAGACACCAAATATTATGATATAAAGACACCTTCTCCACCAATGTGAGTTCCGTTTATATTTTCTTTTATTCTATGAGGGTGAGGTCCTTATCAAGGACCTGGGGTTTGGGCCAGATTTGCCCCATTACCCCAACACCCATTTAAGCATATCGTAAAGTGTAAAATTGATTTCAGGTTAAAAATGTCACCTACGAACACTTTTCCCAACCGTTTTACCTTCAACATGCCAACTTCTATCAGCAAATCTTCTGTAACTAATTTCACACCTACCCCTGCTTCTGCTACCAAAACAACAGGTATGTTGCGCTGAACGGATGTGAAAATAAATATATAAACTGAATATGTTCTATGACAGTTTAAATCCCAATTTAAAAAAAATAGACCGGATATTTAGCCAGTGTTTTCCAGGTCTTACGAAAGGTCCTCAAAGAGTTTTACGCTCTTTAAAGAGGTATGTCTTACGTAATTAATATAACTAACTAATGCTGATCTAAAATATATAAAATAGTAATTATTTGTATATATAAGTATATATATAATTATATGTATAGGCTATAATATAACTTGATAAATATTTTTAAAAAAAATTTAAAATGTACAATCGGGAGCGTTTTAACCAAATGATGAAATGTGATACAGTTACATTATTTAAACTCGGATAAATTTTTCATTTTGAAATTCCTACAAAATATTGTGTAAAATTTTATTGTGTTTTTTTGTTCACAGTTCCCTGGAGAATGCGGATAGTGATAAAGAGCATGGTGAGTTTTTCTGTCTTACTACTCAAACTACTATATGTAATACCAGTCTGCTGAATATGGCAATTCCTGAGGGGATCTTGTGTGTAAGAGACTTATTTTTCACATACACACATGCTATCATTAAAAATCGGCGTGTAAAGCATATACGTTTTCAAGCCACATTAGAAAAATTTGGTTAATTTGATATAGATTTGGTTCATTGTTTAATTAATTAGCGTGTGTAGGAGAAATAATTGCGCACATAAAAAAGTTTGTAATTAAAAACGCATGTGCACCTGTAATACTCTGCAGACTGGCCTGTTACTGTAGGTGCCCAGACTATTTTCATAGGATATCATATTTATATATGCATACATATACATGCATAACTGATTAATATTTTGTTTTTACAGATATTGGAACACAACAAACACCTTATTCACTGAAACATCATCCACTGGTTTCCAATGGTAAAATAATAATGTTAAAAATTTTACTTACTTTTTGAAAAAGTTTCTATAGTACTAGTAAATGTTATAATTTTATTTTTTTCATTCTTTGTATTTTTTATTTAAAACAAATTATATATAAAAAAAAGTTATAGAAGTTTTTATTAGAGTATTAGTTAGATTTTTTTTTAGTCTTTTATTTAAAACTCATTTAAAACAAAAAAATATGCAACCTAAAATTTTATATTTTTTTCAGTTGAACCCCAAATCCCGGACAGCCCCAAACCCCCAGTTATAATTGACCCATCACCCATAAACACCCCTACCCCTATTATACCCCTAAAAAAAGAAATTTTCCCCCACCCCTCAAAACAAACCCCTCAACCAAAATTAACCCCTAACCCCCCAAAAAATCTCGGAACACTCAATCCAGAAATCAGACAAAATCCATCCAAATCTACACCCATGAAAACAGATACTTCAAATTTGAATCATAACAGTATGCCACCACCCAAAAAGTTTCCACCACAAAGAGTACCGTGTTCCAAACCAGCAGGTAATTTATCTGTTTTTAATGATACGGTATTTGTATTTTGTAACTTGACAATTACAGTCTCATGGTACAATTGCAAGCCTACATCCCAGGTCTCAGGTGTACCTCACTGAAGACCTCAAACACCTCACCCTTATAGAAAAGAATAGACTGGGACCAATAAGCCTACATCTCAGGTCTCAGGTGTGCTTCACTGAGACCTCAACCTCATAGAATAGAATATACTGGGACCAATAAGCCTACATCCCAGGTCTCAGGTATGCCTCACTGAAGACCTCACCCTCATAGAATAGAATACACTGGGACCAATAAGCTCTCAGGTGTGTGACACTGAAGACCTCGCCCTTATAAAAACAGCAACTTTTTCTTTGTTTATTCAATACAAATTTCCATACAGAGCCACATAATGGTTTGCATACATGGTTTAACCCAAACAGTGCTATCTGTGTCAACAATAAACATTATTTGGTGATAAGGGAATTAGGGGAAGGTGGTTCAAGTAAAGTCCTTCAAGTTTTCTGCGCTGAAACCAAAGCCATACTTGCACTTAAAAAGGTAAATTTTATCAAAAAAATTTGGGGCGACTTATTTTACTTTGAACATTCAAGGTGTTTTTAAGAGAAAATTCTAGTTGTTTAGTCTGAAAAAACAAATTAGTAATGTTTTATTTTTAATTATTAGCTTTTTAATTATATTCGTTAAAAAAATATACAAATATTCTATATTTATTTATATATTTCTCTTTTTTTGCTGAGTCAAGGTTTCATTGAAAGATTGCGATGAGTCGACAAAAAATGAGTTTACCAACGAGATTGAATTTCTTCTCAAGTTGAGAAATAATCCCCATATTGTTCATTTATACGACTTGTAAGTGATTTTACGCGACTAACATGGGTGGATTTTTCACTCCTTTTTATTATTTTTTTACTTTTTTACTGTGCTTCTTTTTTTTCACTGTCACATGAGTGTCTTCTTATACACCAGACACACATGGTGTATTTATTCAACTTATGCTCACTGTCAAGTTATAACAAGGGTGTCTTCCTATACACCAAACACACATGGTGTATTCATACACCTCATGCTCACTGACGAGATATAACATAAGTGTCTTCTTATACACCAGACACACATGGTGTATTTATACACCCTATGCTCACTGTTGAAGTTATAACATATGTGTATTTAACGTACCTTAGAGAATAAAAATTGACGAAATTCCCATAAAATAAAGAACTAGTCATTGCAACTGTCGTGTTTTATCCAATAAATGTATTTTTACATTTTTTTAAATAAACCATATTTATATGTAATAACATAGCTTTTTACATCTTAATGAATTTTCCTAATTTTTTTGGATTAAGATTAAAAAAAGGGGGGTTCGGTCTCCTATACCCCCCCTGGACATGCCCTTGCATGTAATTTTTAAAATTTTCTTTTTCATTTCAGCGAACTGACACCAGATTTCATTCACTTAGTCATGGAGTGTGGATCTACAGACTTGGCGAAATTACTGCATTCACATAAAACACAAAACAGCCGGCTAGAAGTTTACGAAATTATATATTTCTGGAAGAAAATGCTACTCGCTGTACAAACTATACATAAACATGGTAAAAAATATATTTTTTTAGGGGTTCTTTTTTCTGAAACATATTTTTAATCATATTTTTTAATTTTAAAATCCGAAAAGTAATGATTTTAATTTTGAGGGAATAATTTGGGATTTTTTTAAAACATAGATTAAAGTTTTATATTTTCCTTTTTACTGGTGTCACAATTTTTTAATCCTAAACAAAATCTGGGGTAACATTGTTAAAATGCAGTTACACTCATAGTTGTCAAACATAGGGAACCTCATCAATTAATGTGGTGAATGGAATATATATTGACTCTGCTTGTTTGTATAAACACCTAACAGCAGGGTAAAATCTGGGGTGACATTGTTAAAATTGTTTGTATAAACACCTAACAGCAGGGTAAAATCTGGGGTGACATTGTTAAAATACAGTTACATTCATAGTCTTCAAACATAGGGAACCTCATCAATTAATGTGGCGAATGCAATATACTTAGGCTCTGCTTGTTTGTAGATACACCTAACAAAAGCAACGGTTTTTAGGTGTAAAACTAAACTATATATCACCCATATTTTAAAAGTTGGGGTAACTTTTAACCCCAGGCACCCTTAATATTACGCCTATAGTACCACAAAATGTGATATTTTAATTTTTTAAATTAAATTTGTTTTTTTCTATAGGAGTCATACACAGGGATTTAAAGCCAGCCAACTTTTTATTGGTAAAAGGAAATCTAAAACTTATCGATTTTGGAATTTCAAATGCGATAAATGCTGATGCTACAAGTGTGATTAAAGAGACACAGGTTGGTATGAAAAAAATGTCTAATTTTTTTATATTTTTTTTCTATAAAAACACTAAAGGTGGCTGTACACACTACACAGTTTCCGAATTCGTCCATTTTGTCTGTTTTGTCCGGATTTTGCTGCCGCATCCGGAACTCGGTAATGGGTTTGCATTTGACTATGCAAGCGAATTCGCATGCGGATACTGTGTACAGCCACCTTAACAGTTAAAAAGCTAAAAAAAACTTTTAAATGCGTCACAGTTTTTTAGGCCCTAACTATTATGCCACACATTGTACAGTTATTTAATTTGTGAAAGTGTGACCCTTTAAAAGAGACTAAATAGTGATGTTTATATTATTTTTAAACCTTTTATGTCTAGTGGCCATTGCTCCAACCACATTGGTCACCAATGGGTTTTCCAAATTGTCAGCCTAACATACAGTAAAAAATTAAACTTCCCTAAAAAATACCTTACAAAGTTGATTACATGGTAACTCGTAAGCTGACACGAGGTGTATGAAACAGAACACCCGTGTTATAACGACTATCATTGCCCGTCACGCGAGAATAAATTAGTTCCTTTCATTCATTTTACAGTGTGGAACATTAAATTACATGGCACCAGAAGCAATACTGGATATGTCTGGCGGATATAACCCTGACTCACCTAAGTTTAAGGTATACCTGTATACAGTGGCGCAGCTAAATGGGGGGTTTAGGGTGTCGCCCCCCCCCCTTTAAAACCAAAAAAATCAATTAAAAAAATATTCTTAAATAACCCCCCCCCCCTTATTTTTTCTAGCTGTGCCACTGCCTGTATATTATATGTTGATTAATTGCTAAAAAAAAAATTAAAACAATTTTTCTTTATGTTTTAATCATTTTCATCCTTTTTTTCTTTATTTTTTAAAATTTTTATATAGATTAGGGTGGGGGAAGATAGGACACCTTTTCATTCCATTTTCTTGTCCCATTTGGTACCACACAAAGAAAATTTAAAGGATTGTAAAACCGTATCCTCACGACTCCCATAGACCGTTGTTAATTGTTTAAAACACGATCAGAATACATGTTTACAAATTATATGCTAAAGATTTCCCATCTTTCCCCACCCTACTATATATACATATATGTTTTTATTTATTTTTTTTTACATGTTTTTACTAAATTTGATTTCAGATTAGCCCAATGGCTGACGTTTGGTCATTGGGCTGCATCTTATATTCTATGCTGTATGGATGCACGCCGTTTCAACACATTAAACATCAACTTTTAAAATTAAATGCAATAACCAATGACCAACATAGGTAAGAATAATTAAGTTACTTTAATTAATTTCGTGAATCTGACCCTGATCTGGTGCTTATATAGTAGGACGATTTATGTGTGAAGAAATGGAGTAAGAATCTGGTGCTACAAAATAGTAACAGACAAAAATCAAGTCTAACCAATTCTATAATATATTAGATATATATTTTGCCTAAATAGCACCGTCAGTCTTTTAATAAAATAAATTCCTTTTTTTAAAAAAAAGACTGAAAGCGCCATTTAGGCGAAATACATATATATCTTTTATATATATTATACAATCTGTTAGACTCGATTTTTGTCTGTTACATATTTCGTAGCACAAGATCCTGACCGTTAATTAGGTTACATTTTGTTTTAAATCATATTTTGCAATAATTATACAGTTACAGTGCAAACAACATGGATTTTCTAGTCACTTTTAATGCATGACATCACATATCTCTGGATTGGTTCATTACCCCGACAACAAGGGTGCTACAACAGTTTAGAAACAAAAAAGTTTCAAAATTACCAAAATTTGTTAAATAGGATAAAGAATTCTAAAAAGTTTTCACTTTATTCTTACAGAATTGAATTTCCCCCGTTTAAAGATGAAAATTTTGTAAAAATTGTTCAAAAATGTTTAAAAAGAAACCCAAAACATAGACCAACTGTGGACCAACTTTTACAATTTTCCTAAAACTTTAGTAATATTAAGGTACCCATATTTTCGGTATTTCATATATTTGTTGTAATATAGAAGGTTTTTCGCATATATATGATCTAATATAGTAGGTTTTTGCATATATATGATCTTATATGATAAGTTTTTTTATATATTTGTTCCAATATAGTAGATTTTTCGCATATATATGTTCTAATATGGTAGGTTTTTCGCATATATATGATCTAATATAGTAAGTTTTTTTATTTATTTGTTCCAATATAGTAGATTTTTCGCATATATATGTTCTAATATGGTAGGTTTTTTGCATATATATGATCTAATATAGTAGGTTTTTCGCATATATATGATCTAATATAGTAGTTTTTTTTGTATATTTGTTCTAATATAGTAGGTTTTTTGTATATTTGTTCTAATATAGTAGGTTTTTTGCATATATATGATCTAATATAGTAAGTTTTTTTGTATATTTGTTCTAATATAGTAGGTTTTTCGCATATATATGATCTAATATAGTAGTTTTTTTTGTATATTTTTTCTAATATAGTAGGATTTTTTCATATATATGATCTAATATAGTAAGTTTTTTTGTATATTTTTTCTAATATAGTAGGTTTTTCGCATATATATGATCTAATATAGTAAGTTTTTTTGTATATTTTTTCTAATATAGTAGGTTTTTTGCATATATATGATCTAATATAGTAGGTTTTTGCATATATATGATCTTATATGATAAGTTTTTTTATATATTTGTTCCAATATAGTAGATTTTTCGCATATATATGTTCTAATATGGTAGGTTTTTCGCATATATATGATCTAATATAGTAAGTTTTTTTATTTATTTGTTCCAATATAGTAGATTTTTCGCATATATATGTTCTAATATGGTAGGTTTTTTGCATATATTTGTTCTAATATAGTAGGTTTTTTGTATATTTGTTCTAATATAGTAGGTTTTTTGCATATATATGATCTAATATAGTAAGTTTTTTTGTATATTTGTTCTAATATAGTAGGTTTTTCGCATATATATGATCTAATATAGTAGTTTTTTTTGTATATTTTTTCTAATATAGTAGGATTTTTTCATATATATGATCTAATATAGTAAGTTTTTTTGTATATTTTTTCTAATATAGTAGGTTTTTCGCATATATATGATCTAATATAGTAAGTTTTTTTGTATATTTTTTCTAATATAGTAGGTTTTTTGCATATATATGATCTAATATAGTAGGTTTTTCGCATATATATGATCTAATATAGTAGGTTTTTTTGTATATTTTTTCTAATATGGTAGGTTTTTTGCATATATATGATCTAATATAGTAGGTTTTTTGCATATAAATGATCAAATATAGTAAGTTTTTTTATTTATTTGTTCTAATATAGTAGATTTTTTGCATATATATGATCAAATATAGTAAGTTTTTTTGTATATTTGTTCTAATATAGTAAGTTTTTTGCATATATATGTTCTAATATAGTAGGTTTTTTGCATATATATGATCAAATATAGTAGGTTTTTTGCATATATATGATCTAATATAGTAAGTTTTTTTGTATATTTGTTCTAATATAGTAGATTTTTTGCATATATATGATCAAATATAGTAAGTTTTTTTGTATATTTGTTCTAATATAGTAAGTTTTTTGCATATATATGTTCTAATATAGTAGGTTTTTTGCATATATATGATCAAATATAGTAGGTTTTTTGCATATATATGATCTAATATAGTAAGTTTTTTTGTATATTTGTTCTAATATAGTAGGTTTTTTTGTATATTTGTTCTAATATAGTAGGTTTTTTGCATATATATGATCTAATATAGTAGGTTTTTCGCATATATATGATCTAATATAGTAGGTTTTTCGAATATATTTGATCTAATATAGTAGGTTTTTCGCATATATATGATCTAATATAGTAAGTTTTTTTGTATATTTGTTCTAATATAGTAGATTTTTCGCATATATATGATCTAATATAGTAGATTTTTCGCATATATATGATCTAATATAGTAAGTTTTTTTTATATATTTGTTCCAATATAGTAGATTTTTCGCATATATATGATCTAATATAGTAAGTTTTTTTGTATATTTGTTCTAATATAGTAGGTTTTTTGTATGTTTGTTCTAATATAGTAGGTTTTTTCATATATATGATCTAATATAGTAGATTTTTTTTGTATATTTGTTCTAATATAGTAGATTTTTCGCATATATTTGTTCTAATATAGTAGGTTTTTTGCATATATATGATCTAATATAGTAGATTTTTCGCATATATATGATCTAATATAGTAAGTTTTTTTTATATATTTGTTCCAATATAGTAGATTTTTCGCATATATATGATCTAATATAGTAAGTTTTTTTGTATATTTGTTCTAATATAGTAGGTTTTTCGCATATATATGATCTAATATAGTAAGTTTTTTTGTATATTTATTCTAATATAGTAGGTTTTTCGCATATATATGATCTAATATAGTAGGTTTTTTTGTATATTTGTTCTAATATAGTAGGTTTTTCGCATATATATGATCTAATATAGTAGGTTTTTTTGTATATTTGTTCTAATATAGTAAGTTTTTCGCATATATATGATCTAATATAGTAGATTTTTCGCATATATATGATCTAATATAGTAAGTTTTTTTGTATATTTGTTCTAATATAGTAGGTTTTTCGCATATATATGATCTAATGTAGTAGGTTTTTTGCATATATATGATCTAATATAGTAAGTTTTTTTATTTATTTGTTCTAATATAGTAGGTTTTTTGTATATTTGTTCTAATATAGTAGGTTTTTTGCATATATATGATCTAATATAGTAATTTTTTTTGTATATTTGTTCTAATATAGTAGGTTTTTCGCATATATATGATCTAATATAGTAGATTTTTCGCATATATATGATCTAATATAGTAAGTTTTTTTGTATATTTGTTCTAATATAGTAGGTTTTTCGCATATATATGTTCTAATATAGTAGGTTTTTTTGTATATTTTTTCTAATATAGTAGGTTTTTCGCATATATATGATCTAATATAGTAGGTTTTTTTGTATATTTGTTCTAATATAGTAGGTTTTTCGCATATATATGATCTAATATAGTAGGTTTTTTTGTATATTTGTTCTAATATAGTAAGTTTTTTTGTATATTTGTTCTAATATAGTAGGTTTTTTGCATATATATGATCTAATATAGTAATTTTTTTTGTATTATTGTTCTAATATAGTAGATTTTTCGCATATATTTGTTCTAATATAGTAGGTTTTTTGCATATATATGATCTAATATAGTAGATTTTTCGCATATATATGATCTAATATAGTAGATTTTTCGCATATATTTGATCTAATATAGTAGGTTTTTCGCATATATATGATCTAATATAGTAGGTTTTTCGCATATATTTGATCTAATATAGTAGGTTTTTCGCATATATTTGATCTAATATAGTAGGTTTTTCGCATATATATGATCTAATATAGTAAGTTTTTTTGTATATTTGTTCTAATATAGTAGATTTTTCGCATATATATGATCTAATATAGTAGATTTTTCGCATATATATGATCAAATATAGTAAGTTTTTTTTATATATTTGTTCCAATATAGTAGATTTTTCGCATATATATGATCTAATATAGTAAGTTTTTTTGTATATTTGTTCTAATATAGTAGGTTTTTTGTATATTTGTTCTAATATAGTAGGTTTTTTCGTATATATGATCTAATATAGTAGATTTTTCGCATATATATGATCTAATATAGTAGGTTTTTCGCATATATATGATCTAATATAGTAGGTTTTTGCATATATGTGATCTTATATGATAAGTTTTTTTATATATTTGTTCCAATATAGTAGATTTTTCGCATATATATGTTCTAATATAGTAGGTTTTTCGCATATATATGATCTAATATAGTAGGTTTTTTATATTTTTTTTCTAATAAAGTAGGTTTTTTGGATATATATGATCTAATATAGTAAGTTTTTTCATATGTTTGTTCTAATATAGTAGGTTTTTCGCATATATATGATCTAATATAGTAGGTTTTTTCATATATATGTTGTAATATAGTAGGTTTTTCGCATATATATGATCTAATATAGTAGGTTTTTCGCATATATAAGATCTAATATAGTAAGCTTTTTTGTATATTTTTTCTAATATAGTAGGTTTTTCGCATATATATGATCTAATATAGTAGTTTTTTTTGTATATTTTTTCTAATATAGTAGGATTTTTGCATATATATGATCTAATATAGTAAGTTTTTTTGTATATTTTTTCTAATATAGTAGGTTTTTCGCATATATATGATCTAATATAGTAATTTTTTTTGTATATTTTTTCTAATATAGTAGGTTTTTTGCATATATATGATCTAATATAGTAGGTTTTTCGCATATATATGATCTAATATAGTAGGTTTTTTTGTATATTTTTTCTAATATAGTACATTTTTCGCATATATATGATCTAATATAGTAGGTTTTTTGCATATATATGATCTAATATAGTAAGTTTTTTTATTTATATGATCAAATATAGAGGGTTTTTCACATACATATGATCAAATATAGTAAGTTTTTTCATATATTTGTTCTAATAAAGTAGGTTTTTCGCATATATATGTTCTAATATAGTAGTTTTTTTCATATATTTGTTGTAAAATAGTAGGTTTTTCGCATATATATGATCTAATATAGTAGGTTTTTCGCATATATAAGATCTAATATAGTAAGCTTTTTTGTATATTTTTTCTAATATAGTAGGTTTTTCGCATATATATGATCTAATATAGTAAGTTTTTTGCATATAAATGATCAAATATAGTAAGTTTTTTTTGTATATTTGTTCTAATATAGTAGGTTTTTTGCATATATATGATCTAATATAGTAGGTTTTTTTTATATATTTGTTCTAATATAGTAGGTTTTTTGCATATATATGATCTAATATAGTAGGTTTTTTGCATATATATGATCTAATATAGTAAGTTTTTTTGTATATTTGTTCTTATATAGTAGGTTTTTTGCATATATATGATCTAATATAGTAGGTTTTTTGCATATATATGATCAAATATAGTAAGTTTTTTTTATATATTTGTTCTAATATAGTAGGTTTTTTGTATATATATGATCTAATATAGTAGGTTTTTTGCATATATATGATCTAATATAGTAGGTTTTTTGCATATATATGATCTAATATAGTAAGTTTTTTTATTTATATGATCCAATATTGACGGTTTTTCACATACATATGATCAAATATAGTAAGTTTTTTCATATATTTGTTCTAATAAAGTAGGTTTTTCGCATATATATGTTCTAATATAGTAGGTTTTTTGCATATAAATGATCTAATATAGCAGGTTTTTTGCATATATATGATCTAATATAGTAAGTTTTTTTGTATATTTGTTCTAATATAGTAGATTTTTTGCATATATATGATCTAATATAGTAAGTTTTTTTTGTATATTTGTTCTAATATAGTAGATTTTTTGCATATATATGATCAAATATAGTAAGTTTTTTTGTATATTTGTTCTAATATAGTAGGTTTTTTGCATATATATGTTCTAATATAGTAGGTTTTTTGCATATATATGATCAAATATAGTAAGTTTTTTGCATATATATGATCTAATATAGTAAGTTTTTTTGTATATTTGTTCTAATATAGTAGGTTTTTTGCATATATATGATCTAATATAGTAGGTTTTTTGCATATATATGATCTAATATAGTAAGTTTTTTTGTATATTTGTTCTAATATAGTAGGTTTTTCGCATATATATGATCTAATATAGTAGGTTTTTTGTATATTTGTTCTAATATAGTTGGTTTTTTGCATATATATGATCTAATATAGTAAGTTTTTTTATTTATTTGTTCTAATATAGTAGGTTTTTTGCATATATTTGATCTAATATAGTAGGTTTTTTGTATATTTGTTCTAATATAGTTGGTTTTTTGCATATATATGATCTAATATAGTAAGTTTTTTTGTATATTTGTTCTAATATAGTAGGTTTTTTGCATATATATGATCTAATATAGTAGGTTTTTTGCATATATATGATCTAATATAGTAGGTTTTTTGCATATATATGATCTAATATAGTAGGTTTTTTCATATATTTGATCTAATATAGTAGATTTTTCGCATATATATGATCTAATATAGTAGGTTTTTTGCATATATATGATCTAATATAGTAGGTTTTTCGCATATATTTGATCTAATATAGTAGGTTTTTCGCATATATATGATCTAATATAGTAGGTTTTTCGCATATATTTGATCTAATATAGTAGGTTTTTCGCATATATATGATCTAATATAGTAAGTTTTTTTGTATATTTGTTCTAATATAGTAGATTTTTCGCATATATATGATCTAATATAGTAGATTTTTCGCATATATATGATCTAATATAGTAAGTTTTTTTTATATATTTGTTCCAATATAGTAGATTTTTCGCATATATATGATCTAATATAGTAAGTTTTTTTGTATATTTGTTCTAATATAGTAGGTTTTTTGTATATTTGTTCTAATATAGTAGGTTTTTTCATATATATGATCTAATATAGTAGATTTTTCGCATATATATGATCTAATATAGTAGGTTTTTTGCATATATATGATCTAATATAGTAGGTTTTTCGCATATATTTGATCTAATATGGTAGGTTTTTCGCATATATATGATCAAATATAGTAATTTTTTTTGTATATTTGTTCTAATATAGTAGATTTTTCGCATATATTTGTTCTAATATAGTAGGTTTTTTGCATATATATGATCTAATATAGTAGATTTTTCGCATATATATGATCTAATATAGTAAGTTTTTTTTATATATTTGTTCCAATATAGTAGATTTTTCGCATATATATGTTCTAATATAGTAAGTTTTTTTGTATATTTGTTCTAATATAGTAGGTTTTTCGCATATATATGATCTAATATAGTACGTTTTTTTGTATATTTATTCTAATATAGTAGATTTTTTATTTATTTGTTCCAATATAGTAGGTTTTTCGCATATATATGATCTAATATAGTACGTTTTTTTGTATATTTGTTCTAATATAGTAGGTTTTTCGCATATATATGATCTAATATAGTACGTTTTTTTGTATATTTATTCTAATATAGTAGATTTTTTATTTATTTGTTCCAATATAGTAGGTTTTTCGCATATATATGATCTAATATAGTAAGTTTTTTTATTTATTTGTTCTAATATAGTAGGTTTTTTGTATATTTGTTCTAATATAGTAGGTTTTTTGCATATATATCATCTAATATAGTAAGTTTTTTTGTATATTTGTTCTAATATAGTAAGTTTTTTTGTATATTTGTTCTAATATAGTAGGTTTTTTGCATATATATGATCTAATATAGTAGATTTTTCGCATATATTTGATCTAATATAGTATATTTTTCGCATATGTATGTTCTAATATAGTAGGTTTTTCGCATATATATGATCTAATATAGTAGGTTTTTTTGTATATTTGTTCTAATATAGTAAGTTTTTTTGTATATTTGTTCTAATATAGTAGGTTTTTTGCATATATATGATCTAATATAGTAATTTTTTTTGTATATTTGTTCTAATATAGTAGATTTTTCGCATATATTTGTTCTAATATAGTAGGTTTTTTGCATATATATGATCTAATATAGTAGGTTTTTTGCATATATATGATCAAATATAGTAAGTTTTTTTATTTATTTGTTCCAATATAGTAGATTTTTCGAATTTTCGCATATATATGATCTAATATAGTAGGTTTATCGCATATATATGATCTAATATAGTAAGTTTTTTTATATATTTGTTCCAATATAGTAGATTTTTTGCATATATATCATCTAATATAGTAGGTTTTTCGCATATATATGATCTAATATAGTAAGCTTTTTTGTATATTTTTTCTAATATAGTAGATTTTTTGCATATATATGATCTAATATAGTAAGTTTTTTTTATATATTTGTTCCAATATAGTAGATTTTTTGCATATATATCATCTAATATAGTAGATTTTTTGCATATATATGATCTAATATAGTATATTTTTCGCATATGTATGTTCTAATATAGTAGGTTTTTCGCATATATATGATCTAATATAGTAAGTTTTTTTGTATATTTTTTCTAATATAGTAGTTTTTTTGCATATATATGATCTAATATAGTAAGTTTTTTTTATATATTTGCTCCAATATAGTAGATTTTTTGCATATATATCATCTAATATAGTAGGTTTTTTGCATATATATGATCTAATATAGTATATTTTTCGCATATGTATGTTCTAATATAGTAGGTTTTTCGCATATGTATGATCTAATATAGTAAGTTTTTTTGTATATATGTTCCAATATAGTAGGTTTTTCGCATATATATGATCTAATATAGTAAGTTTTTTTATATATTTGTTCCAATATAGTAGATTTTTCGCATATATATGATCTAATATGGTAAGTTTTTTTGTATATTTTTTTCTGATATAGTAGTTTTTTTGCATATATATGATCTAATATAGTAGATTTTTCGCATATATATGATCTAATATAGTAAGTTTTTTTATATATTTGTTCCAATATAGTAGATTTTTCGCATATATATGTTCTAATATGGTAGGTTTTTTTGTATATTTTTTCTAATATAGTAGTTTTTTTGCATATATATCATCTAATATAGTAGATTTTTCGCATATATATGATCTAATATGGTAAGTTTTTTTGTATATTTTTTCTAATATAGTAGTTTTTTTGCATATATATCATCTAATATAGTAGATTTTTTGCATATATATCATCTAATATAGTAGGTTTTTTCATATATTTGTTCTAATATAGTAGGTTTTTTGCATATATATGATCTAATATAGTAAGTTTTTTTTATATATTTGTTCCAATATAGTAGATTTTTTGCATATATATCATCTAATATAGTAGGTTTTTTTCATATATTTGTTCTAATAAAGTAGGTTTTTCGCATATATATGATCTAATATAGTAGGTTTTTTCATATATTTGTTCTAATAAAGTAGGTTTTTTGCATATATATGATCTAATATAGTAGATTTTTTGCATATATATCATCTAATATAGTAGGTTTTTTCATATATTTGTTCTAATAAAGTAGGTTTTTTGCATATATATGATCTAATATAGTAGGTTTTTGCATATATATGATCGAATATAGTAAGCTTTTTTATATATTTGTTCCAATATAGTAGGTTTTTTACATATATATGATCTAATATAGTAAGTTTTTTTATATATATGATCTAATATAGTAGGTTTTTGCATATATATGATCGAATATAGTAAGCTTTTTTATATATTTGTTCCAATATAGTAGGTTTTTTACATATATATGATCTAATATAGTAAGTTTTTTTATATATATGATCCAATATAGTAGGTTTTTTGCATATACAACTACTTCTACTTACCATAAGATATACATAATATATGTACAATGTTATAATTTTATTAGTAAATATTTTTTATATATTAGATGAAAGTCAGCGTGAAAGTCAGCACTGCGAATAAAGAAACAATTCAACACGATCCTGGATGGGACAATAAATTAAACATTTCGTTTTTATTCATTTTTAAAATGCAGCACTTTGTAATTGCATGTGTACACATAGTAAAATTGGTGTTTCGCAAATACAATACAACTGTTCGCTGGCGAGCATCGTACTAGATTGTAGTCTGTGCCCAATCAAGTAAGTTGCTCCACCGTTTCCACTGCTACAAGAGAATCAGCTCTTATGCTCTCTAGGAGTTCGAAGCAGAAATGCAACTGAGATGAGAAATCTACACCACGATTGATGCCTGAAATAAATTTTGCTATTACTATTTTAATAGGGTCGAAACCACTACTCTCCTACCTGATTATCATTAATCGTATTTAAAACATAATTTGTGATTTAACATCCTATGATAAACATCAATTTTTAACATTACCCAAAATCTGTGTAATAAAAACTAAACTTTTAACAATATAATGGTAAAACCTGTAAGTGAAAATATCACCAACTTATTACCACCAACCACTAATTACAACCAATTACCACAAATTACCACCAACCACTAATTACCACCAATTATCACCAACCACTAAATACCACCAACCACTAATTACCACCAATTACCACCAACCACTAAATACCACCAACCACTAATTACCACCAATTACCACCAACCACTAAATACCACCAACCACTAATTACCACCAACCACTAATTACCACCAACCACTAATTACCACCAACCACTAATTACCACCAACCACTAATTACCACCAATTACTACCAACCACTAATTTCCACCAACCACTAATTACTACCAACCACTAATTACCACCAATTACGACCAGCCTCTAATTACCACCAACCACTAATTACGACCAACCATTAATTACCACCAATTACGACCAACCACCAATTACCACCAACCACTAATTACCACCAACCACTAATTACGACCAACCATTAATTACCACCAATTACGACCAACCACTAATTAATACCAATTACCATCAACCACCAATTACCACTAAGCGATAAACCGATTAAAAACACAAGAAACTCAGAAAATTGCCTCCACCGAACGAAAAAACGGTAGGCACGTGGTAAATTGCCTTCATCACATCAATGGTAAATTGCCTTCATCACACTAAGAAAAACGGTAGGCACATGGTAAATTGCCTTGATCACACGAAAAAAAAACGGAAGGCACATGGTAAATTGCCTTCATCACACTAAGAAAACGGAAGGCACATGGTAAATTGCCTTCATCACACTAAGAAAAACGGTAGGCACATGGTAAATTACCTTCATCACACTAAGAAAAACGGAAGGCACATGGTAAATTGCTTTTATTACACGAAAAAAACGGTAGGCACATGGTAAATTGCCTTCATCACGCGAAAAAAACGGTAGGCACATGGTAAATTGCCTTCATCACACTAAGAAAAACGGAAGGCACATGGTAAATTGCCTTCATCACACTAAGAAAAACGGTAGGCACATGGTAAATTGCCTTCATCACATTAAGAAAAACGGAAGGCACATGGTAAATTGCTTTTATTACACGAAAAAAACGGTAGGCACATGGTAAATTTCCTTCATCACACTAAGAAAAACGGTAGGCACATGGTAAATTGCTTTTATTACACGAAAAAAACGGTAGGCACATGGTAAATTGCCTTCATCACACTAAGAAAAAACGGAAGGCACATGGTAAATTGCCTTCATCACGCTAAGAAAAACGGTAGGCACATGGTAAATTGCCTTCATCACACTAAGAAAAACGGAAGGCACATGGTAAATTGCTTTTATTACACGAAAAAAAACGGTAGGCACATGGTAAATTGCCTTCATCACACTAAGAAAAACGGAAGGCACATGGTAAATTGCCTTCATCACACTAAGAAAAACGGTAGGCACATGGTAAATTGCCGTCATCACACGAAAAAAACGGTAGGCACATGGTAAATTGCTTTCATCACACAAAAAAAACGGAAGGCACATGGTAAATTGCCTTCATCACACTAAGAAAAACGGTAGGCACATGGTAAATTGCCTTCATCACACTAAGAAAAACGGTAGGCACATGGTAAATTGCCTTCATCACACTAAGAAAAACGGTAGGCACATGGTAAATTGCCTTCATCACACGAAAAAAAACGGCAGGCACATGGTAAATTGCCTTCATCACACTAAGAAAAACGGTAGGCACATGGTAAATTGCCTTTATCACACGAAAAAAAACGGCAGGCACATGGTAAATTGCCTTTATCACACGAAAAAAAAAACGGCAGGCACATGGTAAATTGCCTTCATCACACGAAAAAAACGGTAGGCACATGGTAAATTGCTTTTATTACACGAAAAAAAACGGTAGGCACATGGTAAATTGCCTTCATCACACTAAGAAAAACGGAAGGCACATGGTAAATTGCCTTCATCACGCTAAGAAAACGGTAGGCACATGGTAAATTGCCTTCATCACACTAAGAAAAACGGAAGGCACATGGTAAATTGCTTTTATTACACGAAAAAAACGGTAGGCACATGGTAAATTGCCTTCATCACACTAAGAAAAACGGAAGGCACATGGTAAATTGCCTTCATCACACTAAGAAAAACGGTAGGCACATGGTAAATTGCCTTCATCACACTAAGAAAAACGGTAGGCACATGGTAAATTGCCTTTATCACACGAAAAAAAAACGGCAGGCACATGGTAAATTGCCTTTATCACACGAAAAAAAACGGCAGGCACATGGTAAATTGCCTTCATCACACTAAAAACGGTAGGCACATGGTAAATTGCCTTCATCACACAAAAAAAAACGGCAGGCACATGGTAAATTGCCTTTATCACACGAAAAAAAAACGGTAGGCACATGGTAAATTGCCTTCATCACACGAAAAAAAACGGTAGGCACATGGTAAATTGCTTTCATCACACAAAAAAACGGAAGGCACATGGTAAATTGCCTTCATAACACTAAGAAAAAACGGTAGGCACATGGTAAATTGCCTTCATCACACTAAGAAAAACGGTAGGCACATGTTAAATTGCCTTCATCACACTAAGAAAAACGGTAGGCACATGGTAATTGCCTTCATCACACTAAGAAAAAACGGTTGGCACATGGTAAATTGCCTTCATCACACTAAGAAAAACGGCAGGCACATGGTAAATTGCCTTCATCACACTAAGAAAAACGGTAGGCACATGGTAAATTGCCTTCATCACACGAAAAAAAACGGCAGGCACATGGTAAATTGCCTTTATCACACGAAAAAAAACGGCAGGCACATGGTAAATTGCCTTCATCACACGAAAAAAACGGTAGGCACATGGTAAATTGCTTTCATCACACAAAAAAAACGGAAGGCACATGGTAAATTGCCTTCATCACACTAAGAAAAACGGTAGGCACATGGTAAATTGCCTTCATCACACTAAGAAAAACGGTAGGCACATGGTAAATTGCCTTCATCACACTAAGAAAAACGGTAGGCACATGGTAAATTGCCTTCATCACACGAAAAAAAACGGCAGGCACATGGTAAATTGCCTTCATCACACTAAGAAAAACGGTAGGCACATGGTAAATTGCCTTTATCACACGAAAAAAAACGGCAGGCACATGGTAAATTGCCTTTATCACACGAAAAAAAAACGGCAGGCACATGGTAAATTGCCTTCATCACACGAAAAAAACGGTAGGCACATGGTAAATTGCCTTCATCACACAAAAAAACGGAAGGCACATGGTAAATTGCCTTCATCACACTAAGAAAAACGGTAGGCACATGGTAAATTGCCTTCATCACACTAAGAAAAACGGTAGGCACATGGTAAATTGCCTTCATCACACTAAGAAAAACGGTAGGCACATGGTAAATTGCCTTTATCACAGGAAAAAAAACGGTAGGCACATGGTAAATTGCCTTCATCACACTAAGAAAAACGGTAGGCACATGGTAAATTGTCTTTATCACACGAAAAAAAAACGGCAGGCACATGGTAAATTGCCTTTATCACACGAAAAAAAAAACGGCAGGCACATGGTAAATTGCCTTCATCACACGAAAAAAACGGTAGGCACATGGTAAATTGCTTTCATCACACAAAAAAACGGAAGGCACATGGTAAATTGCCTTCATCACACTAAGAAAAACGGTAGGCACATGGTAAATTGCATTCATCACACTAAGAAAAACGGTAGGCACATGGTAAATTGCCTTCATCACACTAAGAAAAACGGTAGGCACATGGTAAATTGCCTTTATCACATGAAAAAAAACGGCAGGCACATGGTAAATTGCCTTTATCACACGAAAAAAAACGGAAGGCACATGGTAAATTGCCTTCATCACACTAAGAAAAACGGTAGGCACATGGTAAATTGCCTTTATCACATGAAAAAAAACGGCAGGCACATGGTAAATTGCCTTTATCACACGAAAAAAAACGGAAGGCACATGGTAAATTGCCTTCATCACACTAAGAAAAACGGTAGGCACATGGTAAATTGCCTTTATCACACGAAAAAAAAACGGCAGGCACATGGTAAATTGCCTTCATCACACGAAAAAAAACGGAAGGCACATGGTAAATTGCCTTCATCACACTAAGAAAAACGGTAGGCACATGGTAAATTGCCTTTATCACACGAAAAAAAACGGCAGGCACATGGTAAATTGCCTTCATCACACGAACAAAACGGTAGGCACATGGTAAATTGCCTTTATCACACGAAAAAAAACGGCAGGCACATGGTAAATTGCCTTCATCACACTAAGAAAAACGGTAGGCACATGGTAAATTGCCTTCATCACACTAAGAAAAACGGTAGGCACATTGTAAATTGCCTTCATCACACAAAAAAACGGAAGGCACATGGTAAATTGCCTTCATCACACTAAGAAAAACGGTAGGCACATTGTAAATTGCCTGTATCACACGAAAAAAAACGGCAGGCACATGGTAAATTGCCTTCATCACACGAAAAAAACGGTAGGCACATGGTAAATTGCCTTCATCACACTAAGAAAAACGGTAGGCACATTGTAAATTGCCTTCATCACACAAAAAAACGGAAGGCACATGGTAAATTGCCTTCATCACACTAAGAAAAACGGTAGGCACATTGTAAATTGCCTTCATCACACAAAAAAACGGAAGGCACATGGTAAATTGCCTTCATCACACTAAGAAAAACGGTAGGCACATGGTAAATTGCCTTCATCACACTAAGAAAAACGGTAGGCACATGGTAAATTGCCTTCATCACACTAAGAAAAACGGTAGGCACATGGTAAATTGCCTGTATCACACGAAAAAAAACGGCAGGCACATGGTAAATTGCCTTCATCACACGAAAAAAACGGTAGGCACATGGTAAGTTGCCTTCATCACACGAAAAAAACGGTAGGCACATGGTAAATTGCCTTCATCACACGAAAAAAACGGTAGGCACATGGTAAATTGCTTTCATCACACAAAAAAACGGAAGGCACATGGTAAATTGCCTTCATCACACTAAGAAAAACGGTAGGCACATGGTAAATTGCCTTTATCACACGAAAAAAAAACGGCAGGCACATGGTAAATTGCCTTTATCACACGAAAAAAAACGGCAGGCACATGGTAAATTGCCTTCATCACACTAAGAAAAACGGAAGGCACATGGTAAATTGCCTTCATCACACGAAAAAAAAACGGAAGGCACATGGTAAATTGCCTTCATCACACTAAGAAAAACGGTAGGCACATGGTAAATTGCCTTTATCACACGAAAAAAAAACGGCAGGCACATGGTAAATTGCCTTTATCACACGAAAAAAAACGGCAGGCACATGGTAAATTGCCTTCATCACACGAAAAAAAACGGAAGGCACATGGTAAATTGCCTTCATCACACTAAGAAAAACGGTAGGCACATGGTAAATTGCCTTTATCACACGAAAAAAAACGGCAGGCACATGGTAAATTGCCTTCATCACACGAACAAAACGGTAGGCACATGGTAAATTGCTTTCATCACACACAAAAAACGGAAGGCACATGGTAAATTGCCTTCATCACACAAAAAAACGGCAGGCACATGGTAAATTGCTTTCATCACACAAAAAAAACGGCAGGCACATGGTAAATTGCCTTCATCACACGAACAAAACGGTAGGCACATGGTAAATTGCTTTCATCACACAAAAAAAACGGAAGGCACATGGTAAATTGCCTTCATCACACAAAAAAACGGCAGGCACATGGTAAATTGCTTTCATCACACAAAAAAAACGGAAGGCACATGGTAAATTGCCTTCATCACACGAACAAAACGGTAGGCACATGGTAAATTGCTTTCATCACACAAAAAAAACGGCAGGCACATGGTAAATTGCCTTCATCACACGAACAAAACGGTAGGCACATGGTAAATTGCTTTCATCACACAAAAAAAAACGGAAGGCACATGGTAAATTGCCTTCATCACACTAAAAAAAAACGGAAGGCACATGGTAAATTGCCTTCATCCTATCTAAGAAAAACGGCAGGCACATGGTAAATTGCCTTTATCACACGAAAAAAAACGGAAGGCACATGGTAAATTGCCTTCATCACACTAAGAAAAACGGAAGGCACATGGTAAATTGCCTTCATCACACTAAGAAAAACGGTAGGCACATGGTAAATTGCCTTCATCACACGAAAAAAACGGTAGGCACATGGTAAATTGCTTTCATCACACAAAAAAAACGGAAGGCACATGGTAAATTGCCTTCATCACACTAAGAAAAACGGTAGGCACATGGTAAATTGCCTTCATCACACTAAGAAAAACGGTAGGCACATGGTAAATTGCCTTCATCACACTAAGAAAAACGGTAGGCACATGGTAAATTGCCTTCATCACACTAAGAAAAACGGTAGGCACATGGTAAATTGCCTTCATCACACGAAAAAAACGGCAGGCACATGGTAAATTGCCTTCATCACACTAAGAAAAACGGTAGGCACATGGTAAATTGCCTTTATCACACGAAAAAAAACGGCAGGCACATGGTAAATTGCCTTTATCACACGAAAAAAAAAACGGCAGGCACATGGTAAATTGCCTTCATCACACGAAAAAAACGGTAGGTACATGGTAAATTGCTTTTATTACACGAAAAAAACGGTAGGCACATGGTAAATTGCCTTCATCACACTAAGAAAAACGGAAGGCACATGGTAAATTGCCTTCATCACGCTAAGAAAAACGGTAGGCACATGGTAAATTGCCTTCATCACACTAAGAAAAACGGAAGGCACATGGTAAATTGCTTTTATTACACGAAAAAAACGGTAGGCACATGGTAAATTGCCTTCATCACACTAAGAAAAACGGAAGGCACATGGTAAATTGCCTTCATCACACTAAGAAAAACGGTAGGCACATGGTAAATTGCCTTCATCACACTAAGAAAAACGGTAGGCACATGGTAAATTGCCTTTATCACACGAAAAAAAAACGGCAGGCACATGGTAAATTGCCTTCATCACACTAAGAAAAACGGTAGGCACATGGTAAATTGCCTTCATCACACAAAAAAAAACGGCAGGCACATGGTAAATTGCCTTTATCACACGAAAAAAAACGGCAGGCACATGGTAATTGCCTTCATCACACGAAAAAAACGGTAGGCACATGGTAAATTGCTTTCATCACACAAAAAAAACGGAAGGCACATGGTAAATTGCCTTCATAACACTAAGAAAAACGGTAGGCACATGGTAAATTGCCTTCATCACACTAAGAAAAACGGTAGGCACATGTTAAATTGCCTTCATCACACTAAGAAAAACGGTAGGCACATGGTAAATTGCCTTCATCACACTAAGAAAAACGGTTGGCACATGGTAAATTGCCTTCATCACACTAAGAAAAACGGTAGGCACATGGTAAATTGCCTTCATCACACGAAAAAAACGGCAGGCACATGGTAAATTGCCTTCATCACACTAAGAAAAACGGTAGGCACATGGTAAATTGCCTTCATCACACGAAAAAAAACGGCAGGCACATGGTAAATTGCCTTTATCACACGAAAAAAAACGGCAGGCACATGGTAAATTGCCCTCATCACACGAAAAAAACGGTAGGCACATGGTAAATTGCTTTCATCACACAAAAAAAACGGAAGGCACATGGTAAATTGCCTTCATCACACTAAGAAAAACGGTAGGCACATGGTAAATTGCCTTCATCACACTAAGAAAAACGGTAGGCACATGGTAAATTGCCTTCATCACACTAAGAAAAACGGTAGGCACATGGTAAATTGCCTTCATCACACTAAGAAAAACGGTAGGCACATGGTAAATTGCCTTCATCACACGAAAAAAAACGGCAGGCACATGGTAAATTGCCTTCATCACACTAAGAAAAACGGTAGGCACATGGTAAATTGCCTTTATCACACGAAAAAAAACGGCAGGCACATGGTAAATTGCCTTTATCACACGAAAAAAAAAACGGCAGGCACATGGTAAATTGCCTTTATCACACGAAAAAAACGGAAGGCACATGGTAAATTGCTTTCATCACACAAAAAAACGGAAGGCACATGGTAAATTGCCTTCATCACACTAAGAAAAACGGTAGGCACATGGTAAATTGCCTTCATCACACTAAGAAAAACGGTAGGCACATGGTAAATTGCCTTCATCACACTAAGAAAAACGGTAGGCACATGGTAAATTGCCTTTATCACAGGAAAAAAAACGGTAGGCACATGGTAAATTGCCTTCATCACACTAAGAAAAACGGTAGGCACATGGTAAATTGCCTTCATCACACTAAGAAAAACGGTAGGCACATGGTAAATTGTCTTTATCACACGAAAAAAAACGGCAGGCACATGGTAAATTGCCTTTATCACACGAAAAAAAAAACGGCAGGCACATGGTAAATTGCCTTCATCACACGAAAAAAACGGTAGGCACATGGTAAATTGCTTTCATCACACAAAAAAACGGAAGGCACATGGTAAATTGCCTTCATCACACTAAGAAAAACGGTAGGCACATGGTAAATTGCATTCATCACACTAAGAAAAACGGTAGGCACATGGTAAATTGCCTTCATCACACTAAGAAAAACGGTAGGCACATGGTAAATTGCCTTTATCACATGAAAAAAAACGGCAGGCACATGGTAAATTGCCTTTATCACACTAAGAAAAACGGTAGGCACATGGTAAATTGCCTTTATCACATGAAAAAAAACGGCAGGCACATGGTAAATTGCCTTTATCACACGAAAAAAAACGGAAGGCACATGGTAAATTGCCTTCATCACACTAAGAAAAACGGTAGGCACATGGTAAATTGCCTTTATCACACGAAAAAAAACGGCAGGCACATGGTAAATTGCCTTCATCACACGAAAAAAAACGGAAGGCACATGGTAAATTGCCTTCATCACACTAAGAAAAACGGTAGGCACATGGTAAATTGCCTTTATCACACGAAAAAAAACGGCAGGCACATGGTAAATTGCCTTCATCACACGAACAAAACGGTAGGCACATGGTAAATTGCCTTTATCACACGAAAAAAAACGGCAGGCACATGGTAAATTGCCTTCATCACACTAAGAAAAACGGTAGGCACATGGTAAATTGCCTTCATCACACTAAGAAAAACGGTAGGCACATTGTAAATTGCCTTCATCACACAAAAAAACGGAAGGCACATGGTAAATTGCCTTCATCACACTAAGAAAAACGGTAGGCACACGGTAAATTGCCTTTATCACACGAAAAAAAAAACGGCAGGCACATGGTAAATTGCCTTCATCACACGAAAAAAACGGTAGGCACATGGTAAATTGCCTTCATCACACTAAGAAAAACGGTAGGCACATGGTAAATTGCCTTCATCACACTAAGAAAAACGGTAGGCACATGGTAAATTGCCTTCATCACACTAAGAAAAACGGTAGGCACATGGTAAATTGCCTGTATCACACGAAAAAAAACGGCAGGCACATGGTAAATTGCCTTCATCACACGAAAAAAACGGTAGGCACATGGTAAGTTGCCTTCATCACACGAAAAAAACGGTAGGCACATGGTAAATTGCCTTCATCACACGAAAAAAACGGTAGGCACATGGTAAATTGCTTTCATCACACAAAAAAACGGAAGGCACATGGTAAATTGCCTTCATCACACTAAGAAAAACGGTAGGCACATGGTAAATTGCCTTTATCACACGAAAAAAAAACGGCAGGCACATGGTAAATTGCCTTTATCACACGAAAAAAAACGGCAGGCACATGGTAAATTGCCTTCATCACACTAAGAAAAACGGAAGGCACATGGTAAATTGCCTTCATCACACGAAAAAAAAAACGGAAGGCACATGGTAAATTGCCTTCATCACACTAAGAAAAACGGTAGGCACATGGTAAATTGCCTTTATCACACGAAAAAAAAACGGCAGGCACATGGTAAATTGCCTTTATCACACGAAAAAAAAACGGAAGGCACATGGTAAATTGCCTTCATCACACGAAAAAAAACGGAAGGCACATGGTAAATTGCCTTCATCACACTAAGAAAAACGGTAGGCACATGGTAAATTGCCTTCATCACACTAAGAAAAACGGCAGGCACATGGTAAATTGCCTTCATCACACGAAAAAAAACGGAAGGCACATGGTAAATTGCCTTCATCACACTAAGAAAAACGGTAGGCACATGGTAAATTGCCTTCATCACACTAAGAAAAACGGTAGGCACATGGTAAATTGCCTTTATCACACGAAAAAAAACGGCAGGCACATGGTAAATTGCTTTCATCACACAAAAAAAACGGCAGGCACATGGTAAATTGCCTTCATCACACGAACAAAACGGTAGGCACATGGTAAATTGCTTTCATCACACAAAAAAAACGGAAGGCACATGGTAAATTGCCTTCATCACACAAAAAAACGGCAGGCACATGGTAAATTGCTTTCATCACACAAAAAAAACGGAAGGCACATGGTAAATTGCCTTCATCACACGAACAAAACGGTAGGCACATGGTAAATTGCTTTCATCACACAAAAAAAACGGCAGGCACATGGTAAATTGCCTTCATCACACGAACAAAACGGTAGGCACATGGTAAATTGCTTTCATCACACAAAAAAAACGGAAGGCACATGGTAAATTGCCTTCATCACACTAAAAAAAAACGGAAGGCACATGGTAAATTGCCTTCATCCTATCTAAGAAAAACGGCAGGCACATGGTAAATTGCCTTTATCACACGAAAAAAAAACGGAAGGCACATGGTAAATTGCCTTCATCACACGAAAAAAAACGGAAGGCACATGGTAAATTGCCTTTATCACACGAAAAAAAACGGCAGGCACATGGTAAATTGCCTTCATCACACGAACAAAACGGTAGGCACATGGTAAATTTCCTTCATCCTATCTAAGAAAAACGGTAGGCACATGGTAAATTACATTCATCACATGTAAAAAAAAAACGATTTTAACACTGCGTAGGCACCACCAACCACCAATTAACAATTTTAACACTATATGATCTCACATGGTATTGCCACATTCGCACGAAAATAAAACGATTACAACAGTTCGAATCTTTACCCCCCGAGAATTCCCCTGTGAATATTTCCCCCTGACCCCGATGTAACAGGCTCACTCCTGACCCCTAATAGGTTGACCCCTAACCTCTGACCGTTTTGTAACTTAAAAACAATAGTCAGGTACAATCTGCTGGACTTAAAAACGACATGCTATTCTGATAATGAACATTAACAAAACAAACACCAAAACCACAGCAAAGACAAAGAATATAGTTCGCATTCAACATTGTTTATTTTTGATAAACTGGAGCAAATATTCACTTTAGGTTTAAGAAGCATATTTTTGCAAGAAATTTACAATGGCTGAAAAAAGTGTGGTATGTAGTGCATTCTGTTACGAGAAGTGTTGGTTAAATAAGTAAAATTTGCAACAATCAACTCAGTTATGCTGACTTTGAATCAAAAACTAAAGTGTTAATGTGTTAACATCTTGTCTGGAACGTTTTCAACAGAGGGGCGTAATAAATTTGGACCGGGTGGTCATTGTATTTGTTCCGACCTACTGCGCATGCGCTATAGCACCGTTTCTTAAACTTGGGTAAATTTGTCCCTGGGGTGTTTAAATAATCAATCAAAATCCACATCAGTTGACGGGACAGAAAAAAAAATTGTGCCAATTGCAGTACTTTACTATAGACATTGAAAAACTCGCTACCAAAAAGCAAGCGCATCCGTCACATTAAATACAACTGATGTAATTAGTTGTTTTCGCTTTTTAATAGATGAGTGCCATAGTATATAATGGGGATAAATTTGATAAACATCTTTGTTAAAAGGGTAATGCCTACAAACAAGCTTGGAGTGTTTTAGACAAATATATTAACCAGAACAAATATATTATAACAGCGGAACACGTGAACTTACCGAAATACTAGAATCTTTTCCAATAATTGTCAAAATTTGCAGTCGCTGGACGTCTGATCTATTCTATTTTTTGAGGGTGAGGTCCTTTTTCTTTTCAAAGACAGGGGATGAGGTCCTTGTCAAGGATCTGGGATTTAGGCCAGATTTGGCCCATTACCCCAACACCTAGGAAGCCCATTTCAGTCTTTTATACGACCGGTGCCGCTCCATCACGAGCTCCATTGACAACAGTTCAACCAACTCCATCACAGTCGCTAGACGTCACTAGAGATGAAAATATTTTCGCTTGCAGGTAGAAAAGAAGGAAAATATGGCCAAAACGTCTGGGTTTCATTCTGTAATGGGATTTTGGATTAGTTACAGTCAAAAATGGAAGCATGGACCGCCTGGTTAGTTATTATAATGCTAAATTTCACCCTAGCATACAAGGTAATCTGTAAATATGTTGCATCAGCTGTTTTTTTGTGTATGCTGCCGTGTGCGTAGATACCTTTATGTAGATTTATCTATTAAAACAAAAACTTTGTTTCTACATATAAAATAAAGAAGGTACATAAAATATAGCAAATGGGTATAACGTAGCTATCAGATATGACGTAGCAGATAGATATGACGTAGGGATTAAATATGGCGTGGTATAGCGATCACATATTAGATGTGACGTAATATATATGCGATGTAGCAGTTAGGTATGACGTACATAGGTAAATAACATATTTAACTTTGTAACGTAACAGGTACATTGTGCCGGCCTCGGAAACGACGACGAATTGATTTTAAATACAATAGAAAGAGATTATCCTGGTATAAAAATTCATTCATTATATATTTTGCATGTTTCAATTTAATCCCCCCAAAAATAAAAACTTGTAAGCGGGTACAAGGTGTATGAAACAGAACACCCGTTTTATAACGACTGTCTTTACCCCGCCAGCAGGCGATAAATAAGTTACATTCGTTGGTTTGAATTACAACATTGCAAGATTTATACGGTTAGATATTTATACTTAATAACCATCGCAGTATTATTTTTATTTAATTGTTTTCATTTTACGTTTCGTTAAAGAAAAATTTAAAGTTGATTTTATTTATTACAGAAACAGTAAGCGAGGTACATACTACATTAGCAGGTAAAACTTTTTAATGCTATTTTTTTTCATTTTCTAATTACAATTTTTTAATTAAAAATATACCTAAAGTTAAAAGAAACTACCTTTTTTCCTAAACATTTATTTTTGGCGTTTTCTAATTACCGTCGTTTACAGTTTCCTGTTACGTCACTGCCGATAACGTCACCAGCACGGTCCAGTCGATACAATGCCCGAGCGGATGTGACGTCACAGACGATAAATTGTGGGGCACTGGGGTGTACTCGGGAAATTCCCGTATATGTGCTGGGGCAATACACGACGGCAGAATAACAGGTACTTACTAGCTACCCTGGGATTCGAATCGACGAACTTCGGTTCTCATTTATAAAATAGCTTGGATCTGTAAAATGGAAACAATTATAACATAACGTTAAATGTTTATTTTACTAATCTTTTACATTATAACAGAGTAATACAGTAAATTTCGTATCGTTTTTTCTTAGTGTATAATATCTGTTTAAAATATAGTTTTGTACTGTGGGGTAAGATGGATACCGTTAACACATAATATCCCATCATTTATACTTGTGTTTTTAACAATTAACAACGCTATTTTATGGTCACGAGAGGATATAATATGTAGGCTATAGTAGGGTGGGGAAAGATGGGACACCTTTAGCATATACCATCCAAATATCCTGATCGTGTTTTAAACAATTAACAACGGTTTATGGGAGTCGTGAGGATACGGTTTTATAATTCTTTGAATTTTCATTGTTTCGTACCAAATGGGACGAGAGAATAGAAAGAAAAGGTGTTCTATCTTCCCCTACCCTACTATATACTTTATGGTAGGAACTGGGGGTCACAATACATAGTCTCCGCTTTTTAGGTTTATTTTTTTAACTGTTTAAAATATTAATGAGAACATTTTTAAAACAGCTGAATCCGGGGGTCTAGTCACAATACGAAAGCTTAAAGGCCAAACTTATTACGACGGCACAATGCAATTCAACGTCACAAGCAGAAATCATACAAGATATAACTCATCATTTCAATTTCAAAGTAAGATATTTTATATGAGCCAACTCTGGCCTGAATCTCAGGTCTAATAACGTGTCATGCTGCAGGACCTCGTCCTTATAGAATAGAATGTATATATACAATGTTGGGGTAATGGGCTAACTTTAGCCTGAATTTTAGGTCCAATGGCGTGTCCCGCTTTGAGGCCGCGTCAGTGTATAGAATACAAGAAAAAACTCCTATCTAAACTCCGACTAAATTTTGTTCATAAAATTTTTGGCGATCTTCTGATTTAACAGAATATTGACTATATATGAAAATGACGTGCGTTAAATTTTCGTAACATTTTGACTGGAAAACTGCAAACAAACACATGGTATTATAATTATTTATAAGCTTGCCCGAGGACCTACACGTTTAAGGGTGGCATGGTAAAGTGTTTGTATAACATACAGTTAACGTTGACGTACATATACTGTTGACATAAAAGCAATATTGCCCTTTAGGTCAAAATTCTAATACAGTGGGGTGGGGAAAGATGGGACACCTTATCATTCTATTTTCCCGTCACATTTGGTAGTAAACAAAGCAAATTTAAATAATTATAAAGTTGTATTCTCACGACTTCCATATACACCGTTGTTGATTGTTTCGATCAGGATGTTTGGATCAAAAAGATTAAAATTGGTTTTAATCTCTTTGTTTAGATATAATGTGCTAAAGGTGTCCCATCTTACCCCACCCTACTATATAATAGCATAAACCGTTAGCACCTAAATTGCGTATTTCCTAATCTCGTTTTGAACAATTAACAACGCTCTAATAGATCTACGGTTATATAATTCTGTAAATATTTTTTTGTGTACTACCAAATAAGACGAAAAAAAGAATAACAATTATATAAATTATGTGAACATTTTTTGTTTAGTACCAAACTTGACAAAAAAGAATGAAAAAATTTCCCATCTTCCCCCACCCTACTATAACACTTAAAATGTTGTTCTATTTCAGGCTCCTACGCAGGCAGACAACCGCTTTACGCAGGTAAATGTGTTGTGATAAAATATAGCTCTTATATGGTAAAGTGTGAACCTTTTTAACGTATATACACATAACATTATTATAGGAGTTATATCCCTGTGAATGTACCTTACGGCGATTTCTGTGGTTTGACGAGTGCACGAATAGACAAATAGACGTTACCTTATTAATTAAATCGGATTATCGTTTGAATTAAATACGGATTATTACAACAGTTGTATTTTGAAGGTTATATATATACAAAAAATTCGCATGTTTATATACCGTACTCCCACGACTTTAAAAGCGTTGGTAATTGTTTAAAACACAATTAGGAAACATTGTGCACTAACGCTATACATCTTACCCCACAGTAATATAATGGCTGCGACTTTCTCTACATAAAAAATAAACATTTTAATAAAAATGTTACATAAAACATACTAACTGTTTTAATTTTCACCGTTTTTAGTTTCGTGTTTGGCCACAGCAGAATTCACTCACGAAAACGAATATCTTGTCATATGTCCGCCTGGTTGTGACGTCATATCCGGGGGGTTATGGGGCACGGATCGTTACAAGATGACGTCATATTTGTGTGGAGCTGCAATACACGCAGGAGTGCTGAACGGTAAGTATAAAAAGTTGTAAAAAAATAACTTTATTTCGGCACTTAGAAGGGTTATTTTTAAACATCAACTTAACAAAAATTTAATTACCCCCAATTTCCATGACCATATTAGTTAGGCTATTAACTATTTGAGAAGGTATATGTAATGATTATATATATATATATACATAATGAAAGGCATAATGAAAGCCTTTACATAATGAAAGGCATAATGAAATAATGAAAGGCTTTATTTAGTAATAATTTTTTTCCAAAATCAAGAAAAGTAAAATTAACAATAATGAAGTAAACAGCCCACCTTCTTACTAAACTTGATAGTGACAAAAACTCTTTTGTCTTCACAGCGATTGTATATCCGAACTTTCAACAGGTGCCCGCATTGACCGCACATTTCTGTGGATAGAAAACATTTAATTAAGACTTCAGTTGTTTTAATTACAAAGCAAAGGCTAGATTTTAATTGAAGTTTGGTCATAAAACGCGCTATGTGGTTCTGTGCAAAAAGTTTACAAGTGTTTGATTTAGAACTTTAGAAAAATAAAGCGCTGTACAAGTTTATTTTAACTATAGATTAACGAGACAGAAAGAGGAGTTCATTATGTTAAAAACCCACAAATGCGTAGAGAGTCGCAATTCATGGCAAGTATACGTGTGAGAGTGCACGTTCTATTATCCTTTGTTTAAAATAAAAACGGAGATAAAAAACCAAAGTGATTAAATCGCGTGAAAATCACGTCGCAATATAACGAACATTATTAGATAACGCAAAAGCGCCTGAACTTTTTTGTACAATAAAATACAACATTATTAAATACGTGCATTTTGACATAGCTAATCTTAAAGTAAAATTGCAACCTAAAACACAATGAGGAAATATGGAACGTGGGTGCTGGCGGTATCCCATCTTACCCATCAGTATTATATATATAAAAAAAATATTTTATTTTTTCAAGCTACAATTGGAGGTCGTTTCTCTGTAATGAAAAAGTCGGGTCAAAGGTCATTTAACGGGTCAACCAGCAACGGTGTGACGTCACGAAGTTGCGGTAAAGAAAATGTTGGATTCGTCATCAGAGGTGACGTCATAAAATCATGGAATTTATTAGGTCATGAAATAAATAACAGGCTAAAGTCTTTAACACGGAGTTAAAATTGTAATTACAGATTTTTACTTTTGACATTTTTACTCAAGTATTTTTACCCATAGACTACGTGTAACGACTGTCAACTAGTTGCTAATTCCATTCTTTTTGCTGTGTTAATCAACTATTTTCATTTTTGTTTTGAAGGGAATATTTAAAACGATATGGTATATAAGTATATAACATTTTATCGCGTTTTTCAGCTTGCCCACAAACGCTCTCTGCAGTAATAGCAGGTTAGTACCTTCAGCCCTTTGTCTGTTATTGTGTATTCTCTGTATGATGTGTATATGCGGTTAAGGACCGGTAGAACCAGTTCTCTATGCCTGGTATAATCAGCTTAACTGAATAGGAAGAGCTAGAAGTGAAAACAGCTTTACTTTATATGCTTGTTGGTGTATGACGCATATAATCTGGTCGACTGTTATGGGTTGACACATAAACTTTAAAACGCCCGCTATTTAAAACTTTCAAAACTAGTTTAACAGGTCTAAAAATTTTTAAGAACTGTAAGTCCGAAAATTGTTAAAAAATTTACGATAAAATTTTGGAACGTTAATTTACCCGTAGTGACGTGCGATTTCCGAGCTGATGACGTCATCGAAGATGTATTTACCGTTTCGTGCCCGTCCGGCTGCGGTGTGCTTGGTGCTGTTATAGGCAGTGGGCCATATTCTGTTACATCAAATGTGTGTGGAGCTGCAGTACATGACGGAATACTAAAAGGTATTGTCTATATATAAATAGTATACTGTGGGGTAGGATAGAACAACTTTAGCACAAAGTATCCAAATGTTCTGATCTTTTTTTAAACAATTAACAACGGTCTATAGAGAAGTCGTGGGAATACGGTTTTATAATTCATTGAATGTTCTTTGTTTACTATCAAATGTGACAAAAAAAAACAGTAATAAGGTGTCCCAAAAAATGATAAGGTGTGATTTTTTAGAATTCTTGGGCGGTGACGTCACAGTCCGCAAAGTAACGTGGTCAAATTCGTACCAATCAAGTCGTCGTAACGGAGTGACGTCAGAAATGGGAACTACATACACTAAATCGTTTGTTCTTAAAGGTATATATGTTGGGAATAGGAAAAATTATGTAGAATGTAAATTATCTTCTTAAATTTGCAGACTCAACTATGCCATACCCTGAAGTGTTAGAAGGTAAGTTTTAAAGTACAAATATACAAAAGCTAAAAAAGGCTAACAAATATTTTTTACATTTGCTCGTTTCTCCAGTTTCGTGCAGCACCAAAGCGTCGGATATTTTGGACGACACATTTACAGTCGCCTGCCCTGGGAACTGTCAAATTTTCCAACCGCTAGACGGCGTGGTTGGGACTCGAGTTTATGCAGAATCGAGTTCTATTTGCAAAGCAGCGCTACATTTTGGCAGCATAACTGGTAACTTTAATTGCTCTACTATAAAACTGAACGCGTTCAGATTGTGTCATTTTTGTGGCTATATAGGGTGTTGTACCATATGTGTAAACGACGTCATAAAAGTGACGTCATTAAATTATGACGTAATATTTGCTCCATAAAATAAAAGAGGTGGGCCATGGCATAATGAAAGTGACGTCGTCAAGGTGCGTCGTTAATGACGCCATAAAAGTGACGTAATAATATTTTCAGCAAACAACGGAGGTGTGGTAATTGTAAGAAAAATGGGTAAACTGCAAAGATTTGAGGGGTCGCTAAGAAACGGGATTCAGAGTCACTCAAGTAACTTGGAAGCTGAAAGGGCGTTCGTTTTTGGAGGTAAGAAATGATCATACCTGAATAGGTCTTAAACTCGGAACCCATAGATCCGCAAACACATTCAAATTTAGAATGACATGATAAATTAACATATCATTTAAACGTCTTGTGAAGTTCTCGTGATTTAATGTGTTTTGGGAGCACTGTTTTTAAATCATATAATGTTAATTTTTATTGCAGGAAATTTAGAAGAATTAGATCTTCCTTTGAAAGGTACGAAAAGTAAACATGACTCAATTTTTCCACCGCTTAGTAACAATGCATTTCAACCAATAAAATTCGCTTTGTCACTTTTGGTGACTCGTAAGCTGGCACGCGGTGAAAAAAAAAACAAACAAACAGAACGCCCGTTCCATAACGACTGTCGCTTTCCGGCCATGCGAGGGTAAATAAGTTACATTCATTTATCTACAGTGTCTTGCAACTTTGCGGCACACAACTCACTGCAAGCAGAATTCAACGTAAAATGCCCAACGGGTTGCCCGCAAGTAAATACAGACAACGGAAGATTCCCAGCATACACAAGCGTTTGTGGAGCAGGTAAGACTAAAAGGGGCGCAGAAAGATAACAAGTTTAAGAACCACTGATCTAAATCGTAAATTTCATAAATCGTATAGTTAGATTACTATATAAAAAACTTGCTGCACTTTTCGTTTATTTTCGGACTAAAACAGCTTGACTTTATAGAATGCCACTGTCGTAAAGACAAATGTATTACAATAGTACGACCATAAGAAAATCGCAAAATTCCCTTGGCAAATTTTAACCCGAAAGCAACTGATTACATTTTCTATACTGCATATTCCAGCAAATAATTTCGGCACTGAATTTGTGACCGTTATCAAAACAACTGGAATGTTGGACAATACAGCTGCGTTTAAAGACCGAAGGGTTGAACGTTCGAATCCCATTAACACCGAAATGTTCGCTTATAAAGGGGAATTCGTAGTAATTGGTAAGAAGAATTGGGGTTTGACATTTGTATAAAATAGAACACCTGTGTTATAACGACCGCGTTTTCCAGCCACGCGAGGATAAAGTAAGTTACATTCATTCATATTTGAGTAAAATTTTACAAATACATATTTTTTCAGAACAACAACATCCATCTTTACGAGTTGCAGCAGGTAAGTGTTTTTGTTTCTAGTTCATTTTGGTGCATATTATTGGTACCAAAAACTCAGTAAAAGTATTGCAATTGTCAACAATTTTTTTGTTGTCGTTTTTTTTGCTGTATACACCAGTTTACTAAGCTACCACCTATTATACATTTTCAAGGCTTCAGAGAAACAAAGTTATTTTGTAATTCCCAATGCTTAAAACTCTATAAGATGTACATGTTTTCTTCATAGCTAACTCTGGTCCAAACACCCCATGGTGTACCTTACCATTACAGGATAGAATACCGTTTTCTAAACCCGAAATAAAATTGTTAAAACCTTTAGTTTCTTGCACCACACGGGCGGACCAAATTTCCAGCCAGGTGTTTATGGCAGTTTGCCCACAAGGCTGCTTAAGTGTCCAGCATAAAGTATGGGGTACTGACGTTTTCACTGATGATTCTTATATCTGCTCTGCTGCTTTGCACCAAATGCGAATAACAGGTAATTGTATTATCATGAACATTGTTTTCACTATGTTTGCCATGCGTTGTTTAACATACAATTGGCAAAAATGGGTAGAATGTCCCTATAAATCGCATGGCGTGCCTCGTCGTATAAGACCCTATCCATTTATAATAGAATTTGTATATTTCGCTTTATTCCAGATTTTGGAGGGCTGGTGACAATACGAAAACAGCCAGGTGTTCGTTCTTATCTGGGTTCAACTGAGGAAGGCGTCACCAGTATGTCACGTGACCAACCCTGGGATACGTCATTCGTGTTCCAAAGTAAAGCATGTTGAAAATTAGTTTAATAGATTTTTAATTCGTATGTTTTTTAGATACCTACAGACACAGTTCTTCGGTTTTCACAGGTACAAAAAATAAACTATTGCATGCTTTTTTAGTTAGTGGAAAAATACTAGTCCCGGTATGATTTAAATAACTTTACCACATAATACACTTTTCAGCAAACATTGTCGGTGCGCGTGTGTTTGGGCAATTGCTCCAACTCAGTGATCACTTATTACAAGTTGTCTAAATTGTCAGCCATATATTCAAAATGTTGCCTACAACTTGTATGCGGGCACGAGGTGTATGAAACAGAACCCGTGTTCGACGGTTGTTGCCCAGACACGCAAAGATAAATAAGTTGGAAATACTTTTTAGATTTATTCAACAACCGTTATACCTAACAAATAAACGTATTTACTGCAGTGCGATGCGACACGGTATTTTCTGCGTTTAGCGACGAACGATTCGCAGTGCTCTGTCCACCCAATTGCTTATCAATGACAGACGAAACTTACATTTGTGTTTCAGCAATTAGAAATGGAACTATAACAGGTAAACCTTTAGCACATAATATTTAAATCTCCTGATCGTGTTTTAAACAATTTACAACGGTTTATTGGATTCGTGAGGATATGATTTTATAATTCTTTGAATATTCTTTGTTTACTACCAAATGGGACGGCAAAGTAGAATGAAAGGTGTCCCATCTTTCCCCACCTTATTATATTATACGTGCTTGGACTTTATGCATAAAGTCATAACAACAGACTGTTTAAATTGGCTTTAAAAGTCTAACAAATATCATTTTAATTTCAGACGCTGGCGGTGTAGTGACTGTACAAAGCATCGCTAACGCAGACCGTACGATGATCGAAAGTTATAGATTTGTATAACCAATTAGGCAACAATATTGGTGTAACTGTGTTTGGATGTGTGTTTTTACACCATAAGTGACTTTTTTTGCCGAAGAAATTAAATCACCCTTTGATTGTGAACGTGAAAATGGGACATTGAAAGCAGGTTCTAAAACACGGATATTCTATTGTGTGACGATTAGATCACTAGAATATAAAAAAAAAAAACTTTAAAAGATCAAGCTGAAAGAAAAGAGCAAAAACGTTTTTTTTATGGCCTAGCAATCCCCTTGTACCTTATTTTTATCTTTAAAAAAAAGTATACATACTACACTAACTTAAAATGGCAATTTATTGCATGAACGTAAACCATTTACTGAAAAAACGAGCCATGCACACAAGCAAATTTTGAACCTGTATGACGTCAGAAAACCTCATTTTTTGCACAAATTCAAATCAAAACAACCCGATTTTTACATGGTGTTTCTTACAAGCTGGGATCACGCAATCTTTTAACAAATTCATCAACGACGCACGAGCCTGTAACGAATATTGCGTGTTTGCTTGATAATTTATATTATACCAACTTTGGTTAGTGCTTAATGGCCATAAAGGAGTTGTACTAATTGCCAACTATAAATGCATGAATGAATGTAACTTGCTTTATCCTCGGGTGACTGGAAAACGACAGTCGTTATAACATGGGTGTTCTGTTTCATACACCTCGTGCCCGCTTACGAGTTACCACATATGTAGCTTTGTACTTTTTGTCTGCCTGACAACTCAGACCGTCAGTGACCACTGGGTCGGAGCAACCATAAAGAAAAAGTAAACACTACCAAAATTGCCTGCTTTGTAATTTGCAAGCGGATAGAAAGTATATGAAGCCTTAACACATAGCACGCCATAGGATACCCATGTTATACCTTTGTCAAGCCAAAATAAAAAAAACTTTTTGTACCAATTTGGTTTAAAAATCACATCAAACTATTTTTTTGTGAGAAAATAATAATAAATCGTTAATAATAAATCTAAATTTTAAATTTGGTCTTTCTGACTGTACTTCGTCTAAAACTTCATATTTTTTAAGCCTGGCACCAATTTAAAGTCTATATAACAAAAAAATTATATTAAAAATTTAGATATAACCATTTTACCTCTCGTATGTCAATTAAACGCTTTAGTTTTACATCTCTCCAATTCCAATCGATGACAAACGCTCGAGTGTGTTCTAAACTGAGAGCATCTGTAAGAAAAAAGGTATTTTGAGAGCATTATTTTCCAATCTAGTAAAAAAAGTGTAAAAAATAAAGAAAAATGTGCAATGGAAATAAAACTAAAAGTATATTGTTACATAATATGTAAAACATGGGGTGAAATTTACACCCAACACTCAAAAACCGATTTAAGTCAAAAACAATCAAAGTGTCTGTTGTAGTACTGTATTGTAAAATAAAAAAAAGAAATAAAACACACAGAAAATAGTCACAAACTATGAAGGTACAATAACAAGACAAAGCGACAACATAAGCGGAAAATAGCACTGGTAATGTACAAGTACGTTTGGCAAAACACTATGCAACAAAAAAATGTAGTATCATGTAATTAAACGGTCAGAAAAATCCTCATGGGGTAAAAATACACAGAAACATTTAAAGAGTGTGAAACCATAAGATAGACTAAGAGCTGTTAACAAAGTATAAGTTGTTTTCACTGATTGTTTGGTGTTTTTAAAGTGGCAAAGACGATAATGATAGTATGTATACAACTGAATTTGTAAAATAAAAGCGCATTTTAGTTTTTAATGTTGTAAAAGCACCTAGTGTAAGAAAGTGCAGACACTTGAGGTTACTACCCAAGAAGAATCGATTTATTTTGGTGTGCTAAAGTGGAGCCCATTCTGAAATTTGAGTACCCATCCCTCTTAAAAAGAGACTTCTTAAAAATAACTGCTATTTCAAACACTTGTGTTCTGATTGGTCAATGGGGAGGGTGGGGCAGGGAAGCCTTCTGATTGGCTGCTTTGTGATGATGTAATGGATAATGAAGGGCTGTGATTGGACCGTCTCGTTGATGTGGTTGAATGGTTTTCGTCAATACCACTATCAACAGCGGAGGGCGCTGTTACAGCCGAGAATGTGTCAAGAGCGCAAGGCTTAAGATTGGGGTTCTAAAAATAAAAATATAAATGTTAGTTTCTGCGATGTATAATATAATATGAACTTATTCGATAATCTGGCATGCAAATAAAATAGTGGGACAAAATTATGGTTTTTTAACCCAAGCACAAATTCAAACATTCACATACCAATTTAAAGCAGTATTAGAAAAAAAAAATTATAAAAAAACTTACTGAGTCTATTCTGTTGATCGTCTCTTCTACACCATCTAGTGATACATCATAATACATTTGCGAAACGCGCACTGGCTCCCTCTCGTGGTAACGTCTACGAGGAATCCATTTACCTGGAACATAGAACAACAATTAATTATATTTCTGTTAAATTAACATTTTTTCGACTAGTTCTATTTGGTATGATGCATTTTTTGTATAGTTAACTTTTTTTATTGCAAGGCTTGACAGGTGACCTGGGATTTTATGCTTGAATTGGTGCAAAACTTTGTGTGTTTTTGTGTATGTTAAATATATACAGGTCAACTATTTTTTTTATGTAAAATTAACTAAAAGAAAATCTTTAGCCTCTTCTAGTTTGGACTTTATGCTCTTTAGTTATAAAGCAAGGTTTCATAGCATGAGTTATAGAGAGGCCCATATAGAATACAAAACAATAAAAAAAACTCAGTCCAATTTAGCCTACCTGTTTTTCTTCTCCTTTCAGTGCAGCAGAATATGCAAGCCACAATGAGTATGATAACAAAAAGGACTGCTATGCTTATAAGGGCAATAACAAGGGGTAAGCCTAAACCACTTGCTCTTGGTTGGTGTGTAGGTATACTTGCATCAGTAACTACATAGGTACTGCCATTGGATGTGTTTAAATCTGATTTTGTTACAGCATCAAATGTAGTTGATTTTTCATACGATGATGTCATAATGTTGGATTGTGATGTATTTTGATTGACAGCTTGAGTAGTGTAAGTTGTAACAGAAACATTATCGTTGTCAGAACTACTTCCTTCATAAGCTGTTATGTCTGTTGTAGATAAATGAGTTTCTGTTGTAGTTGAATTGACTGTTGTTGGTGCTAAAACTGTTGTAGGTTCAATTTCAGTTGTTGTTGTAGCGAGTGTTGTCGAAATTGTTGTTGTTGTTGTTGTTGTTATACATTCTTGGCAAATCTCAGTTTGATTTTGGCCACCCGGTGACCCATCTTTGTGATGGTAGTCTTCCACATGGTGGCAGTGGTGAGCTTCTACAATATTTCCAGCTTTGTTTAAGCAATCTCGAGTTCTGTGAATGGAAACAGAAAAAATAAATCGGTTTCCTGAACTGTCAGGCATCAATTACAAAAAAATAAAAATATGCTAAGAAATAATCACCCACAAAGTTACATACATACAGGATCAAAGTGTGTAAACATCCACTTTGTGGTTGCTGCCCCACCACGCAAAGATAAATAAGTTACATTCATTATTTTACAAGTTGTTAAATACGGTGACAAAAACAGCTAAATTTCCTAAATTCTAATCATCATATCTATTCTACACGGACTCGTATAAATACGGCTGTAAATACAAAAACAATACAAGCATAAACATTCCATTTACCTTGTCCTTTGACAAGCTACAGGGCTTCCACATTCACCCCATGTTGTCCACTCTTTCCAACGATAACAATTTGATTCGTCCAATCCATTTAAACAATCCTGCTGGCCGTCGCATACGCGAAATGAGCCAATACATTCTGCAGTGGTTGTGTTAACACCAGGGTCTTTAGGGTCAGCACGGAGAAAAACTGAACACCTGAACTGCATTAGACAGTAGCGACAATTGTGTTCGTCTGAGCCATCCATGCATTGCTTTGTTCCATCACAGACCTGTAACAATATGTGCTGAATAAATGCATGTAACTTATTTATCATTGGTTGACAGGGTAATGCAGAAGTTATAGGTATATATGTTGGTACGAATGTAATTTGTTTTATTTTTGCGGTTGTTGTTGAAACTACAGTTATTATAACATAGATGTTCTGTTTAATAATTGATACACCTCTTGACTGCTTATGTTTGTAACTTGGTGCGTAATTGTTTATTTGTGTATGACTAACAATTTTGACAACCCATTTGGAGCAAGTGTCTTGGCCAAAGACACATATGCTTACAATGGTAACAGAGACAAGTCTTAAACTGTAATAATAGCTAATAGGTAATGCATGGTATGTATGTGAGTGTCTTGCTTTGCAAGCATTATCGATATACATGCGTTGATGTTGTGTAGTTTAAGTATCTTGTCTACAGTGCAGGCGTAGTTTGCACTTGACAAAACACTTAAATTGCTCCAAAGTAACTAACCTGTGATAAAGGTATGCATCTTGGGTGTGCTCCACCACATAAGAAACCATCACATTGGCCACCATACCAGTTACAACCGGTTTCATCCAGTCCCATTTCACAATCTTTGCGCCCATCACAAACCTGCAAAAAAAATCAATGTAAATTTTTGTTGACAAAATTTCAAATGTTTTAAAGATATAGTAGGGTGGGCGGGGGAAGATGGGAAACCTTTGGCACATAATATCCTAATTTCCTGATCCTTTTTTAACAATTAAAACGGTCTATTGGAATCATGAGGATACGGCTTTAAAATTCTTTGAATGTTCTTTGTTTACTACTAAATAGGACAAGAAAATTGAAGAAAAGGTGTCCCGTCATTCTCCACTCTGCTATATATAGAAATTAGTTGCCACACACGAAAATGCATATTTTCTGTTTCCTTTTAACATAGTTTTTAATGACAGATGTATAAGGTGTATCAACTGTATTACGAAGTATCAAATCGGAATGTTATATATGCCCTAAATAGATCTATGACAAATGTTATAACAAGTATGTGAAGATAAATACGTCTTTTTGTAATATGTATAAAACATAGAAAAGTTACCAAAAGTTTAACATGGACTTCTTTAAAACAAACAAAACATCTATGGCTTCAAAAAGATCAACACCAGTTGGTTTAATGACCAGTAAACGACAAATTACCTGGTTGGTTCCAACGCATGGGTCTGTATCATGGGAATCGTTGCATGAGAATTTGTTTGTACCGTTACATTCACGGCAGTTGAGTTCGTCGCTCCCATCCACGCATTGCTTCACACCATCACACTGAGTGAAAGTAAAGTTAACATATGGAGGCATTGAATTTAACAAGGTAGTATTAATATTTTGCTATATGCTATGCATGTGGGTATGAACAATTTGTGTATAAAAAGACATCCCTGTTATAAATCGGCGTGGGCATAAAGTGTAGGAACACACAATGTGTGTCTGACAGTGAGCATGAGGTGTATAAATACACCATGTACGTCTGGTGTATAAGGTGCTCGTGTTATAACTCGACAGTGAGCATGAGGTCAAGGAATGCAGCAAGTGACGAAACAAAACATCACAAATCCAGGTCAACTACATAATAAGCTTTATCCAGTCGACAACGGGTATAAGCGCCATAAGAGCGTCTTAACAGTAATCTGTACTCTGTTTTACGCCTACGATATATCGAAAGCAGGGACGACCTGACCTAATTATGCAGTGGGGAAAAGGCCAATTAAACGACGCATTAGAGTCGTAAGAATTTTTAACGACTTGTATTTCGTTTCACATAGGAAATAAATAGGACACGATGCAGCAGTTGGTTTGTTTGTAACTGTGTTAGATTTTTGCCGGTAATTAACAAAATTTATTAGCTGCATTTGACTTGTAAGCGTGTACCTAAAAATTGGCAATGAAAATCGTTATTAAAAAATAACTGTCGCGTTATAGCATCTGTCTTCTACACCAGTCACACATGGTGTAATACACCTCATGCTCACTGTCGAGTTATTAAATGAGTGTATTTATACCAACATGCACATACGTGTCGTATTCACACACCTCATGCTCACTGTCCAAAAGTATGGAAAAGATAGGATATCAAATTAAATAAGTGAACATAATTTACCTTTTCCCCAGACGAGCAGGTTCCTCCTGGCAACGAGGGTATTACGTCACAATTGCCCCTGGCAACCAGTTGCCCACTACAGCATTCGTAATTACTTAATCTTCTTCGATTGATAAGTCGTGTTTGTGACGCATTTCCACACGTCACACATGCGAATGTGATGTCATCATATTCGACCCAACCGTCGCTCGTTATTGTGACGTCATAACGGGATGGCTGGCACCACCTGCGCTCGGCTGCACCGAGACTAATTATAACAACCAATAAAAAACCTTGAATCCAGTAATACATATTTTCAAATAATTTCCGTCTTGATGCTAAAATTGTGTTTTCTTCGTTGTTTACAGTTTTTAACTAAGTCCTTATTAAAAAAAAACGCTGGATAATACAATGTATTGTGTTGAATAGAAACTCTTTTCTTTAAAACTGACACTCTATTTCAATTTAAAATAAAATCAAAGCTGCAAAATTGTCCTGTACTTATAGTTTAAGTGAAAACTGCCCTACGTGGACGTTCTTAAGTCTTGTAAACGCCCATCCTTTTTCCTTGTAAGTCTAATCTGCATTTGTAAGAGTAACAAAGTAATCTGTCCCTAATTAACATTAACTACAAGTACACACATCATGGGAAAAGCAAATATTTAGATTTCGGATTAACTCAATTGTAATTGAAATACAATGTGTACCACAGCTGCTTTATTACATTATTAGACTTGTTATTAACTGCCTTCGCATAATTTGTTTGTTAAATTTGCAATAAAAAGTAGGCCTTATTAAAGCTAAAATGTATTTTACACCATAAAACATTAAAGTAAAACGCCACAGTCAACGCCAAGTGACCTGCTTTACTAATGCCTACCAATCTACCATTATTTCAGACATTTGCCTTCATTTTACAGCTGGCAGCGACTGAAATACAAAACATTTAACGAAAAACGTCAACAGTATACTACGCAAGCAAAAGGGTCTTAAAGGCGTTTTTTACTATAGAGTGGCGTTGTTTCTCTTTTAAAAGCTCGCTTTGTATAACGAACCAACGACTCGTGAAATGCAACCTAATTCGAATTTCAGAGCACTAAAAACTAAACATATAAAACATTTCTGCATTATCAGTATAGATTGCTATTGTAAACCGCTAACTAGGGTAATGGGCCAACATAGGTTTAATTTCAAGTCCCCGGTGTCTCGCCTTGGGACATAGCCCGCATAGAACCTTCACTGTACGTTATAGCGTAACTGTTAACATATGCACCAGTTGCCGGGATGAGCAACTGTCTAGTGACTCTTGTCGACCATTGCACCTGGTATGTGTTATGCTTTTTCTTTAGAGACCGCCGCGTTTCTCGGTGGTTGTATTATAACACCAGCACCTCCGCTTTTGAGCGAAAACTGCTTTGAAATTGAACCCAGAATATGAGATCTTATAGCACGGATTAGTTATCACAAGATCGGCGCCTTTTCGGTACCACGGCGGGGTCCGCGGCACCTCAAAGTCGGCGGTTTGCAACCCGATCGCCCGATCTTCTATCTAAATCGATTCATAAGCTAAACTTAAACGGGCGATAACTTTATTACTTATAATGAAAAGAAAACAAGTGTCTTGGCATCGACTTATATATGCCCGGAAAGGGGTTTAGTGTAACGGTATGTGATGCTTATGTTAAAAAGACATATATACAAATACAGCTATACAATACATTAGAAAAGTGATTATCAAATTTTCTACTTGCGTGCACCTTTATATTCATGCAGAGATTTTCTGCAGCTCAATTCAAAAAAGGTACTAGTCATAGATTTCGTCATTTGCTATTAACTTGATTGATTTTAATAAACCTAAATAGTAAATAAGTTGTACGGATAATATCTTCACGCTTACAAGTATTACGCGTGCAATACCTTACGAACCACTACTGTATAACAAAATACGTATATACCAAACACCGTAGAAAGGTATCATAATACCACGTTAACTACGTTCTAAACGTTCTGCAGGTATTCCATATATAATACGACGCAGTTATGTTAATGCAGCTGCGTAATTCGAGACTGGTGATTTAGCATTCACATTACCAAATTATGTTTGCAATCCTAATACATGTGACAGGCGGTTTAAATATTACCTACACTCTAAGTACTATTTAATATGCTTAGACCTTTGGCTTAGGCTAAGCAGAAGGGTTCACATTATTAGACTTGTCGATGCTAGCTTATGGGTTTAACTAATACTAATTAAAATATAGACCGAAAACACTATATGTAATAGTCCCTACAATTTATAGAAGGTTGGGGTAAAATGGTTCATGTTTTTATTCTCTTTGCTGTCCTATTTGGTAGTAAACAAAGAATATTTACATAATTCTATAACCGTATACCCGCGACTCCAAAATATCGTTGGTTATTGTTAAAAACACGATTAGACAAAAAAGGACAATGAGTGTTGACGATTTTTATCTTAACTAAGAGTACTATACTAAAATAAAGGCTAAAAACATTCTGTAACTACTTCATATTAAATTGCCTACTATAAACGTTTTCTAACTAAACTAGTTGGGCAAATGCTGATAGAAAATATAGGCACTGTACACAATAGCTAACACACATATCGTTCGCTTTGACTTTTCTTAAATTATTCAGAGTTCTAAAACAGAGAAGGCACCTGTTTAGGTAGATTACTACGATTGCGGTAACATTTTGTTCGGTAAAGTATAAGCGTCGATAATTAGAAAAAAGCTATTTCAAATTAAGACTGCACTAAAACAAAGAACAACGAAACGCAATTAAGGGCGAATATAGATTAGTCTGTACATGCGCAATTAAATACAAAATAAAAACGAAAATGCATTTGCATGTTCTCTATCTACGCAATATACTTATATATATAAACGTGACGGGTATAAAGAAAAACGGCCCTCGTATAAATAAAGCGAAGTTATTTTTTATAAACACGAGGCAGAATAAAAACAATCTCTAAAAGCTAACACGCATCCCTATATCGAAGACATGTGCAGGACTACCCAGCTTTTATACTTATGCAACGAAATTTAAACAAGCAAAACGACCCGATTTAAACCCTGGTTACTTAGTAAAAAAAAATCGATTTTTTAAACAAAAACACGTAAGTAATGATGTCCAAAATGTCGGAAACGCGTCATAGCACTCATTATTAGGTAACAATACATTACGAATTGTGCTGCCAATGCCTAATAAGCGTATTTGGTTATGAGTGTGTTCATTTAACCCCAGAATGACCTTAAATGTACCGGAACAAAAAAAGGTCAAAACAGCAAAAAATCGAAACTATACGAAATGTAGTAAAACTAAAACACAACGAATATTACTATATTAGGTGTACATATAATCGCAATTATTTTTTAAAGTGACGTTTATTGTTTAATAACCAATTGGTATCAAACTTTAGACAAAACGGAACACAACTTGAGAAATTTAGCTCAAAACAGACACTTAAATACGTCCTCAAACGGCCTACGTATATAGTCAGAACTTGTCAATTTTTGATATAGCTAAATTTAACAGTCGTCTTTGAAGTAAGCGGTCGTTTTATAAAGGCCAATAGTTTAGTTAATATTCTCAGGGATTAGAGTTACATATAACGCGATAAATGTACGGAATTGACCTGGAACACAAACCAAAACACATCGACATATGAGAACGAAAAACAACGGCAAATAAACTAATAAAATCTTCACTATATTATAAATTTAAACTGTGAAGTAATAGGCCCTCTGTCCTAAATCTAGGCCCATAACATATATCACGCTGTAGGACCTCACTAGTATAAAGAATAGAATTAAAAAATTTTAACTGTAAACTATAGGGTAATAAGCAAACTCTGGCCTACAGTATAGTTCCCCTGGTGTACTGTGCCGTAAGACCTCATATAGTATAAACCGTGATATACTTCTATATAACCTTTAAGACCTGTAACTGATCAAAAATATTTTCCTTTTTATAACTAATACAATTTTTTTTTCGGTCTAAATAACAAATACTTAAACTGCAGCGTAGCTCTATGGTAGTCTCTATTGTTGGCAATAACAAATAATTCAACTTTACGTAACGCAGCGCCAAGTTACGTTAAGCAAGCATATTTCGCTGCATGATCTTTTTAAAACAGTACACACGCGTATACATGCCTTGCTTAATACGCTGCAAGTTGTAACGACTTTCTCTGGTATTAAAATACTTTGCTATATCGCTTTTAAAGAATAAACGAAGAAGTCTATTGACATACATACGCCCTACGTATTTACACATATTCACGGATATTACTTATTCCTAAACGCTAGTGTAATAGTAGGTAGGGGTAAGACAGGATTTACTTTACAGTGCATTCTCACGGCTTTAAAAGAGCGTTGTTAACTGTTAAAACAAGATTACGAAATATGGGTATTATGCGCTAACGGTATTCATCTTATACCCCACAGCACTATATACTAACTCAAGTTATTTGAAACAGTTTTTGGATTGCACTTGCATTTTATAGCAAGCATGACGTCATCATGACGTCATATTCGGTGCCCGTTCGTACCGGTTTGAAATTCGGAAGCCTACAACACCGGATATCGCGATTACTACTGTATTGCTCTATTATGACGTCACAATAGTAGGGAAATCGGCGCGTGAGTATGAGTCGGATAAGGTGTCAGCAAAAAACACGATAATGAGAATTTTAAAAGTTATTACATGGCAGAAGAATCGTCACAAAAATAATCACCCTTAAGTTACATATGTGGTAACTCGTAAGCGGGCACGAGGTTTGTGAAAAAAACATCCATGTTATAATGACTGTTGTTGCCACGTGAGAATAAATAATTGACAAAATAAAAAAAAACGGAAAAAATCCGAAAAATACAAAATGCGTCAAAATGTCTACGCGCGTGTGTCGTCATTATTTTTCATAGCCAAAATTTATTTTTGTAAAAATTAAATGTCTCGTTTCGATTTCATTCATATACGGCTCACGGAATATGTTTTAGGGCGTTAGCAGTATGAAGTTACAATGATAGAAATTGTTTTAGGATTAAGTTGGCAGTTTCCGGACAGGAGGTATTATGACGTTATAAGGAAAACGCGCTTTGATTTATATGTATTTTGTGACGTCATAATACGGTACGTAATGGCACGGAAATGGAATAAGCAACAACGTTTTTTTCTTTTTTTTTAAAATTAAAAGTATTTTAGACGAACATATAAAAAATATGGTTACCCGTATATTAGTTACTGTACTATATGCCCCAAATTAAATTAATTTGAGACTAAAAATAAAAAATTGTTGTTACTACTGTAAAAATAGAAAGTTAAATATGGTGTACCTTGTAGGATAAGAGATCGGATTCTTTCCGGTGTGCCGACGGCGAAATGAATGACGTTTTCCCGCAGAAGTTTGACTTGATCGTCGATCTTCATGTGGCGCGCAAATAGCTTTATCGACCTGGTTTATACGTTATGGACTTTAATTATACCGTTAAATGATATTCCTAAAGAGATATTATTTCTATTTTATATAGGTGAGAACCTATGGCGAGCCAGCCATGGAATTTAGTCCCAAATTAGAAATGGAAATGTTCACTATAAAAAAAAAATAGAAAATGTTGTTTCTCTGTCCAATTTTAGGAAATATATTTCTGATTCAGCATCATGTATAAAATAGACCATATCAAAATGGTTGAAGTTTACATATTCTAAAGAGTGAGGCCATATACGGCGTAACACCCTGGAACATATATAGAGGCCTACAGCGTGTTTGCTCGTTACCCTGACACCCAGGGTGCTACAATTAACTAATCACCGACCACTGGGTTGGGGCAAAGTTCGGTATAAGTGTTAAGCATCAAATGGTAGCTTAGTTTATGTTAAGCTGAAGTAATAGTGTTTATGCACACATGCACAAGAATTTAGCTATTTATTTGCTATAGTTATCTATTCACACGCGTAAAACGTGCGCACATACGCGTCCTGCTGCGTTAAAGCATGTAAAAAGTGCCTATTTTTGCTAATATATTACCTTGCATCTTTGCCCTTAAAAGTCTTTGCTTCTGTGTTAAATTTCGACGCTCGAAGTGCGTTGCCACAAACCACGATGATCAGAGGCGACATCTTGTGACTGTGAGCTGTGCTTAAACGATGCCACTTGGGGGCGACTGTAACAACACATTAGTTACAAGCATTCTGTTACTTCTGCTACCAGGAAAAATGTAAATAGTCTTATTCTGAAGACGTTAATAAAGTCTTGTCGGACGGCATACAAAACGTTGGAAATACACTATGTTTTTAATACCAGATGAGTTTATAAATTAGGCATTAGGGACTTACTTTGTTTAAAATACGACGTGGTAGTGTGTTCTTTGTCGACATTGCATGCTGTGAAATTGGATTCTAAAAAATGTAAGAACTTTGGAATTAATCACTGTTCAGTCCTTTTTTAAGACATTATAAGACAATAATTTTAAAAAAGTTTGGGCAACAACGATAGTTATAACACGGGTGTTCTACTTCATACACCTTATGTGCCTGTTTACGATTTACCACGTATGTGAATTTGTGGGTGATAGTTTTTTTCGATCTGGCTAAAACTTTAAACAATTTATTAAAAAACACTGGGTTGGAACAATTCCGTTTTTTCCCAAGCACAACTCGAAGATGTTTACGTCATGATGACGTAACAAAATCACCTGTTAGCGAAATGTCCTCAAATTCGAGCTTGGATAATTTACTAAAGTGAAGTTTGAGATAATCTCGTAACATCGTGGGTGAATCCCCTTGATCGGGAAGCTTAGCTTCAGTAATTCTCTGTTAGTAAAAATAGAAAAAGAAATTATTATAATTTTTTAAGTAGTGTTATAGGAGCAATGGTAAACTGTTTAAAAAAGAAGTTTTTCTAAAAAAATTAAATAAAACGGTGTTCTGAAAAAATATTAATTTTTCAAATATTGTCAAAAGAAGGAATGTTTTAAAATCGCGAAAGTAGAGATATCGTTTGTTTTTTACTCAAAGTCCACTAATAATTTTAGATTTGTCTCCCCATAACTTAGAACTTGGGTTGAAAACACAATATTGCAGTCTGTGCATAAACCCTGCGTGTGACCTGTATGGCTATATATGGCTTCGTAATGTATTGTTACCTACTCATATCACGGCTTTCGTTTTTGTTTAATTTTTAGTAAATATTTTTATGTTAACAAATAAGTGGAAGCTAAAAAACAAAGCTGTAAATTGAGTGCAGATTATAGGTCATGTGGCTAATGCATTTTATATCAAGATTTTAAGTTATTTTTACATTTTAATTTTTTTTATTAAATCTCCGTTTTAGTGTTGCAAAACTACTGATGTTTGAAACCAGTATATGTTAGCGCACATTGTCATGTTTAAACCTTGTGCAACACTGCATTTTTTGAAGATATTTTTACATTTTAATGTTTTATTGAACTAAACTCCGTTTTAGTGTTGCAAAACTATAGATTTTTTGAACCGGTATATAGTAATCCACATTATAAAGCCTAAGCCTTGTGTAACACTGCGGCAGCATATATGCAAAGGACCGGATGCTAAAGGTTAATTTAATCAAGGCTTAATACTGAAGGTTCTAACACGCTTATTTATCTATTATAAGATCAAAAGCACGCTGTATTAACCCTGGACACTTTAACGCATGCTTTTACGCAGCGGAACGCGTGTGTGCGCGCGTTTTACGCGTGTGAATGGATAAGTATAGCAAGGAAATAGCTAAACTCTTAAGCATGCGTGTGTGCATACTATACGTAAACACTATTACTTAAGCTTAGCTTAAACCAGCTGTTAAGAGTTTTGATATGTGAAACTCTAATATAAGTGTAGCAAAGGGATGTGTTTATGCAAAGCATTTAGCCAACACAATAATAGCTTCAGTTAGACTGTATACAGTGTATGGTGTATAACAGTGAGGTTCCATTTACTTGCACATAACTGTATTATAGGTGGTAGCACAGCGTGTAGGTATGTATTCTACAGTATAGTGGAAAGACAGTCTAATATTGCACATTAACAAAATAAACATTAAAATTAGTTTTAAAGTCTTGAAAACGGTTTCAAAACGAAACACAATTGCAGTTATATTCCAGAAATGCAAAAGCCATTGTAGTTAATATTCAATAAACTGTCCCAGTTTTAATGCGACAGATTAAATTTGCATTTGAGCAATACATATACTGTATAGCTGAAACACATTTTCTGTTACACAAGGCTAAAGCGTTTTAAAATCGAACCAAGTATGATTTTAAACATAACATGTTTTAACATTTGTTAAGGTTCAAAGTCAAACGGTGGCACATATACCCTTTTGGCATGGTCACTTTTATGCGGGTAAGTACTCGCATATTTACTCGCAAAAACAAAGTTAACACGCATAACGTCATAAGCGTGTTACCTGCTGTAGAAGGTTGGTTGTTACTCGCATTATGCGAGTAAAGAAAAGTATTGTGATAGTACAGTTTCACTTTTAAGAGATTAATCATTTTCGGATATTATTTTTACAGTTTTTAGTTGCGGATCGTTATTCGCATTAACTTTTTACCATGCAAAAAGGATACTAGTGTGTTAGGACAATGTGCTAACTAAGGCTTAAATGCCAGTCCTCACAAGTATATGAAAAAAAAACAAAATACCCAAAATACCCACTTTTCTGTTTCGCCTTTTTTTCTTTTTCACTTCTGGTTCCTCGTTTTCTGAAACTACTATTCCTGAAGTCGGTTCGTTCAGTTTACGTTTCATTTCTTTGCGTTCTGAAATAAAATACAATTGGTTTAGGATACAATTCATAAAATATTGCTTTATAGTTCTCTTAAAATTGGTAAATATGTTTAAAAATGAATATAAAAAATATTTGTTTGGTTCAATACAACGTTACAGCTCATATATGGTAGGGTTGGGGAAGATGGGACAACTTTAGCACATAATATCCAAATATCCTCATCGTGTTTTAAACAATTAACAATGGTCTATGGGAGTCGTGAGAATACGGTTTTATAATTCTTTGATTTTCTTTGTTTACTACTAAATGGGACGAGTAGGTGTCCCATCTTCCCCCATTCTACTATATGAAAGTGAAACAATTGTCTTTATTTTTTCCAACAGTCTGGTTAAAATAGTAAACCATCTTTAGTTAGAAATTAAAAAACAACAAAAGCGTTTTGAGTGTTTGACGTTTTAAGAATATTTATATTGAAACTGTAGTAAAAACGTTATTTTTTAACTTCTGACATTACTGAAGATGGGTTTAATTTTAAACTGAAATGTTTGGAAAATTCAAAACAAATCTAGGATATATGTGCATAAAAAACGAGATTTTTTCGTCAGTTTTAACACACGAACATTGCAATATATCTGGGTTACAATTTCTGTATTGAAAGCAAGTTTATTTTATTAATAGACCAAGCAGGGCATTGCTATGTAGTTTTATTGCTCCTGGAAATTATCATGAGTTTTGAAATATTTTAGCGCACAGGGCACTTTGTTGTTGTTGTCATGACTAAGAAATTTGCGGTATATGTTCCATTTATTAAAAGCGTTGCGGGAATTTCGATACTTGGCAAAAATGTCACGCTTGGGAATTCAGTATCTTATTCAATGTTGTTTTCGAATAGATCAAGACAACGCAATTATGGTGACGTCACTGTGACGCAATTGATTGAAAGGATCGATAGACAAGGTACAAATGAAGTGTGAACTGAAAGAGAAGTTACTTTAGAGCAACACTATAACTGGTAGCATGGTTTTCGCACCATAATTTAGATCAAAGTGTTTAAAAGTTGGAGACCATAATAGGATTGTAAAAGAATTAGAAATATATTCACTGGTAATGCTAGACGTTATATAGTAGGTTGAGGTAAGATGGGACATGTTTTCATTACTTGTTCCTGTCCCATTTGGTAGTAAACAAAAATCTTTACAGAAAGCATTAGAAAATGCCATTTCTAGTTGAAAATTAATTTAGTATGTTTGGTAAAGACGAATAAAAGTAGTTATATGGATTCGAGTAACACAGAATATTAATTTTTTTAAAGAAAATAGCATTCGCTATAAAAAACGGCTGTCATAGCTCGGTTGTTTATTCAATAGTGTTGTTATTACAGAAACAGTGCCAAAACAAATGTATTAACCTATACTCGTGCATATTAATTAGAATTGATCTAGTTAGAATAAAACTGTCTCTAATGCCTTAGAGGGCAATAACATTGCACACGAGCAAGACGCATTCTGCATTATTGTTCCTAAATCACACCTTTAGGACTAAGAGCTAACGGCTGGCAGAATGGGTCGCAGGGTAATGTACTTAGCAACTGTTGGTATGCTGTTAACGACCAAATGGCATGTAAGATAAATACAAACTGGTTAAAGTTGATAATGTGTGTTAGGACTGTAGGCGTACACGATAGGAAAGTTAGTTTAGATAAGAAAGTTAGGTGTAATTTGCGATGATACAGTTTACCAGGCTAAGGTTTTAGTATTAGTTAACTGTAGGGTTAAAGCAGAAACTTAAGGTTTAGGCGTCAGAATGTAACAACAAAAAAGTGTATGTTTCAATTCAAGTGAATGGTTGAAAGTTTTCCAGTGAATGCCAACACTATTTTAAGAATATCAAAACACTGACTGAACATTACAAACCATGCAATTTTTAAAATAACATAACATTAGAGTACATACTAGTACAAGGTAAGAAAGACAACCATATCAAAACAATATCCATACACCAACAAACGCTAATTCACAAATGGTGTGCATTTATACAACAACTAATAGAACTACTTTAAAAAGATGCATTAAGATAGTTCAGGTCAAAAGCAAGACTAGCAACAGACTAAAGACCACGAGTTCAAGGTTATTGATTTTCGTTTTAAAGCAGTTTCGTAGCTTTGGAAATGATTTCAATGCTAAATAAGACTCATAAGAGTAAAGTATTTCTTTGCGCCGTGTGTTACAGTGTACTCTTAAAAGTGTTTGCGTTTTAAATATTTGAATTTTCGTTCTGTTGCTTTTTTGGGGTGGTATACCTTATTATAAGGCCAAATTTTTGACGTTTTCGAAAAAAAGAAGTGCTACTATAATAAAAAGACTTCGAAAAGCTGCAAGGATACTTGTTCAAGTAATAACAATACAGAAAAACTACTTTTCCTCTGCTTTGCCGACACTTATAGGCTGAAAAATGACACATCACCTTCAAAATTTAAATATTTCAGAACCCCATGCGTACTGTCGAGATAAATGCAAATTAATGATTAAAATATTGCATTTGGATATTGGAGTTATGTTCAATCGATTTAATTCTTATCCCAGAACGGTAGGTGAATGCGAGTTTTAATACAGAATGATCTGCTTTGACTGAAAGGCTTGGATTAAACTGCGATGTTTCGAAGCAAGAAATCTTCGGTAAGTTTACATTATTTTTCTCGTGTATTGGAAATTGGTTGGGGTAAGATAATTTATTTTTTTCAATTTTATTGTCCCATTTGGTAGTTAACAAAAAATATTTATAGAATTGTAGGAACGTATCCTCGTGACTTTAGAGAGCGTTGGTATTTGTTTGTAAACTAGAAAAGATGGGGTAATATATGATAACGGTATCTCATCTTACCCAACAGTATACTAAATTATTTAATGCTATTAAAACCAGGCAAAATATAACTGATTTTTTGCACGCAAAAAAATCCAAAATGTCTATTAAAAGCCAATGTTTCGTCAGTCATACCTAAATTTTGTATTTCTTGGACACATTTTAGTTTTTAACTCGTAAACTATTACTTAGTTAAGTCTAGTTACCAGACGAATCTTACAAACAAGAGTGTTTTTTGTATGGAATTTTGTTAAAAAACAACAATTTCATATTCATTACTTTGTTGTTATTAATACGACAACGGGTGTAGTGTGGGTGTGATTAACGTTAAACAAATCGTAATACGCAATCGTGTGTTTGAATTGCAACAGTTTCGTTTTTGCGAGTGAAATACTGCGTATGAAAAGGTAGTTGCTGTTGTAGTGCAAGCGGTATGAAAACCTGTCTGGTTTTATATGGGTATAAGGCTATACAGTGAGACAAGGCTAGGGACTTGGGGTTAGGGCCAGAGTTTGCCAAGTGTCGTAGCACCCAATTGTAAAACTATACGAAATCTTATAGCAATAATTCTGTGCCTAGAATATCGACAGTGCAGTTAATTGTAATATTTTATTGGTATTGTTTATAAAAAGACTGGTTTAGTATTGGTTGTAGGCTAACGCCTTTTATCCAACAATCTTGTGCTTTGCATATTTTTCAAAACTACAACCGAAGCAAAAATACTTTGGTTAAAAAATACAACTCCAGCAATTACTCTTAGACGCAACCCAACGCACACGTGCGGGGCATGCATGATTATAAATTATTTATACCCCGTGAGAAATTCCCGTGAATTCGACCCGAGGCGGCCAATACATGTCACAAGGAATGGCTGCGTCTAGACGATATCATTTCCACAACTTATCTAAGGTTGGCATGATATAAGCTGATAGCCTGACCTAGAGGTCATTTAGACGAGACATTTCAGTCGTTTTAACGCAGTGTCTATTAGTGTTAGACGATGTGAAGAGGCGAAATGAAAATAAGTGTCATATATCATTCGAAACGGGTTACTTTCTCATGCTTGTACAGTAGGATGGGGGTGGAGCGTGTTTCATTCTCTTTTCTCAGCCTATTTCGTAGTAAACAAAGAATATACAGTGGGGTGGGGGAAGATGGGACACCTTTAGCACATAATATCCAAATATTCTGATCGTGTTTTAAACAATTAACAAAGGTCTATATGGAAGTCGTGTGGACACGGTTTAATAATTCTTTGAATTTTCTTTGTTTACCACCAAATTGGAATAGAAAATGGAATGAAACTGTGTCCCATCTTCCCCCACCCTACTATATACAAAACTTATATAATCCTAACCCGGCGATTTTTGAAAGTGTTGTTAATGGTTAAAAACACAATCAATAAACACGGGATATAGGAGTTACCGGTATCCAATCTTACCCCACAGTGCTATATCAAGCACCTAAATAAATGAAGATTACATAAAATATTTAAATTACTTCTAAAAGCAAAGTGAAATCCAACGTTTGATTCCTAACCCTGCATGTATAACATTACAAGCAGTATATTGAGTGTTCAAAGCAAACTAGGTTTTAATTTCATAGTGAACAGTGAACACTTTCGTTTTTATATATAATAAGGTGGGGAAGATGGGACACCTTTTCATTCTATTATCCTGTCTCATTTGGTAGTAAACAAAGAACATTCAAGAAAATATAAAACCGTATCCACACGACCCCCATAAACCGTTGTTAATTGTTTAAAACACGATCATGGTATTTGGATATTATGTGCTAAAGGTGTCCCATCTTCCCCCCCCCTACTATATATAGTTTCTGCAAGAAAGGCGTGCCAAGCGATGCCTAAGTTTCGCAGTAGGCGTGAAATTGTACGAGGGATAGTAAATTAAATCTGAAAAGAGGTCAACGACTTCGAAATCAACACGCTGAGTTAAAATACTTTGTAGAGTGTAAACAGAGCATGTTGTAAAAAGATATAAACTATGTTAGCGCTGTAGCAGCAAACGCTATTGCAGTCACGCGTTTTAGCAAGTTTTGTTTAGTGTTTTACAATATGCGAGATTTTGTTTACAGTTTTTTTTGCCAGGATACCTTTCGAGAGAGTAAAGCGTATGATATGAGTGACTTATTACACGTAATAATGTATTGGCATGACTTGTACTGATTGTAGTTTACATTATGTGATATAGTAAGGTGGGGGAAGATGGGACACCTTTTTATTCCATTTCTCGTCCCATTTGGTGGTAAGCAAAGAACACAAGAGTTTAAAACACGATCAGGATATTTAGATATTGTGTGCTAAAGATGTCCCATTTTACCCCACAAGACTATATACGAGCTTATATATGAATTTTTCTAATTACACTCAGATTTGTGACATTTCATACAAGATAGCCCAACGTATGCTGATAGTGACTTATTTCATGTAGTACTGTATTGCAATGGCATAAACGTTTCTGTTATGTGATATATGATGCCAGTATTCTATGCGCATTCTTTAATTACGTTCAGCTTGAATCAATACTATGTTACGAGATAGCCATTTCCCATGAGTTTAGATTGGTGATGACGTAACATTATGGGAACGTTTGGCTTGCCAGTAGCAATTGAGGTAGCGCGTCGACAGAGTACCAGTATATGAATAGGCCTATATATCAACAGCATGGGATATTAAAGGCAGAGGCGGTTAGACTATTTATTGGGCGAAGTTGGTGCCCAATGGTCAATGGGAGTTATAAAGATACAGTTTTATAATTCTTTGAATGTTCTTTGTTTACTATCAAATGGGACGAAAAAAGAGAATAAAGAGCTGCCCCATCTTATAATACACAATGTACTAGCATAACAAAGTGTACGGATATAGACTGTTCCTGTTTTATATAAAGGAAGTATATTTCGTGCAAATATCGCTTCAAAATTTGCATAAGCTGCCCAGCGATTTGCGCAAATTAAACGATCGTTTATGACGTAATGTCAGACCTATTGTATAAGATTTGTTCTACGAAACGAACAGACAGTTTTTCGCACATTTTGTCAAATCTGCATTATTAAACTCAGTGTTTCAAACGATAAACCCAGACACGCAGAATCAGAATAGCTACAACTAGACATTGCAGCTGTGGTTTTGTAAACGGAAACACTGCTTTTATCTCTGCCACAATGCAGATGTATTTCCGATTAGAGGGCTATGCCACAGACAGAAGCATTCTGCGGGTATAGCGCTGATAACGCTTAACGGGAGGCGTCTGTTTCGTATCAACTCTCTTTTACAAGGGCAGTAATAACATAAAAACAGCTGCGCTAATAAACGCTCAGCAGTCTTAGAGAACAGGTGTCTATTTGTAGTCGCAGTCAAAGCCGATCCGATTTAAATTCCCAGTCGCAGGTTTTAAACCAAGATGAACACGTTTATTTTGCATGCAAACAAATGCTTTGTATTAAGTAAACGTTAATACATCGGATTTTAAACTTAAAACGTCATAATTCTGAGATAGCCGGAAGGTAGAAGTAGTTATTAATTATTTTGACATTGATATTGTGTATTAGTATATGGTAGTGTGGGGTAAGACGGAACACCTTTAGCACATAATATCCAAATATCCAAAAACGGTTTATCTAAAAATTTAAAAGTTTTTCTCAGAATGGACTGAGTGTAGATTTTGTATTTGTTTAGGATTTTTGTTTCTTTTATTCTTTCTGTTACCTTATGGATACTGATAATGAAACGACGAACATTGACTTAAGCTTTATGGTGAGCAGGTGTTTTCTACTATATAGTAAACGCCATGTAGATACATTATTGATAAGCAAAGAGCTTGTCAGAATGAGATGGGTTATCTATAAGTTGTACATTTACTCGAACAAGCGACTCTAAGCTTTTTAAACTTCTATTCTATATGGGTTTGATCCTATCCTAACTCGTATGGGGACCCGGGATTTGAGCCAGAAGTTATAGTTAAATTGTAGTTATGAGACGTATGAAGTTAAGCATATAGTTTAAAAACTTGCATATTAAGTCGCCTTTGACCCTAAATTTACGGATTTTTGAATAGAGTTTTTATCATACGGATTACTTTATTTTTTTACCATTTATGATTGTAATTCATAATGATACATTCAGTATTGATATAAACTATGTTAATCGAACACAGCATTAAGCTAAGTTGACTTATCACTACTCTTAGCAACTTATACTAAGTAGCGAATTTCCGCTCTATAATAAGATTAGTTTAATACTCGACAAGCCTGATTTGGATTATTAGGGCAATGCTTATGCTAGGATAAGTAAGCTACATTAGACTTATAAATGCTCATGCTTTGCATTTCGCCCACAAATATATTCGTTGATTTAAAATTTCAAAAACAAATAAAGTAAATTGGTCTATACTCTCTATAGAATAGTGTAGCGTAGTCAGTTCGAAATTGTGTTCTATACTATATAACCAGTTGTTATAGTTCGTTTGTACCATGTGTTAATTCGCTGTGTGATAAGTATTGAAATGAAAATGCTCTTCTAGGTTCCCAATAAAAGCTCGCTGGACAGAGACACGGGAACCGTGGTACGAAAAAACAAGAAAAAATCGAATCATAGAGGTATCCTTTTCATGTATTACAAATATTAAATAAGAATTTCACATTTCCGGACAGAACAACGTTTTTTTAGAGTCGGGAGGATACGGTTATATAATTCTGTAAATATTCGTTGGTTACTACCAAAAAAAACTTTTAAATAAAACTTTTATTCAAGAACCGCCGTGCGAAAACGATGACGTCAGTGGTGACGTACACAAAGACAAAAACGATCAACATGACGTTATCATTGCCAACGGTACGAACGACATGGATCAAAAACCAGAAACTGGTGAAAATACTTCAGAACCGAATATTAACTTAAGCAGAGACGAACTACTGAAACTTTTAAGCGTTTTTGAAGGGGAGTTACAAGCTAGAGATGAAGTTATATCAATATTAAAGACAGAATGCTCACAAAACCCGGAAACGAGGTATGTTTATGTATTGTATATTTTATTATAAAATCAATACCCTGCTGATACAATTAACGGTGAAGATTGTGTATCTTTATATATAGGCCTATCACTCGGAATGTAATCAATACTACTTTAAAGTTATTTTTTTTAAATATATTTAATAAACCAAATATTACTGTTACCAGAAAGGCGTTATAATTAGTATTCCGTGTATGGTATTACGATTTTATATTTCATACGTTCTTAAAATTTATGTTATCGCAAGAAAAATTGGTAAACAAATACCTTTAAAAAATTTGCAATGCAAATCTGAACATTTTAAACGATTTTGAACTTTGCATTTTTCGCTCGATTAAAATGTGCCATTCGGGGATTTTAATCCACAGCATCTACGCCAGGCAACTGTTAAATACTGTGCGAGCATGACTAAGCTTGTACTATGGACAGGTGGTTCAGTTTAGCTGTCACAGGTGTTTTGTTTCCTGTCAAACAAGAACTATGAACTGTCATTCACAACGTGTGCGTGACATTTTCATATACTGTAGCGTAGCCTACTCTTGTATAGCAGTTCCATTTAGTATTACTTAACAATTTCAAACGAAACAATAACCATAAACTAAAACTACGAAAATTTACGACCAAACGACGCTATACGACCATTAACAACTTTGATACCAAAGCAGCTGCAATCTCGTGTCTTTAATTTAGACAAATCATATGAGCGTTTTGACATATTATGTTTAACTGACTTAACCCCCCAAATGATTGCAAATAACATGACATTCAAAACGTTAGTGGAATATAATTTACGTCTTTTTTACAAGACTAGCATTTGAAAGTAATACATTGTGACTGGTAAAAACGACAACAAAAAACATTGGACTTCAAAACAGGGTCATTAAGACTATGCCGGTACCTAAGGTTTTGCTGCGTGGTATACCTTGTCACTAATTCCATTAACATGTTCTCGTATATTAAACACACAGTGTACATCATCTGCTAAAAGTTAAAACGGTTGCGGTTTGATATATTAATGGCATACCAGCGATATGAATAGGCGGCCACAGTCTTGGCCACGAAATGGGGCGTGCTTTTTACTGATGAATGATACGTTCATTACTCACTATCTACATAAGGCAGCTGTTATCGTATCCATTATCACTATAGAAATATTAACCGGATTACGAAGTGGAATACATACCAAACAGAATAAAGCTGTCAGAAATATATAATCCGACACGCCTAAGCCATAAGCGCTAACAAATATGTTAAACTATTCGCATTTATATGTTGACAAATACAAAAGTGCACAGGTGCTTTTTCTGCCTTTTTCTCTAACAAAAATTGTGTATAAATAAGAGACAATCTACTACAAAATTGAATCCACCCCTTAGAAAATTACTTTATTCTTAATAAAGTTATGCTACATATATTGCTATGTATACTATTATGTATACTAAGTGTATTGAGAGTTTTTAACTATTACTTCTTTATCAGGTACGGACTTACAAGTCAGCCGTTAAAGGCGCTCCAACGTGACGCTGCGTCTTTGGATCTTACAACACAAACGCCCGAAAGCGAACAAACAAAAGAACAAATGAAAAAGATAATTCAGGTTCGTGATGACGTCATAAAATACGCATTTTACGAAACAATGTAGTCCCGATTCCCAAGGGTAACAATTAAAGAGATTATACAGAACGTGACCGTGTATACTTCTTTGGTATTGCATATGTACAAGCTTTATATAAGACGTATGATTAATCAATTAATTAGCATTGGGTCAACAAGTATACAGCTATGGACAAAGAACAATAAAAACGTTGTATAAATACAGATACCTTTATAAATATAGACACACATAAAACACAAAAACATACACACAGGGCAATCTTAAAATTACGTTGTACCACTAAAAAGACTCCTACAAACGACTAACAACAAAATAATTACGTTGTAGCATCAAAAAGACTCCTACAAACGACTGAAACAGATCCTTCTGACATCGGAGGACAAATATCAAAGGATGGGAATCGAACTAGAGGAAGAGAAACGGAAGCACCAAGAGTACATGATGAAATCAGATGACTTCGTTAACTTATTAGGTATGGTAAGATGACGTCACTATGACGTATAATATTTTCAATACGTCATTGGAAAATGTTTGGAATTTAGTTACGATGGTGTTTAGTTTTAGTATGCAAGCGATTTTCGGGTGACGTATCTATGACGTATATGGGTCGTGACGTCACTGTTATGATTTGGACTTTAATCTTTAATGAGTTTATTGCAGAACACGATAGAGAACGTCTAAAGCAAATTATTGAACGGGAAAAATCAACCCATGACCGAAAAGAAAGAGAACTCGTTCGAAAACTTCGTGAAAATAAAGTGGGTTTTGTAATACTAGATATTATGCTTTTCGTGGCTTAAAACAGTTACATATTCCGTTCTTATATTAATCCTGGTCTGCTAGAAAATGGGCTTGGCATGCGCGTTAGGCAAATCGCATGGTTATGCACATATGGGTAGCAAAACACATGAAATAAAAACAAACACAATTTAATAAAAATGGGGAAATCGATTGGACCTAGGGTCAGAGTTTGTCCATAGCCTTGCTATGGTCCTATGTAGTTTGGCCTCGGTTAGGAAGTAGCGCTTTAAAAGGGGCAAAGGCCATTATAATAACCTTGAGTTCAACTGAAACCACGTAAGTACGTGGCTAAGTTTACACGCACGTCGTGGCGTCGGGTACGTCTTTAATGAAATTAAAGCGCTAACATATATGTTGGCATATAGGACGAGCTATCGCGGTTGAAAAGTTTATCATTGGAGCTTGTGGAAGAGAGACAACGACAGCTGCAGGCGCTGAATGAACAGAGGCAACTGGCTAGCACGCAGAAACGTCAGTTCGACGAACTACAAGCGAAGGTGGGAATGATTGCAGCCACTAACACATTATATATGTGTTAAAGTAATCGTATGTTTTACAGACAAGTTGTACTGGTCACATTATTATATGTGTTGTAACTGCCGTTCATTTTATCAAAATGTTCAGTTAACAGAATACTTATTAACCACACGATAAACTTTAACAAGTGAACTATCGCTCTTCTATTTAAAAGAATATCGCCATAATGCTAAATGTTGTACGCCGTTTTTACTCCATTTTAAATCAAATTTTACTTAAATTAGATAGCATATTAATCACAACATGTTGTAGAATCTTAAGTTAACCGTATAACGTAGTTACGATAAAATTTAAGCGAATTTTTACTTAAATTTACCTGACTTGTGTCGCATTTATTAAATTAGCAGTTTTAACCTAATGGTAAAACATAACGGCTGTTTAGAAGTTAACATAAATCAACTTCCAAAGGCAATTTAAACCATATATATTATCCACAACTTGCCGACGAGACAATCTATAAAATCGTTAGATTGGAAATCGGTATGCCCGTCGATAAACACGAAGATAGACCTTGTATAATGGTCTTGGAATACACAACGCCGATGGCCTACGTTTTAGTGGGCTATAAAAGTATGCGGAATCGTTGCGTAATCTAATTACGCTTCACTGTAAACGTAGCTACAATTAGTAGCACGTTTGCATAAAAAAAACTAGGTTAAAATCAGTAAATAAATGTCACAAAGATTATAATAATTTGAATCAACAAAAAAGAGGAATGATTAATAAAACGGCATTATAGCAGCGTTTCACACTCTACAATTTATGCCGTCTATTACCTCATTTGGTCGTGAAGTAAACTCGCAAACTTGGTATGGTTAAGACATGCATTAGGGCCTGGGAATTAGGCCAGAGTTGTCTTAATACCGATCAGGCAAACTTATGTTTAACCTACATTTAGGTGACAGAGGCAGAAAAATTGACTGAAACTGAAAGAGAACACGCACTACAGCTTGAGAATGAACTTGAGGAACAAACAAATAAATTCTATAATGAAAACGAGGAACTTACAGCAAAACTTTCGGCACAAGAAGAGAAAAATTCGCAATTGGAGGACAAGGTTATAAGTTGTGCAAAATAGAAAAACATCAAGTGTATTCATATTGATAAAACATAATGTCACTAAATGTATGCTCTATGTGTTTTGTGTATAAGAATACACCCATGTTATAACTCGACATCAGGTAAAACGAATGACAATTCCAGATTACGACTATGAGCAAGCAGATGCGAAAATTAAAGAGCGTGGATAAAAATCTTCGAAAGACAGATGATCAGCTTTTCCGGATCAGAGAGAAACTAGAACAAGAGGAGAAACATGAAGACCTCTTGGAAGAGGTTGAACTCCTTAGGAAGACTGTAAAGGAGATGCAAGAAGCAGAGAAAATATATGCACAGGTAAGATTAACAGTCAAATACTGCCATGAAAATATAAAAAAATCTTGAATAAATACATCTTATCAGTTGTAATTGAATATTTCTGCAAGTATATGAATGGTAATGATAGACATTGTTATTTCTGTATGGGTGACATCAGGGTATGTGCAAGCTTATGATTTATCATGTATGTTACTTTGTGGGTGATTAATTTCTAAAGATTTGTTCGTTGTTTTGTCACCATCTTCATTATCTAGGCTCAGGAAGAATGCAAAGATGTGAGAACCGCTCTTGAATTGGAAGTTGAATCGACCAAGCTGATGAGAGTAGACATGGAAAAACTAAGGAAGAACGCTCGCAACCAGAAGGAGATGGAAAGATGCATTGAAGAGGCAAACTTTCGTTTTGATGAGATCAAATCTCAGTTTGAATCGGAGAGCAAAAAAGCGGAGAAAATGAGAAAGCAGTTGGAGGTAAGGGTGGTGGACATAAATCACTTATTTATTCTCACTTAGTGATATGCTGGAAGAGCGGGTTTGAACATGGGTGTCCTGGTATGCATGATAAACAGTACCATCATGCACAAGTTTTAGGAAAAAGTTCAGTCTCATTTTTGTGGTGGTTTGGCTTTTTTGCAAAGACGAAAAAATTCGCAATATTAAAATGTCTGAGAGAAACCCAATTTACAAAAATTTATATTTCCAGGAATACGAAACTAGAATTGCAAAATATGATGAATGTGAAGCAGCCATGAAAATGGGGGAGACAAAAATAAAACAATGCCATCTAGTGATCGGGGAGCTACGTGAAGAAAGAGATGCCATGGAAACAAAATACACGCTGGAAACTGACAAGTGTGGTCAGTGTAAAGAACTACTGGAAGATGAAAGAAATAAGGTGGGCAAGGGTATATTGGACATTACAGCTGTTGGTAATATTATTTATAACAAAACAGTACAAATGCTATGGTACAGGATACGTCATTTTAACAAATCATGTCTAGATATTTGCCAAAACAACAATATTACAAAAACAACAGAAGCCATATATGCCCACATATGTTTCCATGTTGGTATTAATATTCTTAACAAAGCAGGGCTCAATGCTTTGGTACAGGACATTTGAATAAAATTATGTTGAACTATTTGCTAACTAAAATAACAGTCTTTTTCCAAAACAAAAAAAGCTATACATGTTCATAACATTATAGTATTAGGAAAACGGATATGTCTGAACTGTGGCATAAAGCAAACGTAACAACAATACAATAAACTTTCTTTATTACACCATAAAGGTTACAGAGGTCACACAAAAAATGATCGAAGAAAGCAAGAAGGTTCTCAAACTTAAGGAACAGCTGGTGGCACTAGAGAGCAAAAAAGCTGAAGACGCAGAAGTTTTGCATCAAAAAGTTGAAGCGCTCAAAGACAAACTTGACCAATCAAGTTCTAAGGTTAAAACAAGTTAAACATTTCAGTTTGATGTATGTATACACTCCAATGTCATTTTAATGTTATTATTTGTATTCTCAATGTGAGTTCCCCATTACATGTGTGTAATTACACTCAGTAACATCTGTACTTAGTTACACCAAAGTTTAAAACAAAAGTTATAATTGTTCTCATTTTTGTAACAAAATATACAACTTTACAGCTTTACAAAAGCAACTTTACAAAAATATAAAAGTAAGGCATATTAAATTAAATTACCACCACATTTTCTTACAGAAGAACCACTTATACACACTCAGTTTAACATAAGTTTTCTATATTAAACTATGTGCATCCTACTGTAGGAAAAGGTTGTGCAACTAGAAACTACAATCAACAATCACCGAAAGCAAGTTGCAATGCTGAAAACTAGACTTGATCAGTTGGAAAATGAAAACAGTTCCCTGGAAAAGCAGGCAGCTGGTGCAAAAGAGGAAGAAAAGAAAGCAAAAACAAATGTAAGTTAATTATATGGATGATTATGGGACAACAGGCTTCATTTGCCTTGTCATACATGTATAGTCATTAAGATTGAAAGACCAATATAGTGGTTAATGTTACTGAACAACTTAAGAAATCAGTTGGACATTTAGAAAAACCAAATTAGAAGTTTTCTTTTTTAAACGAACAAATTCTCGAAAAAGTCAAATGTTTGAGCTGTTATTTCAACTTGATTTACTAGAAAAGTATATTCATTATGGGAGAAGCAGTTACTACGTTTCACAATTTACCCAATATATCTTCTTCAGTTAAAAATATCCACTGATAAACTGAAGAAACTGGTGTCCCTTGGACTTAATGAACAAGTGGTAGTAGCCAAGTATGAGGAGTATAAGCAAAGACACAATGTAGGTTACAACTAAGTAAAGTAGGCCTATTTTAAAAATATTGATAATTATAATTTGTAGATTATAAAGATTTGTGAAATTTTCATTTTTTTAAATATGAAAATATTATACTTTAGTAGTGTTAACCACACTTCATTGCCCTTTACTACAGGAACTAGAAACTACAAACGCATCTTTAAAAAAAGAACTAGAGCAATTAGAAGGCAGGATCTTACAACAGAAGGATCCAAATGCAAATAACAATAATATTCTATTAAAGGTAACATCAATAAACAATAGAGAGACCATAGGCACCAAACCTGGGGTAGCAGGGTAGACAGGCATGGAATTTTTGACACTGCATTAATCAGTAAACATTTTAACAAAAATTTGTATTAAAAGATTGTACATCTAACTACCCCTGCATTTTCATTTTTTAAAGTTTTGTGACAATAAACCTAACTCGTTTCCTTCACAGGGAATATCAATGTTACATGCATCTACGCAAACAACGGAAGAAAGAACAAAATCTCCTTCTTTGTCCAGCAACGTACCAATCCGAAAGCCTTCTCCCACTCCTGGGGAGTCAGGACGCTCTTCTTCAGTCAGGAGGTCATCCGGACATACTTTAACGAAGAGGGATTCAGTAACATCAATAAATGGAAGACATAAACAAAGTGTGACTTTAACTCCAAGTAAAAAGGTGCATTTTTAAAATACCAACATGTAGTAAAAGAAAACATCAGTCATACTAAGCTGAAATTCTAATCATAGCCCTTATGGGAACAAAAACATGTTTGAATTAAACATTAGAAAGACAAGGACTGTTTAATTACCAACTTACAAGTCCTAATACTACACATACTATATAGCAAGTACTTAAATATACACATGGTATAACAAATGTTAACAACAAAAATTCCTAGCCTGTCCTACTAAAGGATCTCATAGCTTTAATAAATGGGACATAACTTTTAATTTCAGCCTGGAACCATCATAAAACAAGACAGTAGCAAAACAAAAGGATCCATTATGGTGAGACTAAATGGTGCCAGTGATCCTGCACCTCATCCTGTTTCCATGACGATCACACATGATCCTGGAGAGGAGACTGCTCCAACTTTTAAAATCATCCGCGACCAGAAAACGGGAAGTCCACACATTGAAACAAGTGTTAATGAAGGGAAGAAGGGAATTCAAATTCGAATGAATAACACAGGAAAGACAGGTAAGGGTTATAATGGTTTGTAAACTGAACAAATGGAATTGAACTATCTAAGCATACTTATGTGAAAGCTTGAACATCTGCTAAGGTATATGTGACAGCACTTTTGGTGTCGGGCTACAAGACATGCTTTGCTGTAGGACCTCATCCATATATATGATATATAAACCCCAGGTCCATAGGGCTTCACCAATATACAATATACGGCTTACGGTTATATAATGAGCGTTAGCACCTTGGGTTTTGGGACAATGGAACAACTCTCAGTCACTCTCTAACATAAGTCTCCCAGCAAATCAACTTGTATTAAACACATATATAAATACACCTATAAAATATAATACTCTCATGTCTCTTCTAATGCTAGCTCCTTACAAATAATGCTACCAGCAGACAAAACACCTACCACAAATCGTCCACCTAGTTCCTCTTCATTGGGAAGATCTACCATGAAAAGTAAAGTGACAAGCAGAGTAAGTATAACTCCAACGACAAGCAAAACACGTTCAGAAAGTAAAACAAGGTCGGAGAGCAAAACTAGGAAATCACTGGTAAGCTAAATAAATTTTATGTGTGGGCAATATTGGGCAGACTAGATTAGGAAACGATTTTCAAATACAATAAACCTGGAAGATGCACAAATATGGAAAATGTATTTCTTAATCTTTAACATTATGTATAAAGGTGGCTGTACACAGTATCCGGCATGCGAATTCGCTTGCGTTCATATGCGTCTTTGCATACAGCAACAAAGAAAACATTTTAAGACAATAAAGACCTTTAACAATTTGTTTCATATGCAGCAAACCACACGCAGACCATCGATCTCACCAACAAGGATTCCTAAATTCCGGACTGGTGCTGCCACGCCCCCTGCCACACCCACTATAAGTAGAGCATCACGCACAATCATACAAAGCAAGCCACGTTAGAAACTCTACACTGATGCTGCTCACTTAAGTTTCACTCCATGAGGTACACTGTGCCTATTGGCGCAAAGTGAAGATAAATATGTGTTTTCAGTACAAAACACACCAAGTTTAGAAACCTAAACTTAGCAAACTAAAATATTAAAAATAAACCACACTTTTAAGGCAAATTTTGCTGTTATTGAAACACCATTACAATATGGCCTAAATGAAAAGGTATAAACTGCCCTTTTCTTTACAATAAATAATAATATCTACACTCTTATAAAGTTGCAATTTCTTTTACACATACTATCTTTTAAACTCTAATTGTACATTATTTTCAGAAGCAAAAATCTAACCTATGATTTCTCTTTTATATCTGGTGACTCTATAATGTGGACAAATGTTCTAGAAAGAATTCGTATCTATTAGTAAACATTTGCAATTTTTCCGCCACATATTTTTCAAATGCTACTTTACTTTTACACTGCATGTCCACAGTCGCTTGTTTTACGATTATTTATATTTCTAACAAAGCTTCCGAATAAAAGATGGTATTAGATTTTAAACAAATCTCTGTTACAGGCAGACATATTTTATTCCATAACTTCTGCAACCAGACATTCTGTAAATAATCTTTAAACAGCTTATCTGGTATAAAATGAATTGTGTTTCTGCCGTTTCATCTGCTGTCCAGCAAGACTTTAGACATATTTTAAATCTAAAGAAGCTATTACGAGAAATTTGTTATAAGTCCCCACATAATGGTAACGACAATGCATGCAACAAAATAGGAATGTTGTATGGTTTAGCAACTGAAACTAAAGTGTAAGAAATAGAACAGGTACTAAGATAGTGTCAATAAAATTATAAAACTACCAGTGATTTGTCCTTAAACTCTATTAGTGTAGATGACCCTGTCTACCAATTAATAAATGAAAGAAAGACATGAAATTGATTGTAAAAAAAATCTAAATTTTACAAAGTAGAACATAATTGTACGACATCTTAATGTGTCAATAACCCCAAATACTGTAAAACCAATTTTCAGTGTGAAAAGAAAAACCACAGAAATATGTGTATGTTTCATTAACAGTTATTGCTGTAAATTGGCTTGACAGGGAATATAATAAAAACATAGAAAAATAAATCTTTAACATTCAAACCCTGTTAATAATCTATGCATCATATACATCTACATTAAACTATCCCAACTGGCATGAAATAAAAAAGCTGATGACTAACCGAATAACTTCCTGTTAAACAGGAGTTTAGCTTTCTTAACTAGATTGATGAATAAACAAAACAGTTGAGTGTATATTGTACTGGGTAATATACAAGTTTCATACATAAGGAAATAATAGGTTTATTAGTAATATAAGATGAGGTAATTTAGCCAGTAGTGCAGCTTTACTTATGGAAAGACCAAGTATGTAAACGGATGTTTTAGCGTGTAAGACTCTGTAATTTAGTTGGTTCAGACTCTAAGATGCATATATACATATTGTGCTTGAAAGGGTTCAAAGAATTAGATTGGGTTTGTAATAGTTTATCAATTTATCATAGCATGAGCGGGCAATGTTGACAGATTTAAATAGAACAGGCGTAATGAAATAGGTGATTTTGTTTACATATTGATTAAACAGTCTGTCCCTTTTGATTTTATTATCTACATGTTTAAAACAGGTTCAGGATGTACGAAAAATAGACCTACAAATGCCAAGCAGTTATGCAACAAAATATTCAAATTTCTCAAATAAGTAAACACAAATCAGGAAGTAGGTATTATTATTATCACCCAGTCTATATACCACATATAAGTAGCAGACAACACAATCAGAAATCAATATATTAGATTCTATATGTGGGTGAGGTCTAGGGGCTTGTGATTTAGACCTGAGTTGGCACATGACTCGAGGAAATCAATAGATTTATGGTTTCTGTTTACAGAGCACACAGGGGTCTTATTGTAAGCTTAATAAATGGCAGATTGTATCCAAGGCTTGTGGTCAATAACAGTATTAAAATCATATGTTACCAATATACACAATGTATTAGCACAATGTAGTGAAAGTGTATGTTGGTGCCTATATCAGCAGTTTCATAAATTCAGCTCTTGATAGGTCTTGATAGGTCTTGAAAACAGTAAGTTTAGCTAAGCCTAATTAACATTATAGAATTAACTAAAATGTTTGAAAATACTTCGGGAGTTCAATATTTTAGATCTAACTCAGGTTTTTACTTAAAATAGTAAACATATATATAAAGGTTTTCCAGCAAGAGTGCAAGACACAGTAAAACAGTTCCTGGATAGCAAATTCCCTGTCTTATTCATTTATATCCATCAAACCTTTGATTTACTAACATAAATTTAAAAAACAAACACGAATCAATTTTTGAAAATACCTTAAAAGGCAGTGTGTCTAACCCATGTATTTTTCTTACATAGGTTCTGATTTAGCTGTTTAAACTTAAAAATCAAAAGTGTTTTATCAAAGACATGTTTAAGAATGTCTGGGACCACAAACTACGAAAGAAGGTCAAGATCACGGACATATACGTCAGGTAACCTCCCAGAAATGCCCGATCAAGGCGAGCTACGACGCTCCCATACCACAAAGCAAGCAAACTATGAGAATGTTGCAATAGAAAAGTACAAGTAAGATGGAATATGATATTATGATTATTTGGTTTTAATAATTGTAAATTGAATGCTTTCATGTTGTAAACCAGAGTAGTGGGGTAATGAGCCAACTTTGGCATAAATTGATGCCCCTGGCATGCCTCAGGGGAAATATAAACAGGAAAATATACTTGTGCACATGTAAAAACACCCACGCAAGCAAAACTGTCAATATATAATGCAGAAACCAGAGTGGCAATTCAAACAACAAGGAAGAAGATAGAACTTAAGGCTTCAGTATAAATGAGATAGTATTACAACTTTAGCTATGTGTATATAGACAGCATGTAACTGATGTAATTTTCTAATTCCTCATATAACAGACAAAAAAAAGACAAATATAACAGACAAAAAACAGACAAAAAAAGGACAAATTGTATAGCTATTTGTGCCATAAAGCAAAAAATGCCAAATTATCCAAAGTGTTAGCGTTTATTATATTTATATGTTTCGTCTAGTTATGCAGTTTATATACAATGAATACTTATGTGAATATAACCATATGCAGTTCAACAAACACAAGCAAAGAGAATATACCAAAGATACCACCCAAGAAAAACAGGCATGCAAGAAATCAGAGCGTAAGTAAAATAGGCAAAACATATTCTCTGGTATAACTGTAATAAATTCTGTGAATCTAACCCTGATCTGGTGCTCATAGAGTAAAAGACTCTTGTGTGAAGAAATGGTTAGAATATGATGCTACAAAATATGTAACAGACAAAAATCCAACAAATTGTATAATATATATATATTGCCTAAATGGCATCGTCAGAATTTTATTCCAATAGAATAATTGGTTGGACTTGATTGAAGTCTGTTACGTACTTCGTAGCAAGAGATTGATTCTCAAATACATTTTGAATTTTACCACCTTTTATTCACAGGACAATTTGCTCTATAAAGCAACTTCTTTTGACACAAATCAACACTTTGACGAAAGTGAAGAAGGTGAGCGATTTTCTAAACTTTTAGGCTGTTTGTGCCAGGCATTTGATTATCCACACTATAGTAGTATCTATGCTTCTGTAATACAAAAATGATTTTTTACACTGCAGGTCTTTATATATCTCATGATGAAATTGATTCATTCCCCACCCCCTCTTTAACAAGAGGCATGAGTGAAGATGTGGCAAGAGTGAAACAAAAGCGTTCAAATATTGCACACAGGGACCAAAGGTGCACGGTGCAAATACCAGGGACACGCAGAGTACAACAACATCGTTTACCACCTAGTGATTCTTACACAGGATTACCCTTATATGCGGGTACGAATAAATAAATGAATGTAATTTATTTGACCTCTGTGGCAGGCAACGACGGTTGATATAGAATGGGTTTCTGTTTCATATAACACACCTAACGCTTACCAGTTGTCACAGATATAACTTTGTGGGTAATTTGTTTTAATGTATGGCTAACGATTCAGACAACCCATAAAGAGCTGTTGAACAAAGAAACTCTGATTACAAACATATTAAACAAAAGAAAGGGGTAAAAAATAGCATTTAAAAACAATTTTATGAGCCATCAATTGCGGCAAAACAGTCTGACAAAACTGACAACAGTCTAGTAGGTAAAAAGTTCGAACATACGGTAAAAAAAGTTCAGGCAACATGGCACGAGGTAATGTTGTATCATAACTTCCTGCTTTATTACCTCCTACTCCATTGTTACAAACAGCAAGCTACAATGAATACATAGTAACCAAATCAAACCACTGCTCCATGGAGGAAATTATTTTGTAATATAAACATAGCTGTTAACATAATAACTGCAATAAATTCTAGAAATCTAACCCTGATCTGGTACTTAAATAGCAGAACAATTTTGGAGTAAAAAATACAGTCAAGATCTGATGCTTTAAAATATGTAACACAAAAATCAAGCAGTGTACAATATAAGAGACATATATTTTTTAAATGGCAACATTTGTCTCTTATTCAAAAAGAAGGTATTAACATACATTGTAATACAAAAACTTAGGTGTTAATAAACAAAGAGGGCCAGGGTCTCCAAGGCTTGAAGCTCCAAGAATCCCAACTCGAAGTTACAGCCCTGATTTATTGGAGGAACCTCAACATGAAGATATATTCGCTTATTCTGACAATGATTTCTCACTACCAACTTCTGGTAAGAATTACATTGGTAATAAATTTAACACAGCATCTCAACCTAGGATTTAGGCCAAAGTTGGTCTATTACCTCAGTAGCTCAGTTGTTCAGTCACTACACTTATATATAAGCCACTGGTATAAATTTATGAATGCAACTTGCATTATCCCCCAGTGGCCGGAAAAGGCGTTCCTTATAACGCAGGTGTTCTGCTTCATACACCTCATGCACACAGTGGTAGAAGCGGCAAACCTTGAACTATAACATCTGGGTTGGAGGCATCAGATGCGCTAACAAACTGTGCCCCAGTGCCTATACACTATAAGTCTATAATGTACCTCTGCTTTATACATCCTGACTAAATTACATCTCATATCACAGGTAATACTTCCCCTCGAGTTATTCAAGACATACCAAATCAAGCAGTATCAGCTAAGCTAGTACAAGACTTGCAGAAGATACGAAACAGAGTTGCAAAGTTCTATAGAAGAATACTCGATCCACAACAAAACCCAACAGCATTAGTTGACCTAAGGACTTTTCTCGGGTAAGGAATTAGCATAATTTTTTACTCTAAAATGAAAACAAAAAATTGAGACCACTGTGAAAAAGTGTCATGATTTAGGCAAAGTTTTTTGTCTACAAGATGTTTCTCTTTACAGGTTAAAGTATTATATGCCTCAATTGTATAAAAAAACATTAAAACTTATCATATTCGACACTAGATTTATGTTATGCATTAAGTAGTTCTACAAGACTAACGATAAACTTGTAAGAGCTTTCAGGAAAAAACACCAATAACAAATAAAAACTTATTTCAATTTGTATGCAATTGGTCTCTCACTAAACTTAAGTATTTGTCGAAATTATGGAAAGGACTAGGACCCCAAACTGACTCCTGGTTATGACAGTTGATTTAACTTTTTAAACTTTAATGTTTAGATTGTCAGAGATATCAACTGTAGATTCCATAATAGAAGGTGTACATGCTTCACTTACTGCTGAGGCTTTGTCTTGCAAAGATGAATCAACTAAAGAGATTTATATTGTTGACTTTTGCAATTTCAAAGACAAATCAGACCTGCGGCGACAATTGATCGACATGTTTGCAAAACCTGGACCTCGTAAGTAAAACCTTGGCTACATGAAACTGAGTAAACTTTCTTCTTTCCCTACAGCTTCAGTGTCTTACCAAGATGTTGATGCAAAGATGAATGCCGTGATAACAGAGTTTAGTGCATTGGTGGAAGAACTAAGAGCTACCAGGAATGAAGCAATTAAAAGTCCTGCACATGCAAGGGCACTAATGCAAGGTACTATGTTAAAATGTAGCTTTTATGAGAATTGCAGGGTCAAATTTGTGGTCAAAAGCTATGTATATATATGTTTGGTGCTGAATGTCAATTTATTATGAGAGTCTTTTTGTATTCCAAACACGCATGGGAGCTTTCTTATACACGAGACACACACACAGCATTCAAACCCTGTTACACTTCATGCTCACTGTTCAGTTAAAACTGTTGTTACCTCTTGTTTAGGATAACTTAACAATTAAAATAAATCTATCTAACAATGTGTTTTTTAAGCTTCAGGACATGAATGCGAAGGATTGGTCCGAACGCTAAAAGATAATAAGCTGTGGATAAGATGGGGTACGCCTACTTATCTACCCCCATTGTCACATCTATACATGCATAAACATCCACCCTCCTATGAGGTAACAATACTCATTGTTTTGCTGCTATAACTACCAGGCACAATGTAAAACCTGTCTATTTTTTTTCCTGACAAAAATCATGACCGATACTTTGCACAATTGTTTTATTGAAAGCCCATGTAAATTTGTTTGGACCAGAACAAAAGTTTAATTTAAATAGACTGTATTGGCTGTATATTGTAGTAAAAAAAAGTGTTAATTATAAAACAAGTCTGCACAATTTACCATAATATGCAAGTAAAATCATTCTTTGTTTGACTTAATTTAGTAACAAGAATATTTTAATGGTAATGGGCCAACTCTGGTCTAAATCCCAAATCTTCTGATGTGCATTGCCATAGGACTTCACACATACAAAATAAAGTTTTTTTTTTTTATTATTTTAGACAAGAAAGGCTGTGACAATCTCGTACATAGCAGAAAGAAAACGTTCGGTGCCAGAGTTAGTAGGTTCAGTTTCCAGTGTTGAGAGTTTGTGTCCTCCAATATATGGAAGGGTGAAGTGTGAAGGTTCAAATGAAATCAAATGGCAGGTAAGATACAGACACAGCGATTATAACAAACTTATGGGACCCTTTGACTCTCTAACTATACTATGTATATTGACTCTCTAACTGTACTATGTATTAGAATGTCTGTTGAAAAGAGTAAACATTTTTGATAGCCTATGCACAATTGCCAAGAGTGACTTTGCAAAAAACAAAGAAACATTCCGTATACTTTACTTCAAGGAAACAGAAAGTATCATATTTTTTTAACTTATACAATTTTTAGTAGCCATATGCCAGTTACTGATCACAACAGCATTTTACACATGAAAAGCTAACCATAAAACAGCTACACTGTTGTTCTACATCCAGTACACAACATCCACAGGTGACTGAGTTTAATGAGGCGAGTCACAAGTTTGAGAACCGAGAATGTAGTTTACCTTCCTGGTTAGAAGACGACAACCCTGCAAGAGCTGTTCTTAATTCATCTAACAGGTACTACTACATACAAAAACACAAAAAAAATATATTATAGGTATGATCAAAGCACTGTTCTGAAAAAATCAATGGATATATTATGCGAAATAAATAAAAAATATTTGCATAGGCCTATCACAAAATGTTTGTATAAACATTTATTGATTTATGGTTATCCCATGAAAAAAAGTCAGCTTTTTAAATTCTTATCATAGATTTGTTCTAAACCCAATGTATCATTTTTATTCACCCCCATCTGCTCTGCCAAGCTGAAAACCTATGTACAAAAAGGCAAAATAATCAAACGTTTTTTCTGACAGATCTTCATTTTCAATTGGAGCTCACCCCTACTCACTGTATACTGTGTATTTGGTTGTAATTAAAGATTTTACAATAAATGAAGATGCAAAGCTTTATAGAAGCAGAACTGGCAAAGATAACTGGGCTACTCCTTCTAAATATCAGGTAAGAACTCTTTATGATGTCCATTTGTCCACAAACAAATCAAATCCACACTATTTATATAACAAAAGTACTGTATAAAGTTGCTTCTATACAAAAAATGCACATCGGGTTGATGGAATTGATTCAAATACATCTAGTTCTAAGTTCTGAACACGCAAAGTTAAACAAGTTAGATTTATCTGTGACTGTGTTATAAATTTCTAAACTTTGCTTTTTTTGTTCAGTTTTACATTGGAACCTCCAGCACTGGTGTAATGTTTAAACTTGTCCGGGGTTCTGACTCTCATTGCGAACGAACTCGAAACGTGCTGCAAGATGTGGCAGAGTTACGACATTTCCGCTGCTATGAAGGTTGTGACTTAATAGAGGTGGGTTTATGATACAATAATCATAACAGACAAAGGAAGTTCATGCTCCACCTATGACCTGACATGGCTGTCTGTTTATCACAACACACAAACAGAGTTATATTTTACGAAATAAAGAAGTTTAACACATAAGACTGTACTGTAACTAATCTACAGTAACACCTAACAACTACAAAAAACAACTGTAGCTAATGTACAGTAACAAATATAAATCAAAACTGTAGCTAATCTATATTGAGTGACAACTATAACAATAAACATGTTGTCCAGAATTGCATCAAGTCTATACTGCTAAACTGATTGTCTTTTTTCTAACTGTATTAACGCTTTGTCACTGTAGGCAAATTTAGCTCTGTCTTGGATTCGGCAGCAGCCGAGAGCTGTTTTTGTTCTCAATTCTTTTCTTGCTCAAAATATGTCCAACTGGTCCCTGCAAAAGAAGAAACCGTTCCATGAGAGAATGCTATCTCTTGCTAGCCATTTAGCAGAGGGTAAAAAACTGGGTGGAGACTTGTATGATATGCGGTATGGTATGAATGGGACTTCTACTATTCAAAATGACGAATGGTAGTTTACTCTGTACATGACATATCAATGATAACACAAAACTGAGCATGTTAGACAATGTAAAATATTTTGCTCCTACTACTTCCAGGCATTATGTGTTTTACTTTTTATGCAACTAATTTTCTCGCACAATAAAGTTATTGTGCTGTCATGCGGAGAAACATAAGTTTTCAAATAAAATCGATAAAATTTATTGTTCCAGAAGATCAGTTATATAAAGAATGTCAAATATTTCTATGATCTAATTGTTGGTACTCCTGCAACTGTATTGTTGATTACAGTTATTAAATACCTGTAGATCTAATTCAGTGTATAACAGCATATGTTGTTAAAACACAAATGAAATGCCTTGTATACTATTAAGTGGTGCAACCATTTTAGGCAACTTTAAGGCTTTGTAAATATGAGTGACAACTCTAAGTATCACTTTAAGCGCATATACCTGTTTTAACAAGTGCTTCTTAAACTTTTCTATTATGTTTTGCATGGCAATCACTTTCACATTTTTTTACAACTCACAAGACATCTTAAATCCAAAAACAATTAACACAACTAAAATTTTCACCTAAAACTTAATCATACATAATATAGTCAAATGGTACAACACTATACAGTATGAAAGAGCTTTAATCTTGTACCATTTAAACTGCTTTAAACAACACCTATGAGACTACATTTATGAATTATGACCACTGTTCTAAGTCTTGGACTATCAATTTGATTACAGCAGTTACTTTTTACACTATTATACATTTGTTGGTGTATGTTTTCCACCCTACTCTATCTGTTGTCAAAATCATCCCAAATTAAGTTCCACCAATAATAAACACTGCTTATAAATGAATCTGAATAGTAGAATACTGCTTTGACAATTGTGCATACAGAACACTGGCATATAACAAGGTGTTAGTGCTAATACAAACAACAAGACTATTAATACAAGTGCAACTTATGGTGCAAACATAGGCACTGGAGTGACACATGGAACTAACATATGGTATTTATGGTGGTATTAAGGCACTGAAATTTGTTACTTTTACGTTTATAAAAAGCTAAACGCTCCGCAATAATTCTGGTATACGCATACCACAACGCTGGTTATTTGGTTAATTTGCGCCGATAATATCAGTCATTTTATGCTTTTGCCAATAACCGGTAAATCACCAAAAAATATGATTGGCAAGCCGATAACTGGTTGTGCCCTATTAGGCTCCTACCTTTTCGTAAAAAAGAGGGTTCTCTTTACACCACATCCTATATTAATAAACCTTTATAAGCTATTATAGGCAGAATCACCAATTTACAATTACTATGTGTACCCAGACTATTCACATTCTAAGCAAAGGCCCTATTCTATTCCTACATATGACCCATTGAGTGTACACCTTGCATGCCCATGTTAGGTGCCTATTAATGCTTAAATTAAATCCTTACAGTATGTATTCGGACTATTAAGTAATATTTATACTTTATACAAAAAGCAAGTGTTTGACTAACCACCATCATCACTTGCGCCTTCTTCTTCATCAGAAACTGCCGTTTGCCACCATTCTTCACTAAGGTTGTCGGCCATCTTGAAAAGTTATACAATGTTTGAAAACTACTTTGCCCTATACAGTCAACCTAATAAGTAAGGAGATGTTTTTAGGTTGAGTCAAACAAACACAAAATTTGTACACAGCCAAAAATTGATCAAACACAAAAAGCATTATGAAATGAAACTGAAATATGGGTTTTTAAAGTGAATTACATTTAAAATGTCAACTTTTACTTTGCAGAAGGAAACTTATCTTCTCCATAAATAAATGTAAACCAAAACATTACCAGTATACCTGATAGAAAACAAGTAACTAGCTAAAACAAAGCTACCAAAAAAAAATAAACATATAGTACAACTGCACACCGGTTTAAGGTTACCAAAAAAACATTAACAAAAGTAATTAATTAGTTTAATTTTCTGATTTTGTCGTTGTATAAAGTTTTGTGTGAAGCTCCCCTTTTTTAGGTGGGATCTCAGGTATGGATAGATCAGGTCTGTACCACATATGAACACTGTGTGAGCCCAGGAACATTGCTATGAGGGAAGAAGATACTGTTTTCAGGTAGAATGGCCAAGAAACACCATAAGGCATGATGTGGTGGGTATGCAAAATTATACAGTTGGAAAATAAATCAAACAAAAGGTTTTGCTTATTAAATGAACAGAAAGTGTTTTTGGATGATTTTTAATTTTAGGCCTAAATTTCTTTACGCAAGTTCAAGCTAAAAAAACTGTTTAAACTTATAATAAAAGTAAATTATTGATTTTTTCAAAGGGAATTTATTTAAATTAAGTGTTTAATGCAGTTTAAGACAAGCCAAATATATGCTTATTAATTTTCACAGTTTTCTTTTGCTTTGATTGCTTCTTGAAATTTCTCTTCAATTATTCTCTGCTTGTATTCTTTTTCTGATCTATTTCTTCTCCAAACGTCGTAAAATGTTTCACCTCGTCCTGCAGCCGGAACTTTTATCATAACCCACTCCACAGACGCTCCAATGGCAAAAAACAGTGGAACGAATTTGTATGGGCTTTGTCTTTTTATTGGGTAGTAGTAAAGAAATGTCTGGACCAGTCGACCAATAAACGTCATACTAGAAACAATTCATACTTTACAACTCTAAAATGGGCCAAATATGTTTAAAAATCAGGTTTTGTTACTAGAATATTACAAAAAGTATTAGCCGTATTTGTTTTAAGTATTTGTGGCTCCAGACCGAGGTTATGGTTTATATTATGTACTACTGGCTTACTCATATACTCAACTGCATTTTTACATAATACATTTGATAACTGTTCTGTTTTGAAACGTTTTAAATGGCTTTTTCTTAAACACGTGAAAATAAACAAGCCAAATCTTCGAACGCGGGAAATCCCCGCGGTACTTAATAGAAATGTCACACATTTTCATAAAAAACTTATAAAACGGGGGAGTAATATTTAGGTCACAAATCAGTGTACTCATTCCAGCTTTTTATGTGTTTAAGTTATCATCGGTCAATTTCCATAAAGTAGCCTGTCCGATTTTAAATAAACCTTTATAAACTAACTAAATCGGACATGACGTATTTTTCAGTCAAATCTAAATAAACACTTCGTTACCGTTATTTTCTACGTACATAAAAGTTAGAATCATCCAAAATATAGACAAACAAATTAAAACATCAATGCAAAGTAAATTTTAATACCATGAATTCTTACTCGAATGAAAAAACACTTTATCGGCAGCTGTTAAACTAACATGCACTAAAATCGACATAATTGTAAAATTTTGCAGTGTTTTAGTAAAAAATAAAGCAGGGCCAACTGGTAAACACTAAATACTGTGTTACTGCAATATACCAACTTGATTTAAAAGTTAAATCACGTTTCTGATTTGAAGAAGTGGTTTTAAAACATCTTTTTAGGCGGTGGTTATATAATTACAATAAATTATGTACAAAACGGAAGGAACGAGAAAAATAGGAACATTCGTATCATTTCAAACAAAGTACTTGTGCAGTCATAATGCGACTGAGGTCAACTCAGTCGAAAGTCTTAGGATAGAACAGTATACAGGCTACGCTGTATGTTTAAAGTGGAAGTTAGCATTCGTGTGTCTCCTTGCGAGACTCTAGTAACACTCGTGTACATTCAGTTTGGTTGGTGCGGCTTTCATTCTCCGTCTTTGCCTGGTAATAAAAACAATATCGTTACGGTATGTAAAAGTAAGATATATTTTCTTTTAGTTACGTTTATAACATTGATAGCATTTGTTGTAGTCTAGTTATAGCAAGGGTATTAATACACTTTAAAATGTGGCGCATTCATACACCTGATGCACACTGTCAAGTTATATAGTAGGGTGGGAAAGGATGGGACATCTTTTCATTCTGTTTTTTCGTCCCATTTGGTAGTAACGTTTAATAATTATAAAACCGTATCCCCATACACATAGAGTATAGACCGCTGTTCATTGTTTGAAACACGATCAGAATATTTGAATATAACATACGAAAGGTGTCCCATCTTCCCTTACAGTACTATAACATGTATGTCCTATACAAGTATGGAGTGTTCATACACCTCGTACTCACTGTCGTGTTATAACATTGTAAAGATCAATCTTAAGCTGAAATAGATCAATATTCAAATACAATACGGAAATACGTATATGGTTGCAGATAGTGTTACAGAGAAACGCCCTTTAAACCAAACAAACAGACTGACTCAACATGTTTGAAATAAATCAAACGTGTAAAAGTAAACTTATGATTCATGCTGTTAACATACTTAGCATGAAACATTATTGTTTGGTGATTTATAAATGTAAACAAGGACATGACGAGTAATAGATTCTCTGTAAACAGATAAACAATCTTGATATCAACAATATTATTAACACCGTTTCCTATACAGTAAATGTACCTATATGGTGGAGTGAGACCTTTAGCTTTAGCACATGATATCCAAATATTCTGATCGAGTTTTAAATAATTAACAACAGTTTATGGGAGTTGTTATCATACGGTTTTATAACTGTTTGAATGTTCTTTGTTTACTACCGAATGGGACGACAAAATAGAATGAAAATGTCCCATCCTCCCCCACCCTACTCTATAACCGTTTTCCTACGATTCTAAAATACCGTTGTCAATTGTTTAAAACACGATGAGGTTATTTAAATATTGTGTACGAATGTTGTCCAATCTCACCCCACGTTACAATATCAGCGAATTAAACATCTGTACTTGTCAATGAGTGTCAACCGGTAAAAGGGTTAACGACCCGGGCCATCCAGTTCAATACGTTGTTGTGTGCGTATTTTATTGTTGTGGTGGCCAGAAAGTAAAGAGAAACTAGCCACACGTGATCAAACCCCAAAGGATTATATAGCATGTAAACAAATCTGGATTCGTATAGACGATATAGGAATATAGGTAATAAATCCATTTTCGGTTGCCTACTGAATAAATTTAAATATAGTCCTGTATGGAATGGTTACTGTTTATTCGGCATTGATCATGAGACGCATGCGTTGTGAACAAACTATAAATTAATACTTGTTCATTTATTTTATCATTGGCGTGCTATAACATCGGTCGTTTCGCTCTGATTTCCTATATTTCGTTATATCCATTAAATACGCCATTTTTATAGTAATCAAAAGAGTTAAATAGAAAATCTATGTAATAACACTAGTGTTCTGTTTCAAGCGCCTCCTGGCTTAAGGATTTAATTAAGACTCAACTTTTCGCTTGAACTAATGTAATTTAAAACTTGATACACTTACCGGCTCTGTTTCACTGTAACCGTTCGAATCTTTTTGAGATCGTTTTCTAGCTATCTCTCTCAGTGGAAAGGAAAACTTATGCTTTTTAGCATAATCACTTTGTCCGTTACCCGAACCCCCGCCGTGGTACTCGACCTCGCCACCTCCTGAACCTCGGCTCAGTCTTCTTACACCAACAAAGTTGCTCAAGCGTTTGGTGAAATTCTACAATAAAAAATAATTGAATATAGATGTTTAAAAGTATCAAAATTAAATAGGCTGTGTATGTGTCTGAAACGTTAAAATGTATAGAGGGGATGACGCAGTGGTTTGCGCGCATGCCTCTAGACTTCTTGAGTTATAGGTGCAAGGCTTTTAAAACACTACTGCTGCCATTGGGAGAATATGTGTCCTTAGGCAAGAATTTGGTCTAATCCAGTGGTCACTAATAGGCTGTCTAAATTGTTACGAACATAAAACATTCGATAAATTATAAACGTAGCAACTCGCGTAAGCGGGGACGAGGTGTGGAAATCAGAACACCCGTGTTGTAATGAACCACCCGCGTTATAACCCGTACCATAACGATACATCGATTACCCCACCATTCAAGTATGAATAAGTTACTTTCTATTTAAAATTCAGATCAAATTTTTGCGAAGTGTAAAAAATTATCAGATGACATGAAGGTGTCAAAAGTAAATCAAAAACAATTATGATGTATAGTAGGGTGGGGAAAGATGGGACACCTTTTCGTTTAGTTTTCTCTATTCATTTGGTTTTAAACAAAGAACATTCAATGAATTATATAACTGTATCTTCACGACTTCGACAGACCGTTGTTAATTGTTTAAAACACGATCAGGCTATTTGGATACTATGTGTTAAATGTGTCCCATCTTCCCCCACTCTACTATTACTATTGTAAACGTAGTCTGCGACTCGCGTATGCAACTAAATGTTTTTCTACAAACAAGTATAACGTAAAGCGAGACTCAAATGACCGAAATTGAATTTTTCAAATTTTAAAATTCAGATGAAAAATCCGCGAATATTATTTTTGAAATCATTTCTGCAAGAGTTTTAATATCACTGCACAAAATCTTGGCATACTTATCAACGGTGTCTTTCCAAGTGTGCTTATATCGACATTTTGTCACTTAATTTGTTGCCATATTGATTTAAGTGGCCCAATACGTCGGGCAAGATTGGAATTCGTTATTTCTTCATGTGAATTTCTATCTTTGCCCAATTTAATTGAAAAATTAAAACGAACTTCTTATACCTTATAGTGCATTTCTCAAAATCGTATGCTCTTAATGTTTTTTTTTGTTAATAATTTATATTTTATTTTATGCAAATTTGTCCAGCCTAAATTGAGGTACAAGTGTATAGCATTACGTGATAAAGCTTTTTTGATAGTTTAACACGAAAGGAAAACTTTATGGTACTTATATTGTATATTGTATGTCAAAATGTACAAACGCTAATTTAATCTTTTAAATATTCTTTGTTTACTTTCATACGGTACGAAAAGAGAATGAAAACGTACTATCCTAAACTGCTATATCTTATGGGCTATTAAAACCTTATCGGTTACAATTGGAAGGGTATTAATAGTAAACAATCAGCGAGATATATAAACGAAAATCACCGTATAAAAATGAATGTAGCTTATTTATCCTCGCGTGACGGGGCAATAAGAGCCGTTATAACTCGCTATGTATTGTTTCATACACCTCTTGCCCGCTTACGAGTTACCGCGTATGTAACTTAGTGGGTGATTTTAATAATTGTTAGGTGTTCTGTTTTAAATAAGCTTCTTACCTGGTGGTCGCCACTATGTGTTCCGCCCTGTTGGTGTACTCCAGTCGCCATGCTTCCTTTGCGACCCATTCTTCTGCGAGCCATTGCTACACTATCCCGAAACCTTGTTGTGAAGTTATGACTCAAGAAGCTGTACAGTATCGGGTTGATTGCGGCGTTGGAGAAACTAAACGCCACAAGAAAATGCTCGATTCCGTAGCAAGGGGTCACAGAAAGGTCAAGTCCTAAAAAATTATAGAAATATAATCATAATACAGTACTGTGGGTAAGATGGGCTACTGTTAGCACCTGAATCCCATACTTTTTTTATCTTGTTTTAAATATTTAATAACGCTTTTTTAGAATAAAGGGCTTTATGTACATAAATCTGTAAATAATTTTTGTTTACTACCAAATGGGACGAGAAAAGATACTATAAACATGTTTCATCTTATTCCTTTGTAGATAAGAGAAGAACTTGTTACCATATGCATATAAAGAAGAGCTGGGGGTCATAATAAAAATCAATTCCAAAATGACGTAAAAACACAACAAACATACAAAAAAGGCTCAATTTTAGCCTAAAAAAAGGCTCAAAAGTCCCAAATACTTACCTCGTATCTTAGCCAATGTAAAGAGATGGTTTGGCAGCCAACATACGACGAAGCATACCACTAGTACAGCCACCATACGTGTTACACGCTTCCTCATGCTTATAGTACGTTTCCCAGTCATGTTTGCAATCTTGTCTTCGGATGTTTGGAGCCGTTTTACAATCATTACATAACTGATTGCTGGTATAAAAAAAAATATTAAAAAACGAAAATATTTAGTATTTTTGTTATAAATTTACTTTAATAGTCCAGCGCCGTGGCCTAAAAGGTACCAGATTCGATGCTAAATAGTGGCAAGACTATATAAATGTGCTAATGTTGTCTCATCTTACCCCATAGTACTATAAACTTACTTATCACTATAAAAGGTAGAACAAATCCAACGACAAAATCAACCACAAGCCATGTTTTGTACACCTTCTTCTGATGTTTATGCGAACATGTGTATTCATGACTTTGATTGTTGCCAAACAGAAAGCTATCGTTGGTGTTAAACAGTGATTCCCGGCCTCTGTTGTAGTCGTGATTGTAAACTGGAAACACTGGCTTGCTCGTGGCGTCTACAGTCTCGGTCTCGAAGTTATCGTCTGTAAAGAAGTTAAAATATTGAAAAAAAGGTTGTTTATTCTCTCGTGGCGGGAAAACGACAGTCGTTATACCACCGGATTTTCATTGCATACACCCCGTACGTATCTCGGTATCTGCATATACCAGCTACCATGTAGATAACTCTTTAGATTAATGTTTTTATTGTGCAAGTATTAACATAAGAAAAAAAATTGGATCGGAGGAATTGCAGTTAAGTAATTTGCCCAAGAACACACACGCCCACAATGGTATACAGTAGCGTTCTATGTCTCCCCGTTTTTTTGGCGTGTATCGCCGTATAAGACATCACCCATATAGAAACAAATTACAAGTTAATAAACCTACGTAATGTGAACACATGTCTAATAAACAGCAGTCATGAGCAATATCAGAGACCTAATAAACATAATAAAACAAATTGTGTTAATATTTGACATCGGACGTGAACTCTTGATGTGTTATGTACTGCCAATAACAAGCAGTGCAATATATTTAATTACAATTCAATATAGATCTGTAGGGTGGGGGGAGATAGAACATTTTTATTCTATTTTCTCGCCCCGTTTGGTAGTAAACAAAGAACATTCAAAGAATTATAAAACCGTATCCTCACGACTCCTATATAGACTATTGTTTAAAACACGGTCATTTAGATATTATGTGCCCAAGGTGTCCCGTCTTCACCCACCCTACTATATTTAATTACAATTCAATTTAGAACTGTGTGTGACATTACCTTGAGCGGTGACCCCATCGTCAGTGAAAAGACCTTCATCAAAAGCTGTGGTTGATTCAATTTCGGGTACAAGTTCATAGTCAGAAGCCCTGTGATGAATATTGATTTAACAAACATTTATTGGTCGTAATATTAGTGTATCTGCAAGTACAAGAAGCAGTAGGGCACCAGTGGTATTCCCGCAAGGATAAATGAGCCATTATATATTGTACTCCATGCACAAGTAATGTGAAATGCATATACATGTATATATACACAAATACACATTGTATATACATTTTGTATTGCGCTTTTTTAAATTTGAGTACAATTTGGATTTTGGAAACACAAGATAACGTTTTAAGTCTTTTGGATGGAGTTGTTTAGTTAAAGAAAATTAAGTTACATATGTACACCACATAATAATCGTTTTATAGCGACTGCTGTTGCAAACCACGCAGAATAAATAAGGCTCCATTCCTATACATTTATTCATTTATTTATTAAAAAATTTCGTTGGTTAAGATAAGTTATTGAGGCCAGGTACTATTACTTCCACTTACACAAAAATATAAGTTTCCGATTCATTAAACTTCACATAACCAGGGAACATGAGACGGCAGATGGTTCGGTCTACCACTTTCTCTGTACGAGCATACATTAGTATTGGTATGGTCATGCAACCTGCTGCCAGCCATACAACAAGGCATACGATCATCGTACGTCGCCGTGTTCGGAGCTGGAATAAAACAGGGTTATACAAAATAGGAATATTGTAAAATAATGAGGTTTTTAAAATGGAAAGACATTAAAACCTTCTTAGTTAAAATGGCACTGCTACGCTTTAGGGCTAAAGGTAAATTTTTGCAACCTCGTTCGTATCATATACATAGTGCTTGGACGTATATGTGTTTTATAGAAATAGGTTCACGAAGGGACCTTTACGCGACGTCGAAACGTCGGTACGCAAATAAATGCCAGGAGAGCTATTTTAGAAAACATAGCCTACTATTCCTAATTAAATAATAAATTAATATTAATGTCAGTATTGCCTGCTATTTAAAATAATTTAGTTAGACGAATCATTTCCGAAATTATGATTGTTTTTGAGCTACGGTAAACCGCATTATCAATTCAAAACTGGCAGGATAGAAAATTCCTCGAATTTGGCGGATACTTAATTCAATGTAACGGGTAATTGGATTACACGACTGCATTAAAACAACACCTGAAACTTAAGTAAACAATTGGAAACGGTAATTTCTCTGGCTAAAACAAAATAAAAAGAATAATAAATCTTCAGACCTTGTTAAGCATAGTTCGATTCTCCAAGAGACGTTTTGTCGATATAATGATTTGAAGTTTGTATTTTAAATCATTTTATTTAAAAGAACCTAAACCGCATATGTTACTTCGTGGTTATTGAACTGTTTTTCGGAAGTTTTTAGAAAAGTTTCAAAATAGCTCTTCGTGGGTGCGAAGGCGTCATGGTAAAAAAAACGGAAACAAAAAAAAGGAAAAAAATCTTTTTGAGGACTTCGAATTCTGAACTCAATTCATAGCAAACGGTCAGGCGAAATCAATTGATTTATAAAATATATGGTTTGAAAAACTTCTCGTTTTATTATAACTTGAACAGTTTGATAATTAAACAAAAATTACCTAAGCACAAAAATACAGTAATGTTTGCACTTTTCCAATTTAAAATAAAAGACCGAACACGTTTTGAAACAATTAAATAACAATTCCATTGAACAGATACACCAGGCAATATAATGGTCGTTATATTTAACTTATAGTGTAGGCCCTTTTTAAACAACTAAATCTTCACGTGTTTTCCTAGTAAAGTATACAATCTAACTTTGTAATTCAATGCATTAGATAGTTTGAAAAGTGCCAGGACAATTTGTAATCAAATTTTTCTGTATCATCATAAACATGTGTATATACAAACACGTTCGTCTATGAATAATGAACATAATACAGTTTGTTATTCGATTCCGTATGTAGTGTATATACATCCTAATTGAAGTCAACAGGATAAATAAAGGACAGTCATTTGTTTATGCAAAAGGATGTTAAATTAGGTGAGTCATACATTGTAACCAATACAAACATATAACTACAATACAAGGTACATATGCATAAGTATATGCAAACAAACAAACAAATGTTAAGAATCGTAAAGAAGAATTTCCTTGGTTAACGGAATTTCATAAACGTGTGCAATTTCATTAAAGCTGACCTATATAGTTTACCAGTATAGATGTGAGTTTTTATTAGGGTAAACTATATTTGTTGTTCTATTTTGACATAAAGAGACGGTATATAAGAAATAAGATGATTTGCTTTCAAATGTGACACATACAATATACAGAATGTTTAAGTTATAATACATAAGTTTCATTCATTTATATCTGCACACCGTTCAGAAAATTTGATTCTTTATACGTAATAAAAAATTTGATTGTTTAGCTTGCGCTGCTACGCCAAGATGCAAATATCACGTGTCCTACAATACATCCGAACGTGATTGGGCTAAGAAACACAGCGTTTGTGACGTAACAATGAATGCCGATACGTGTGCGCCGGATGCACGCTTTCTTCCGGTTGCAAGAACGTGAAGTGAAACAACGACTGCGCGCGGTAATCGATGTTTCGGTCAGTATTATGACGTAATAAATCATGGTGGCCATCGGCCAACCAACACAAAAGAAATGTTGTTGTTTTTTGAAAGGCGTTATTCTGTTTCCGGTAAAGATCAAAAACATGTTTGATCACGATTTGAGTTGCTGAGTTTCGTGCGCGCTCATATCACGATAATTGAACGCATTAAAAGTGCTTGCAAAATAACAATGTTTCGCAGAATACAGCCTATAGGTGAACTTTGTATATTACGCAACAAAAACATAGTTTTAAATGTTAATTACATCGGAAAACGAAGTGCAAATTTGTTTATTCCTTAAAATTACCTACATTAAGTGATTTGTAGATGTTTTTTTTAACACGTAATTTGCTGAATGGTAAACAAATTAACTTGTATACCGACAACAACAAAATCCACGTTTTTAACGATTGATTGAAAACAGCTTTCGTTCAAATTCAGTTATAACGCCATGTTGATAGCCAAATATCGTACGCCATTTCTTCTTAATACCTAAATCACCATTTAAAGTGTTTGACGGTTATAGTAAAAGTTGTATCGATTTTATTGACTCATAACGGGGCAGTAAATTCAGTTTCGAAAACTGGCTTACAAAAAGTTGGCTATTAATTGATGCTTAGTATAAAGTTCGCAAAACGGTAGAGCCCTTATTAAGCCATAAGTGCTTTTCTGCTTACATGTATATGAAGAAAAATTGATCTAAAGTTTGTTTTCTACAACGTTTTCGTATTTTAAATCGGCATGCCGTCATGCCTCGGATTTATACCGAATTTCGTACCAAAGTTTTTCGTCCAAGAATGCATTTATACAACAGATAAAGTTTTAATTGGCCTGCTATCATGCTAAAATTGAAGGGGGAGCGGAAATTCATGAATAAATTAAACAAAAAGCATCGTAAATGTGCTCACCTACGGTTTCATTCATTGATTTAGGCGATAGTCTTATTAAAGGGTCAATATACATTAAAAATCATGGCTGCTAGCAAAGTTATATTGACACGACTGTCTGCATTAATATTTATAATCTGAGATATACACCTTAACTTTAGGAAGGTAATTGAGGAAACTTTCCATGGCTATATAGCATGCTGGGAATCAGCCTTTAACGTCATGGCATGAACGAATATGCTATAGCACGAAAAGTTTGGTAATATATCTTATGTTCACCGTCAAGTTATACCATGTGTACCCTTTTATACACCGGAAATGCATGATGTGATTTCTACGCACCAAATGCCCGCTGTCGAGTTATAACATATAGGTGTCTTCTCATACAATAAACATATGTGACGTTGTGTTTATACACCTCATGCGCACTGTCAAGTTATATCATAGGTGTCTTCTTATGTTTCAGACACAAATGGTGTATTTATATACAGCTCATGCTCACATTACAGTAGTACATATCATATTCTGAAACTCTAACGTTATATTACGAATATAGCATTGTTGTAATAAAAAATCGATGTCCTAAGTCCTAAGACACTTAACTATCAATTCAAAATTCAATTTTGTTCTATTGATCTGTTCAACTTTAATTATTTGCTTTGAAATTGCAAAATCTTGTCAAATCAAATCAAAACAATGTGCAGCATTCTAAAACATGCCACAATAGATACGTCATAATAGATATTATGTGCAATACGAAAGTAATCAAATTTACTTTTGGGAATACAAATGCGAATCAAAAGACAACTGACAGTGACAGTTTGTAGTGCAATACTGTCAGTACATGTGTTAAAATGTTGTAATCAACCTGTCAGCTTATTAGGTTTGGCAGCAGCTCGATGATTTTCTTATTAATAAAACTGAAATACGCCTCAAATCTTTGCTTTAAAAAGTCACTGAAGCAGTTTTACATGAGAAAAAAAAAACAGTTGGTATACTGTACTTATACTTTTCCGAGTTAATTACTAGATTGTTGTAGGCTTTTAAAAATACAAAAAGAAAATACTTAGTATGTTTTTATCGTAAAAAGATTGGTTTGTTGTTATTTTAGTCTCGTCTTGCAATAAAACAAAACCTAGTATCCTAAAATTGACCTTGTTTCGGACGTCGGACTGACAACGTTGTTTATGTAAACCAAGAGATTTGTTTCTACATTGATTCAGTTTGCCATTCGACCGTTTGCCCGGGTCATACAAAACCGCGAACCCCTGAATTTAATTATTAAACACCTAAGAACAGGTTTGCCCTATTTTGTTTAACATGTGTTTTCTGAAAAAGCGCGAAATTGAAATAAAGTTTCTTTAAATTATTACCGCTTTACGTCACAAATCAAATTCGAGTAACCAGAATTCAGCCAATCAAAAGCCATGAACCGCTAGAGCCGTCCATAAAGGAGTCTAATTGGTCCTAAGGGACCGATAAAAGCGTCCACTATGACGTCATAATGCTTACCTGGTGGGACTTTGTGCTGTAAGCTACAGCAACGTAGCGATCGACGCTCATTGCTGTTAGAAAGAAAATCCCAGCGTAGTAACTCAAAAACTTGATCGAATGACACAACGTACATGTGACTGTGGATAAAAACACCTCAATAGTTGCTTGATACAGGAGCGAGAACTCGCGGCTCCAAAATAAACAGCAGTAATTGAATTACACAGCGCCATTATTTAATTACTGAACTGTCGCTACAGTAATCCAGCAGCGTGACCGACTATACTACTAAGCCAATGTCATTGCTGTCCAAGGCGGAATTACGAAACTATTAATAATGTAAGTTACAGATTTTTATGGAACAGCCCATTATTCAACTTTTTTAGTCCCCAGAGAACACACATAAAAGTAGATGGTTTTATAAGTTAAATAGGTAAATTATCTATGGTTGCATAGAAGTCGTGTACTTTAGTATTAATATTTAATGACGGTACTGGAATCGAAAAGCGCAAACTATTTTATTGGGGTCAAGAGAAGGTATACCGAAACTATTGTGGTGTTTAGTGTTAGGTTTCTGGAAAGTATTGTACTAAACTTGATTAGGGATTTAAATCTATTGTGCATCTGAAAATGGTCCAAAAGTCCAGCCCTGTTTTAAAGTACCTTAAAACACATATACATACATGCGCCGAAGGACCAATTCATTGCAACTTTCTGAAGGCCAAAGATTGGCAAAGTCAGTAGCAATGCGCTGTCTGCTATAGCCAGTTGAACGACGTACATAGCGGTCACAGTTTTGCCTGCAAATACAAATAATTCAAGGCAAGACAGTCGTTAGCTTACCTTATACCAGTATTCTGTAGATACCCTCCTTCTGATGTTTTTCGTTGGCTCACGTTAAGCAACATTGAAAACATATCTGAGAAAATATAATAAAACCAGAAAGTTCGCCCTACTTCTGCACTGGTTTTATTATATTATTCTCACAAAGTGTGTATATATATATTTATAATAGTGATGTATGAGGTTCTACGGCCAGGAGACCTGGAATATCAGCTAGAGTTGGCTCAGTGCCTACATTAGCTTTATGGGTGGCTTTGTGTATAATACATACTATTTAATAATGCAGATACAAAATCAACACTAGAATATTAGATTATATACCAGCAGTCAAATATGCAAAAAAAATTCTTTTAAATGGACCAAATACTATCTTTAAGTTTTGCAGGTTTAAAAATAAATATAATATAGTGGGGTGGGGGAAGGTGGGACACCTTTAGCACAAAATATATAAATATCCTGGTCGTGTTTTAAACAAATAACAATGGTCTATGAAAGTCGCGAGGACAAGGTTTTATAATTCTTTAAATGTTCTTTGTTTACCACCAAAATGTACGAGAACATAGAATGAAAAGGTGTCCCATCTTCCCCATCCTACTACACTATATTTTTTATTGGTATAAGGTTATGCCAAAGGGCCCAATATTTAGGTTGTCAATTCGCTCCTAAATAAATATAGTATTGTGGGTGTAAGATGGATACCGTAAGCAGATAATATAATATCCCATATTATCTAATCGTGGTTTAACCAAGCTCTTCAGAGTCATGAAGAAACGGTTATGAATCTCTGTAAATATTCTTTACTACGTAATGAGACGGAAAAATGAAACAAAAACATGTCCCATCATACCCCAACCCACTGCAGCATATACAAAGGCTATTTTAGGACATTAATCGTAATGCTTTGCCTAAATAACCTTGTTAGGCAAAGTAATAAAATTACACACTCAAGGTGTTGCTGCAGAGAATTGATTATCTAATATGAGCATTATAAAGGTGGCATTTAAATTTCAGCATTTTAAAGGGAGAATAAAAAATCCCGAATTACCGATTTCACGTCCAGCGAAGATAACGAAGAAGACAACCCCGTTCGCGATCAGGCCCACAAATGTGATTATTGCGTAGATAATTGCCAGTGTGATCTCCATAGGCTTAATCGCCTTTTTATCGTAGCTCGGGTCTCTACCGTTATAATCGGCTTCGCCATAAACCAATCCTTCGTAACCCTCTGCGTACTCGATGTCGGCAAATATATTTGGATCTCCGTTCCCAATTAAAGATCCCATTTTGTCGCTTTCTTCACCAAGATCAAGATCGTAAAAATCGTCATCATTTGTCTTCAAGCCGTCGCCTACGTCAGAAGCTACGTCATCACCGATTCCGAAATCAAGCCCATTCCCGGCTACGTCATTGCTCGTTACGTCATCAAGCGAGTTGCTGTCACCCGTCTCTTGGGCATGGTTAGGAGCTAATAATAACAACAAGAGTAGCAGTGTAAAAATAAACACCGTTTTCATAATGCGGCTCAATGCGCTCTGGAAAGGGTAAATGTGAAAGATTAAATACTTAGCAAATAAAAGTACGTCTTAAGCCTTTAAAACATTGTACAGAAGATAAAAGAAATTAAACATACGTATTGATGTATTTATAAACCTTTTAGAATCTCTAACATTTGAATTGTTACATGTGTAAAGATATATAGTAGGGATATGCGACACCTTTAGCACATACTATCCAAATATCCCTGATCGTGTTTTAAACAATTAACAATGCTCAATGGGAGTCGTGACTCGTTAGGAAACGGTTTTGTAATTGTTTGAATGTACTTTGCTTAATTTATTACCGGAACAAAAAAATATGCTCCATCTTCCTCCACCCTACTATGTCAAACACAAAACTTAGCATAAAAATCTTCCCACAAAGTTGCAATTACCGCAAGGTGTTCTCTCTCTAAATACGCGTCAATTTAAAACGGAAGCATTAGACAGCTCTGGTATATAATCCGCTTACTAATTCTTCCTATTACAAGCACCCAGATGACAGCTCGGTCAATCTATCGCGCAAAGAACGAGAGTTTATCCTTTAGACACCTTGCCGGAAATTGAGTGATTTGTAATTTAACGCGAACAGTTCTGTATTAGGAACTATAACAAAACGTTGCGAATACGTATAATACATAATGCCAAGATGAAATATTACAAACATGACAGTCAATGTCTAAATTCGGGATTCGGGAAGTTGGAACACATTTTCATTCTATTTCCAACTGATTTCACCAATATATAGTAGAGTGGGGGAAGATGGGACGCCTTTTAGCTCCATTGTCTCGTTCCATTTAGTAGTAAACAAAGAACAGTCAAAGATTTATAAAACTTTATTCTAACGACTCCCATAGACAGTTGTTAATTTTTTAAAACACGATCAAAATAGTTAGATATTATGTTCTAAAGGTGTTCCATTATCCCCAATCCTACAATATATATATATATCTCCAAATGTGTAAACTATAGGCTCGCCCTGCACCATATACTATACTGCGCGATTGATATACATATACTACCGATTGCAAAGTCAAGTCCGAAATCAGAATGCAGTTTCTTTAAAGTCTGCCCTTTTTATATTGATCGTATCGCATAGGCTATTGTATGGATAAAGCCGACAAGAGGAGCATCACTATTGTATTAAATTATTTCTTTGAAATAACTTGAATAAATTTCAACGTACGCGTTTTGATATGAATTAGTAATAGGCATTGTCGAGTTACATAAATACATGGTTATAGTTTTACATCGTAACAGTACAATGTGTTACACCTAAAATGACATCAGTTGTTATTTATAACTCACTATGAGCAAAAATTACACAATAAAACAATAACAAAAAAAGTAGGGTAACTTATAATATTTTTGTATAGCTTGTATAAACTGTTGCAAAGACGTTTTTTTCGTACCTTCGTTTTGACGATAAAATATATATTTCTACTCGTGTTATTCTGTTTAACGGAGTACTATATAGAGTCAAATCTATAGGACAAAATTAAACTAGTTTAGTTTTAATTGTCTTTAATAGGCTTCGATTTTTTGCATAATAGACATTATATAGTTTAGCTAAAACTGCAAAAGATTAATTTCGATTTTTTGCACAATTGACGTTTACCTATGACGACATAATAATGATTTTATGCAAACGGTCGTAAGCAATGTAAAAGCTTGGAGGTTTCTAAAATTACTTTCTTCATTAATCTACATTAATTATGTATTACATTGCTTTCGGTGACCTTATTTTAACGTGGATTCCTATATACGATCATGTAGCGGTTATGCTTTAAACGTTGAGGGGAGGGAATTTATGTTGTTTGCTTATTCAAGGGAAAAATTAAAGCAAAAATATAGGCCGCATGTTTTGTATTATATGTTTTTGTTGTGCGATTAAATTCCGGATAGAATTATTAGTTTGTATATAGGATAACATGCATACGATATTTTCATGTTTTAATAATTTATGATTCTCAGTTATTATAGCCCTGACCCAAATTTTTAATGCTTTATGAATGTTGTTGTAAAAGTTAAATCATTCGTATTTCGTATAAGGGCTTTACCAACGAAAATTAGTCTTAACAAAAAATGTCAATTTAAAGTATTATTAAGCACGATAGTAAACTTATTTCCCCCGCCACTTAAATTCTATCAAAATAAACTGTCAGATGCGGTTGCACTCACAGAACTGACCACGTCTGTATAATTACACGCGAACCCATTCTAAGGCACTATATCCCATAACGCTTAATTCAAATGAGAACTGACATATGTAATGTACAGAAAACAGAACTTTATAATAATACTACTATAAGTTATTACAATCTTAAATTAAACTTTAGGATTTTATTTCATATATTCGCTTTGCAGATGATTTGTATATTCTTGTAAAATAAAGTTAATGATTTTACAAAATATTTCTTATCCATTCTATTTTGGTGACGGAAAAATGAACCCTCGGGAATTTCATGCTGTTCTCCCGGACCGCGCTGGTATAGCGCTATGCAGCATAACAATTTCTTATTTAGAATGACTGCATAACTATAACTGCAGCACTACGTTACATTATAAAGGATAGGAATCCGTACGCTTTAAATCTAATGTGACGCGTGGGAGAGTATTACACAAAACAAGAATTTAAAACTACTTTTATTGTCATTTGCTGCTTTTGGTCGTCATTTGCTGCTTGTTTTGCGATAAAGTAAATCGGTATATAAGTAACATGTTAAATAGAAAATTAGTAAACAATACAATAAAACGTACTTACGTATTGTACACTTTTATCCCAACAAATTTCTAATTTACTTTTACAGAAAAGAGCATAAAAAAACAACTTGACAAAATTTCTTACATGCTCAAAACACTAGTTCATAACATTTTGCAGAGAAATTAACTCAAAGCTTATCGAAAAACAAAAGCAACTGCCTTGAATTACCAACGCGAATTGAAGGTAATTATTACACACGTCGACAACGTTGTCTAGTTTTGAGCACGCACGCCAGACATTGAGCCAAAAGCAAGGTTGGTCGTTCTGTACGCACGAATGCAATGCAATTCGCATTTTAAAGTAAAAACAAGTCTATTTTAAAGTAATACAGATTTAGTACGAGGTAGGGTAAGATGTGACATGTTTTGTCCTCTTTTATTTTACCGTTTGATAGTAAACAAGGAATATTTACAGAATTATAAAACCGTAGCCCCGCGACTCTTAAAAAGCGTTGTTAATTGTTTTAAACACGATTAGGAAATATGGAATTTAGGAGCTAACGATGTCCCATATTATCATACCATACTATTTTTTACGATGCAACTTGATTCTATGAATCTCAATGCCCAATATAAAACACAGTTTAAAAGTCAGAGTGCACACAATGTTAATTTAAACAGAAAATAAATCCTATTTTTTGCCACAATATTCTATATAAATCTCAATACACGATTGCAACTACCTGCCTGACAGAAATACTGTGTTTATAAAGGTAAAAAAATCGTTACTAATTCGTTTTAAAACCTATCTAAATCAGAATATCTTTTCCCGCCTTGTCGCACGAGCGCCAGAGACAAATGCAAAACAGAATAGGAGAGTCTGCGTCTTCAACTGTATTGTGACGTAACACTGGGTGACGTAATCGTCTCTTTCCGCTCTCGGGGCATGTGTTGCGCGATATATATTACGGCCGAGGCGCAGTGTTTATATATACTACAAATGCGTTCAAAATCAAGGTTATATTGTGGGTATAAAAATCAACCACAGTTATATAGTAGGTTGGGGTAAGATGGTTTATGTTTTTTCTCTTTTATCGTACCGTTTGATAGTAAACAAAAAATATTTACTGAGTTACATAACCGCATCCTTGCGACTCTAAAATAGCGTTGTTAATTGTTTAAAACACGGTTGGGAAATATGGGACAAAATACATAACGACTTTTATAACGCCACTAAATACCTAAGCTTTTAACACTCTACATACTTATTTAATTAGCCTATATTTATTCTATTGCATGCTGATATTGACGACTGTAAAAAAACAACACATTTTACTCGATTTATATAAACTAAAACAACCTACCGTCTGAATAACAAGCTATATTTAAGTGTCTTACTGAATCAACAACGCATACGTGATCATTGAGAAAAAAAAACAAAAGAAAAAATGTAACTTGATACTGTAGGAAATACACCTCTACGTCAATCGGTATATTTTGCCGATAAAGTTACATCTGTTTGCCCGTGTATTGGTCGCATGCTTTCCAATGTTATGTATTGCCCGGGACGTATTTAAAAATACGGTTTTATAATTCTTTGATCGTTCTTTGTTTACTACCGAATGGGACGAGAAAATAGAATGAAAAGTGTATCCATTTCACCCACCCTATTATATATATTAGGGTGGGAGAAGATGGGACACCTTTCACGCATAATAACCAAATATCTTGATCGTGTTTTAAACTATTAACAACGGTCTATAGGAGTCGTTACGATACGGTTTAATAATTCTTTAAATGTTCTTTGTTTACTACCAAATGAGACGAGAAATAGATTAAAAACGTGTCCCATCTCCCCCACCTTATTATATACCACAAACCTTGCGCCTCTTCTTTTATATGCATCAAATGTTTAAGTTCTATTACGTTTATTAGTATTGAACGATTTGCTTACTGTTTATAGGCTATACACTAATACTGGTAAGATAACGCTTGTAACGTAAACAAGTCAATAACCAATAAGTATGTTTACACTTAAACCGTCATTGGTTATAAGTCATAGCATACATTAGTTTTAAATTTAGGTAAAAAACTTTTACACTTAACTCTAAGTAACTGCATTACTAATGCGTATGGAGTTGAAAAAAACACAAAAAAACAGCATAGTTTTAAAATTAGAAACGAAAATGTTACTATGGCTTTACCTACATCACGTTCATCGTTATTATTTTGCATTGAAACTGGCTTAACGCCGCCTGCAGAACGGAAACGATTGTTGCACGTTTTCTACGACGCCACAGACTATAGCTTGTTTGTAAACAACCAACAACAAATATAGAAAATCGTAATCAACAGAGACGATAGCTCATTAAGAATGACGCCGACGGTTAATATAGTGGGGTGGGAGAAGACACTTTTTCATTCTATTTTCTCGTCCTATTTGGTAGTAAACACAGAACATTAAAATAAATATGAAACCATATCCTCACGACTCCCATAGACCGTTGTTTATTGTTAAAACTCGACCAGGGTATTTGGATATTATGCGCTAAAAGGTGTCCCATCTTCCCCGACCGTACTATATAGACATACACTATAATACATTGAAGCTCGACGGGATGCATGAGGTGCATCACTTTCAACACGATTAGGATATTTGAATATCATGTGCTAATGGTGTACGCCCATTTCCCCCACAGTACTATATAGGTCCAGAAATAAGTTATACCGTATCCTTAACCTAACCACAAAAACTGTGCTCTCACTGTTCTAACTAAGTTAGTATCGAACCAAATGGATGAATTATATGCCATACGCCATTTAGTATTATAATTGACGACGTTTTATTTCGTTACGTTGCGAGTGCCCAATCAGGATAGAAAAATCAAGTGAAAAGCCATCTGTGAATTGACGTGTTTTTTGGGAATCAAAACAGTGTTGTAAACAAGATTTTAAGACTGTATACGGATAATAATCATTAAAAAGGTCACTCAAGTTCCCACAATCTTTAGAAAATCGACTTTAAGCATTGGAGTGGCAACTATGTATAAGTTGCTCAATTCCCACCAACGAGATTAAGAAAGACCAAACCAAAAAATCGTGTCTGTTTATCCATACACTACACACAGCTCGACAGTGCGCACAGCAGTGGCAATCATAGATAAGTCACCCAAGTTTCCACCCACGAGGATATAAATGACCGAACAAACCAAAAGTCATGCCTTACTTTTCTAAATTGCTTGCTAAACTGACTGAACAGTCCGCCAGTCAGTTAAAACTGAACAAAAGTACAACATCTAGATTCTATACTGTTACATAGACACTTCCAAATTCCTATATTATAACTCTGAATAACTGCACAGCGATATGACTTTTACCTAGCCCTATACCTTAACAATAATCTAAACTCATGGTCACTGCTGGCAGTCGTCGCTGCCCTATATGAGGTCTATTGAGCTTTGTAAACACAGCAAAATACTCCCTAACTATAAATCGATATCATTTCTTATCAGAAGATCCAAGGTTTGTTTTGACAATTATTTTCTACGATTTTATTAAACATAAAAATTGATAATGTTCATGTGCAGGTGCATAGACTATGATACAGATTAGTTCGTTATTTTTTATCTAAAAAGTGTAACGTTTATAACCAAAACACATATAAAAGTAAAAAAAATCTTGTTTAAACTATAGCTAAACAAAACAGTAAAACACATTCTAGTAGTTATTAAAGCTCTGAAACGAAGCCAAAATTTTTGTAGCTGCAACAAATTAATAAAATAGAGACTGACTTAATTAAAAAACGTTAGTCCTTTTATAGACCTAAAAATAAAATCAAAAACAAAACTGTTCGGATATTCGGACTAAATTAACATAAACAAGACGGAGAAAATATTCGAACATCTGCCTTGGCTTAATTTTCGACCACCTAGGTTATAAAAAAACAAAGTTAAATCCCACCAAAACTGACAATTAAAACCAAAAAAACGAACATCCTTGCCTAATTAGCATAAACAAGATAGAGAAATGGTTTTCCCAGCAGGCGCGTCTCGATATTCGAAACAAAACGAACTGATTTAGCCTTACTATTTGACAGGGCTTAAAAACTGTTTTCAAACCAAAAACGGGAAAAATGCGGTTGCTAATATTACGCTATATAAGGTCGTTTTACGGAAATACCATGGAAATGTATAGGAATTAGGAACGCGTATATATGGAAATTTGTGGTTACTTAACCTCAGTATTAGACTTGGGAAAATTGATTTATAATTGTTTGTGGCCGTTTTTATCATTTCAGAGTATAATATATAGTAGGGTGGAGTAAGATGGGACGTGTTTTTCATTTTATTTTCTCGTCCCATTTGGTAGTAAACACGAAACATTTAAATAATTATAAAACGGTTGTTTAAAACACGATCAGGATATTTCAATTTCAATTTCTAAAGGTGTCCCATCTTTCCCTATACCCCACTATATATAGCCGAATGTTTAATTATTGATATCCAATTTTGTTGAACGGTTCTTGGACATTTGATATGCAGCTGTGATAATATGGTTGTTCCTATATCAACACCGCATAAGGCTAAATAGAGAGAAGCTATGATATAAAATACAGTTCCGTGGTATATATGTATATAGGTGGCTTAAGATGGACACCGTTAGCACAAAATAAACAATCTTTATTCTTGTTTTTATAATAATTGCTAATGCTCTTTCTCTCAGAGTCTTTAGAATACGAATATATAATGCTGTCATGGACCATCTTATCTCGACCGATTATATGAAAAAAGTCCTATATTGCGTGTAGATGAAATATGCACAATACATATAGGTCTAATGTATACACTCAATAACGCTAGGCCATACGTAATGCGACCAGGGCAAATATAAAGGCTTGATAGCAATATACAGGCTCTACACTCTACAGATATGAGATAAATAAATCAATACGTATGGAATAGAATATAACAAGCGGAAAGCGGGGCATTGAATCTGGCACGTTCTGACATTATTGAGCGCTGAGCAATGTCTTGCGCATATTTTAACTACACGCAAGATTACTTTTTAATATCGTATCCAAGTATGCGTCCCCTGAGACACATATGTACGCGTGGCGTTTGAATTGTGACGCCAAATTAGTAATTATGATGTCATAACGACCGCGAGACGGATGTTTTAGCACTGGTTTGGAATGACAAAATTCGTTATATCAGCTGTCAGTCAAATGAACATTTTAAAATAACATACAGTGCGTGTCGCTTGGAGCATATGGTATAATAGATGATTGGGGTAAGATGGTATACGTTTTCATTCTCTCTTGTCGTAATGTATGTTTAGTAGGTTGGGGTAAGATGGTATACAGTTTATTTTGCTTTTATCTTATTATATAGTATGTTGGGGTAAATTGGTTGACGTTTACATTCGCCTTTTTACCGTCATATTTATATTAATCAATACACAACTATCCTATCCTCATGACTGTAAAAGTGCGTTGCTAATTGTTTAAAACACGACCAGGAAATATGGAATAATATATACTAACTGTATTAATTTTACACCCTGCTAAACGAAGAATTCAAAACACGAATATCGTAGAACTGTTACTTTGTACTTACGTGTGTTTGTATCTTCAATGGTCATTTTCCGGCTGTCCTGAACTTTTTGTCAGAGCAAACGCCATTGTTTTTGGCCTGTGAGTACTAATTGATGGTTAAATTGCTGTATTAGTGGTATTTATGTATGTATATGTAACGTATGTACGTTAAACATATATGTATGTAATAAATGAATAACTTACTTTATCCTCGCGTGGAAAGAAGACGGTAGTCGTTATAACACGGGTGTTCTGTTTCATACACCTCAAACCTACTTATGAGTTACCAGGTATGTAACTTTGTGGAGGATTGTATTTTTTCTGTATGGCTGAAAAAATAGACAACCCATGGGTTGGACCCATAAGTGACTACTGGGTTAAAGCAATTGCCGTTAAGTGTCTTGCCCAAGGACACGTACGCCCACAGTAGTAGCAGCGACGAGCCTTGAACCCGTATTAGTTCCTATACAAATAACCCTGTCTTAAATTTCGCAACATCGAAAAAAAAGCGAACAGAAAAATTAAATGCATGGCTCTTTAGCGCCCACTGACGGACGGATTAAATTCAAAATCGCAATTATTTTAAAAGAGAATTAAAGGATACTTTGCATTAGATTCTCATACAACGAACGGAAGTGTAATACGAGACCAACTCACAACATATTACGTGAATTTATTACGACAAATCATATAGATAAACACTTGGTGTAATAATATGCAGCGCATGTAATATGCTTCATAATATTTAACACCAATGCAACAGCATATGCTTTGACATCCCATAAGAAGCTTAGGAGTTAGGCTATTATGATTTTTGATCATAAATTATCTATATGGCAGGAAAAATGCCAAACAAGAGTATTTTCAACTAGTTGTAAGATTTTTATATCTTTTTCTGATGGGTTGTATTTTGTATCTTGATTTATGCAGTTGTGTAAATAAAATGAAAAATATTTCATCTGTCGCAATGCATGCAAAGGAAAGAAACTGCTTAACTTAAACAAAACATCACAAGTTCACACTAATTGCAATTAATTCAATGTCAGGACATTTCCTTTAAAACTCACAACAAAAACACAAACAGACATTCGTAACTGGCAGTCTGATTGGACTAGTTTTATAAACAAATTCACCAAGTAATAGAAAGACTCAAATTGAAAAAAGTTTTCGACTGAAATAAACCAATACAATAATTAATATAAAGTTATAAGGTGTTCTTATTGTTATTGTAACAAAAATCTTATTGTAACAAAACTTTTAGTTGTAATGTTTCTTTATTAATGCAGTGTAAAATGCAGTGTAAATTTCAGGGTAGGCCTACATACCCTACCACCCCAGGTTTGGCGCCTTCCAAAAAAATGTCATGAATAGAGACAGAAGTATTTAGTCTGTAGCATGTCAAACTTACAATGCTGTATTAAACATTTAAAGTCAGTGACAATTGCTAATGACTTTTAAGTTACATGCATGTATTTATAGTGTCAAATATTTTTAATTAGAATAGAGTTAAAGCATTACACATATGGCTCCTAAGAATATATATATGTATATATATATATATACATTATTATATACCATCATTAATTTAAAGGAACACAAATGAAATCTGAACTCTTCTATTAACACAGTGTAATAAGTTGCTCATACCATCTGTATGATATTAATTAAAAATTTGAAAGGTATTTTTAATAGCTTAAAATTTTAGTCAGACTGAAAAACAAAACAAAAATAGCAAATTAAACAACTAATTCAAGTAGTGGTAAATAGTATTGTAATGAATAAAGGCAAGGATATTAAATCATTTGTAAAAGTGAGTTATAAATTAGACAAATGGGCCCATGAGTGCCAAACTTTTAAGATGCAGGGATAGTTAGACACACAATACTGTTAAACACATTTCACCAAATTGGCTGTATTGTTTACTGATTATTGCAGTGTAGTAAATTCCGGGTTAAGACTGCCTTCCTGCCACCCCAGGGGTGCCTGCTCTTTTACAAACTGCAACAATAAGTGAAAATACTGTGCTAGTGCATTACATTAATGCTATTGTGGATAAATAATTCAATTTTAAAACACTCATCTCTCTTTGCGAAGTGCTTCAATAAATTCTTCAAGTTTTTGTTGTACATCCCTAACTTTTCGTAATTCCTCGGCAAGCTCCACACGCCTCCCAGTCAAAAGTTTTTGTTTTAACTCGCGATTTTGACCAAAGTCTTCTACCACTTCTTTGACCTCATTTTCAAGCCTGTGAGCTTCCGTGTTCATCACTTGCTGACGAAGAGCATTACTTGTGATGCTCAGCATCTTTTGGATTCTCCAGAAGAGGACGACATCACTACAGTCCACGTTTTCAGCCTCCTGAAAATAAAACATTGATTACTAAACCCTCCACTATAGTACCTGGATAGTGGGTTTGGATAGGTTCAGAACTAAACACTGACAGTCTGACAAAATTGTGAATGGTTATAAATTTATGCATGTGTCTTTGGGCAAGACACTTTGAGGCAATTGCTTAAACAAATATTGTCCAAATAGGCAGCCACACAGAAGAAGGCAATAAATCCTGACAAAGTTACATACATGGTAACTGGTAAGCAGGCATGAAGTGTATGAACATTTTAAAACGATGTTACAAATTACAACGACTGTCACAAGTTCACATAAACCATGTAAAACTAAAAGTTAAAATTACCTCATCAGCCAAGCTTTGGGACATTCCACTTGCATGGTGTCGGTAAAACTCCCTTCTACATGTTGTACACCTTGATAAAGCAGTACTTAGGAAATGCTTTCTATAAACCAACTGCCATGTATCAATAATTGCTTCCTTGTTAACTTCAATTCCGCGTGTTTCTAAATTTTTTCGAATCGTTGTGAGTTCATCACTGGCAAGATATGGCCCGTGTTGTTTTCTCGTATGAAACAGGTTCTCAAGTTGGTTAAAAATTTCATTTTTCTGATGTTCTTCCCAAGTTCTAGACTTCCAGTGTGTCCATCTATGCCAAGTCCCATGTCCAATAATTTCTTGTATTTTTGACTCGGTTTTATTCAGTAACATGCCCAAATTATCCTCAATAAATTTCACTGCACTTTCCCATTGCAGTTTATCGGAAATTGAACGATCCTCTAAAGCATTTAGCTGAATAACTCTAAGAATTTCCAAGAAATCACTATTCCACGTGTGTCTTGATACAGCTTCATCTCGTACAGCTTGCCGAAGAGCTTTAAAAATCGGATCTTGATTTCCATTTGTGATTTTTTCTTCTGGATCAGTGGAGTCAGACTGCAGAACTTTTGAGAATTCTTCTAATAAAGTCTCCTTCGCCACATTTATAGAAGCATTAGGTAAAGGCTTCTCTGCCCACTGCTTAAGCTTTATATCAACTGTTGTGTTAAATGTGCCAGGGTCTTCAGACTGCGCAGCAGGCAGGTAAATATTCTCAATTACGTGGTTAGACACATTATCCCACATTCGAGTCTGCAATGTAGCCTCCCATTTTTGTGGTGGTATATTGACCAGAGAAAGCATGTCATCAAGAATTTCATTTTTAGCTTTTTCAAATAATTCGGTCCTATCCAATTCCCTTACGCGAGGAAAATTATTTTTCCATTCTGTTTCTAAATTAAATCGTGTAGCTTTAAACGCATCTGCTTGTTGCTCTACAGATTCTCTTACCATTTTCCAAAAGCAGTTTGAGACAGCATAGCTTAAATTTGCAGTTGTCAATTGGCTTGCTTTTAGCAACCCGGATTTAAAAACCTTTGAATTAGAAAAGAATTCTTCTTCATACTCTTTAATGTCAGTAATACTACTATTAGCACTGCCTTGACCAGTTACCACAGCAAAATAACCCAACGCTTTCATTGGGAACAGTTTTCCGTCCAAAATTTCTTGGATTCGGCTGGGATTGGTGATATTTTTTTCAGCCAGGTCGACTTTGGTTAAAACAAAGATAGTTCTGCGGCCGGAAGGGTCCATTTGACTGACTAGGTCTGTTACAATGCTGCGTTCTGCATCTACAGAGCCGTCTTGAATGCAGAGGATTATTGCATTGGGATTTTCCATGTAATGTTTACTCATGTTACATATTGCATCCTTAGTATCAGGTGCCATACCACTGGTAACAGTACTTATCATGCCTGGAAGATCCACTAGTACCATCCTCTGCAGACCTGGGCCCTTTACAGTGAGAGAAATCGTGTCATTACTGACAGTTTTACCATCAGAGCAACTACTCTTCATTCTGAGCTCAATTTCATGTCGTAGAGATTTTAATTCTTCTTCTTTCGAAAGATCAAATTCTCTGGAGCTGTCACGGAATTGTGCAACGTGATTTGGACCTTCGCTTAGCGTGACTTTTACAGGAGCTCTTGTCATCATTTCTCCTGAGCCACGAGGAAAAATTCTCGCTTGTGCTATCATTTCTAATACACTCGTTTTCCCGGCACTCTGGTCTCCTACAACCACAACTCTAGGCAAGTGATCTTGGGTCCTATAGTTTGTATCATAATCAGCCAATTCGTCCAAAACTTCAGAGTACATATCAATTAAAGATTTCTTAATTTTTCGCCGGTAAATATCTTTATCGTCTTTGGAGAGCAATAGTTTTCGCAAATTGCGGTTTTCTCTTTCCAACTTTTCAATAAGTTTTTGATACTTAAGTTCTACATCCACTACTTCTCCTTGTAATTTTTCAATCTTTTTTTTATCGTCATTTGGTTTTCCATTTTTTGATGATTTTGAGTTCCCATCTGGATCTGAAGTGGTTAAAAACTTCACACCAGCGCTGCTAAGAATACTTGAGCTCGTAACAGTACCATCTTTAGTGTGAGGCAAATATGAGTTTATTACATCAATATCAGGCCACTCATAGTTCCTGTACCGCTCCTTTAAACTATCATATCTAGCTCTGCCCTTATCAAAGCGATTTCGAACAGCAGTACTAACATGCCAACGTACATCACCGGATCTCTCTGCCCAATATTTTACATCGGCAAAATATGTTTCCAGTTTTTCACTCCATGTTTCGTATGTATTTTTCGCATATACCCCAGTACCAACTGTAGCCCCCACAACCCAGTATCGTAGTTTGGTTCCATGATTCACCACAAATTTAGCGAGACTACCAATCCCTATTTCTCGCTTTTGAAAGTCATTTGTTGGGCTTTGTTTCCGCAAAATAATTCTCTGGTCAATTTTTGGTTTTACATTATGATAAGTCCTGTAGCGCGCTGCATGATAAACAGAGTTCAAATTTCTTGACAAATTTGGGAGCCTCAAAAGTCGCAAGAACTGCATTCCTTCTTACAATTCATTGAACAAAAACAGCAGAAATTTAATTCATTTCAGTAAAGACTTAACAGCTGTTGGAAATTTTACAAGTGGGTAACAAAATGAAGTATATTTATAACAAGTAGTCTGTAGGTACGTTTAAAATAGCAGGCCTTATAACACCTAAATAGCATTTGCACGCTCTCACACAGTAAAGTATATAGTTGCATTCTTCATTTTCTTTACGCAAAGTAAGCACAATTTTGTCACACCTTTTACGTCACTATTTTTGCAAAATAAATCAACAGTTACGTGTATATAATCTACAAGACTGTAACTTTTCATTAAACTGAAATGCGATCCATTCTACAAACGGTATGTAACGATACTGAAAATTCGACCAAATTGTCCTGACGAAAACTGATACATGCAATCTACTGCGTTGCGCTCTTGGACAAAACTTGCCACAAAATGACTACAAAACCTATCTAAAAGCTACTGAAATGATAAATTTTATGTTGTATAAATAAAATGTAACTAGACTTTAAATACCCAGTGTTTACGGAAATTGGGAAATGTACACAAAGTATTACGCAATACATTTGAAGCTGATTGGTGACTTTTATTGACGCATGATCACATAAGAAAATACAGAAAATTGTTTAAAAAAACTAAAATAAAAGATAAGAAATGTGAATCCAATAAAAGGCACAGAAAAATAGTAATGAGAAAAGATAAATAACTCCTGAATCTGAATTGAATGACTCCGTTTGCGCTGGTAAAACTGAATTTCACATTTATTTTAATTGAACTATCTTCTGTTGAGCAATATTTGATGCAATATAATCGCTGTAAAAAGAACTTATGCATTAGAAAATATGGCATGGGTAAAATGTTATGAGGCCTCATAATTTAGGCAACTAAAACCTAAAGCGGCCACAACGCTTTCCTAAAATAAAAGACAACAATTTCATTAAGCTGTTATACTAAAACTACATATATTCTTAGAGCTAGGGTTAAGTGTCTTGCCCAAAGACACATACGGTACACCCACAACAGCAGCAGCGACGAGCCTTGAACCCATAACCTGTAGGTCAGAGTCTAATTGCAGCTACTGGCATGGGCTATCACATAAATTTAAATGCTGAGTTTTGTGCATTGTACCTGTTGCTGCAGACACATTCAAACAAGGTACTGACAGTTGAAGATTTTCAGTGTTTGTTTTTAAAGGTTTGATCGTCAACAATTTGGTGCAAATTTCTTTTACATCAGAAGGTATACCAGACCCTTCACTACCTGCAGCATAAAACAACATTTAACAAAATTTGCTATTGATTTTGTAACTAGTTAACATTTTTGATGAATTAATTAAAATATGAATGTATTTGTTTGAATTAAATATCAATAAACAGAAAGAAATTCTTTTACCGTTGTACATGTGCCATAAAATACAATGCAATGTTACATATATAACAAACCTAGAATAAGCAAAGATGGTTTTGTAACTTTGTGTTCAACAACATCCAATACAGGGCAGTGAGTATTATTATCCTCGCGAAAAATATCTGTACCCAATATCTCCCAATTTTTCTCTGACATATCCTGTAGAAATAATTCAACTTTAAAATAGTGATATATTGTATTATATATGGGTGAGGTCAGAGGCAGGCCAGGAGACCTGAGATTTGTGCCTGAACTGCACCATTACCCGAAAAATAAGAGAAGTTTTCTCATAAGAAATAAGATAAACATGTATGCATCTTTTCAAAATGCCAGACATACAGTCCACCTCCATAAAAATATACAGGCCTAGTTTTAAAGCCATCAAGTAAAATATCAATTCGAAATATAGGGTAGCACATAAGTGCAGGTAATGGGCTAACTCTGGTCTAAACACCAGTCTCCATGTAAGGCCTCGCTTAAATAAGATAACTGACCTGTATAAATTGCGTTGGTTTTCTCACAGAATATATTTGCATTATTTCTGTAGCACCACTGCTAGCTTTACATGCACTCGAAGATAGAGGGGCACTGAATGGATCGCATAGTTTAAAATCACACACTCAATGCTGCTACCATTGTGGGCATGTGCATTTTTTGGCAAGACAATTAACGACAATTGCTAAAACCCAGTGGTTACTAATGGGTTGTCTTAATTGTCAACCACACATTATCAACAAATTGACAAAAAAGTACATACGTAGTAACTTGTAAATGGGCACGAGGTGTATGAAACAGAACACCCATGTTACAGGTTACAACAACTGGCATTGTCCGTCCTGCTAAAATTAATTCATTTTTTCAATGTTTAAACATACATACCATTGAGGCGTCATAATAACAGCATGTACACCAAGAAAATGACAAGTCCGCAAAATATTTCCAACATTCATCGGGTCAATTATGTCATATAGAAGAACCCATACTGGACATTGTTCCGACTTATGATGTATTAAACTGGTTATAGTATCTTGCGTTAATGGGATAACAGGTAATTGCCCAACTTCAAGACATATGCCCTGTAATGTATGAATAGCCTTTTAGCATAAATAAACGTAATTTGCTGTCTTGTCACTCTTGCTTTATTCTGACATGGCTGAAAAACGACAGTCGTTATAAGTTAACACTGGTGTTCTGTTTCATGCACCTCTTGCTCTTTTACAAGTAACCATGGATAATGTAACTGTGTAAGTGATTTTCTGTATGACTGACAATTTAAACAACCGATTAGTGACCACTGGGTTGGAGCAATAGCAGTTAAGTGTCTTGCCCAAGGACAAATATTAACTGCATACCAAACTGGTATGGTGAACAAGCTTTGGTCAGATGCTGGGGCTCAGTGGTTAGACGCTTTAAACCAACTGGTCACTAGTGAGTTATACTGTTATACCATCCTAGGTATTGGGGACATGGGCCAACTCTGTCCTAAATATCAGGTCATATGGTAAGCCATGCTGCAGGACCTCACCCATGTGGAAAATAATAATAAACAAGTGAAGTTTTAAAATAGCCTACCTGGTGTGGAAACCCCTGCGTTATTTCAAACAAATCTGAAACAGAAACAAACTCAATTGGAATATTCCTTTCCTCAGCTTCCTTCAGTGAGGTTTGAACCCTGGGATCCTCTGGTTCTTGGACTTCCCATTTTGAATTAATAAACATTCTGCAAACAAAAGGAAATTTAAAAATAAATAAAGTGTATTTTTATAGCCTATATTGCTGTATGGCAATGTTAAAACCCATAAAGGACTACTTGGTTGCAGCAACTGTTGTTAAGTGCCTATCACATGAAGAAACACCTAAAATGGTAACAGAATACACCTAAAATGGTAACAGCATCATTTGACAATACATTTTAATTAACTATCTGCACATTCTTACTTAAAAATTGGTCTTCGGGAAGACAACAGCGCAAGGTTACAAACAGATCGCCCATAAAGAAATTCATTTCCAAAATCTGAAGTTTCAATTTTATCAAAACGTTGGTGTCTTGCCTCTGGAAATAAACACACTAATTAACTTGAAAAAAATTAATGGAGACTGCTATACAGCTTCACTCAACACCCATAATGTTATTCTTTAAATTATAAATATAGTTCTTGGCTCTTACTTGTATTATGGTTCAGATTCGTTTTTCTCTTTTGTTTAGAAATCTGCAACAGTAAATGCAGTGACATTAACATTATATTATTAGGGAAACAGAACAACAGCACATATTTTTGGGATAACGTCTTTACCTTTTTGCATGAACAAGTGTCTAAGTATACATAAATAAAATGATCCCTGTACAACTACAATACGCTACACACGAATAAAACTATATTTATAAACGTACTTTAATTGGTTTTGAATCTTTTCCATATTTTCTTAGTATGTGACGACAAGATGAAATGAGTGAAGAACTTCGAATAAAACAAGAAGACATGCTACTAGAGAATTTAACAAACACCTGTAAAACAAAAAAATCATAACCTTACACTTATTTTCAGAAAAATTCTCACTGATTATTATGTTATATTTGCTTGTTATTTACACTGTGTGTCAGCAGCTGCTATTTTGGTGCAGTGGTTATGCACCTCTAACCCAGAGGTTACTGATTCAAGGCTTTCCGTTGGTACCATTGCAGGTATACACCATCATTATCCAGACTGCAGAGTATGGCAGGTGCACGCGCGATTTTTTTACAGACTTTTGGTGATGCACGCCGCAATTTGTCCCACGCACACCAATTAATTAAACAAAGAAAAAAATACGTATTAAATTAAGTGAGATTTCCTAACGTGGCTTAAAAATGTACATGCTTTGCACTCAGATTTTTAATGATAGCACGCGCGCACGCGAAAAATAACCGTCTTGCACGCGCGAGATCTCGTCAGGAACTGCCATACTCTGCAGACTGGATCATTATAGAAAATATAGGCCGTTAAAAATTCTAGAAAAATACAGAAACTAAACAACTCCCTTCTAATAACTTATGACTGTACAGATTATTTCAAGCTCACTGTGGGTGTATGCTGTCATAATAGGACAATAGATCAAAAAAAAATGCTAGAAAAATACAGAAATAAAACTAAATACCATCTAATGACTTATGATGTACAGATGATTTTAAGCAGTTTGTTTCACGCTTTCATTCGTTCCAACTTCTTTAGCTTCATCTAGCAAGAAATCGTCAGGATCATAAATTACTTTAACAAGTAATGAACAACTTGGGCAGGTAGCAATATCTTCACCACTTTGTAACTCTTCAAGTGATATTTCAAACCTGTAAAGGTAGTGTTACCAACATGAACTTCTGATAAACATATATGGTGCGAAACATTTATGAAGATTACTGATTTGAAATACAAATAAGTTATTGTTCTAGTTTATAAATTGCAAACCAAATAAAACATATATATATACATGGTCATTTTGACATAAACATCAAAATCTTAATATAAAACTCAAATTCGCCAACAAAAACTGTATAACAATCACATTATTCTAGCAGGAAGCTACAATTTAGGCACAAAAAAAACATACTTATCTCCGCAAGGACAAGGGTAATAATACGTTTCAGTTTCTTCGTCAAATTCAAAGTCTTCTATCTCGACTTCGTCATGAATTACATCAGTCATTCTTATATAAGTTTAAACACATAAGGAACTAGCTATATATGTCTTTAAAAAAAGGGGGAAATCAAGTTATAGTATTTACTAAAATACGAAAAGCAACTTTACTATGGGCACGTGTTACAAAATACGGGGAATCCCCTATGGTCAGTGTTACCTATAAATTTTCACATTTTTTCTTAACATCGTATGCTTATTGTTGTTGCTTGTACATATTTTGTTGGGGAACACTTGTTTTAAGGTATCATATTTGTGGAGCAATAAGACACTAATGTCTTCCACAACCAAACGAGTTTTTTTGAGATGTAGATGTAATATTTTGTAATGTGTGCCCGTTTATTCAGAGCTGTGCCCTTGTTTTACGCTGTTGGCTCAAAATAATCAATTCAAGGGCAAGTGCGAATAATGTCAATGCCGAAACCCTACTCAAACCGACGAAAGTACATATGAAACTTCTTACTTCTGTTTGCCGTTAAGTTTCTTATGTGTATCAAATACACACTGCAATCAAGCAGAATTGCGTTTTCGTATGCACACCGCGCCCCTTACACCAAATTTATTAAAAGTTGATTTAGATTTAATAAAACTGCTGGGTGACAGCGCTGGGCAACGTTGCTATTTGCTGGCCGTGAGATAATACGTGAGCATATATAGTCTGACTACGTAAAGGCTACGTTAAGTGCCTGTATTGTACTGTGGGATAAATTAGGATATTTTTAGCACATATTGTAGTTCTTTATTCTGTTTAAAATATTTAACAGTATACTATTTTAAGACTCGTACGGTAACGTAAGACAGGAATATAAAGCGGGGCGAGAAGATATGTATACCATCTTACCCCAGCTACTATATAGGTAAACTAGTAGAATATACACAGCTTAAAGTTTAGAAATTCAGTTAGTGCAAGTTTTATTGCATCTAAATTGGTTTATAAAGACATCGTAGCGTTAGGTATTACACCAATTCAACTTAGTAGGAGCATTTACAGTTATTAGAATCTTGCCTACCGTCACGTATAGGATTTAAAACAGAACCAAAACTTTCAATTTGGTTTACATTTATCGGAATTCAGTGCCCTTTTAGGAACGGCCGTATAGCCTATCGGAAGTAATCATATTCAAAAGCAAAGGTGTTCTTAATTGTTGAAAACACGATTATGAAATACCATGTTACAGACAGTACTATATATTGTATGTGAAACTTGTATAGCTATTCTATAATGTTCACACGGTATAACTTTTACCGGGCGCTTAAGCACACAAGACTTATCTTGGCTATTGATTTAGCAATTGGGTATATTAACTAGGTGATAATACAGTAGATATCATCATAGGCAATGAACATGCTGTATTTTATTGAAGTTAATTAAAATGGCAATCTGGTCACTGACCAATACTACTCCAGAGCAAATAAATCAACCTGTTTACGTTTTAAAAATCGCTTTGTGACGTCACAGAGCGATCAATGATCAAACAAGATGTGTAATACTGGAATGCCTAAATTGATTATGTGTGTTTGCAGACCAAACAATGTGTTGCGTTTTACACTTCAATCAGTAACTTGTTTGCTTAACCACGCAGTTACTGCATACTTTAAGGACTAGCAAAGACGTACTTAAATCTTTGGAGTAGTATTTAAAGTTTTATTCATTTTTTAAACAGATTCCCGCTAAAAATTGTGTTTTTTTTGGGGAGGGGGGACAGAAAGACAGACTGGCACGATTTTGATTTGTATGCTATCTTATATACCAAACTGTTCAGGTTTTTGCTGTATATACACTTATACAAAGTTGAGCGGACGTTCGAACGGTTATAAATGCAGCTTTGCACTGTATAGATATATATAATAGCACATATGTTTGAACTATTTTAGGGCGCGTTTTACAGGCGGCTGTTTGGTTATGGTTAACCTTTTCGTTACAAATTGTAAGGGCCTCGTTCAAGTGCATATAGAGTCAGGGAACCTAACAGCTGGTTAATGATTAAAACATCGTTGCTGACGTATTAGCACCCCATAAAAAATAAAGAGCTATACAGCCTGTTTCGTGGTCTGGTTGCAAAACATGGAAAATCGGCTTGAATGCGCGGACATATGGTAATGTGTGCATAGAATAGAATACCAAGGGCGTAAAAAAGGTATTTTAGTTTAAAATACGAAGTCAGTTCCGATTATATGCTTAAAATGTAAGTCTATTTTAGTGAGCTAGGTATGTTCTTTTACACAAGGTTTATTTCAATCTCTCTACAAGGGCCTGTGTTTGCGTAATCGTAAATCAAAGGTAATAGACTGTGGACTCGAATCCCACTGCGGTTGCTACTGTTAAACATTCATATCAACTAATACCTGATAGGCACAGTAACATATAAAACAGAAAGTTCCGTAAGAATACATAAGTATAGTTATATGATATATATCTATATAGGCGCATGTAAGAATATGACAAGAGTACTTGGTATGAAATTAATTCGTAATTAACTCATAAGCTGGCACAAGGTGTATTAACACCCGTGTTATAACGACTGTCGTTTTCCGGCCACGCGAGGATAAAGTTCATGCATTCATTCAAATTGCCCGCAACGATGTTTTTGGGGGGTATATTTAAACCTTTAAACAATCTTAGAACTACAGATAAAAAATTAGAGACTTTTTTACCAAATGCATATTTTCACTATTAATATCGCGTTGAGTACACTCTATAATAAGTTTTAATGTGTTTAGCGATTAAATAGTCGTAAAAATTACAGGACAGGGTTAAAAGCGTTTAAGGTGGTTACAAAATTCCAAAGGTATTCCAGTTTATAGTTAAGCTGCACGCTCGCAATTGCAGCAGTGAATTACATCAAAGTTATATTGACAATAGGTCTTCAAATTAACCGCTAAAACCACAAAACCAAAAGGTTGCTAACCGTACAGTCAACCCTTGAAATGGGCTGTTTAATGTTTTATTAGTTTTAGGGGCACGACATTTCGCTGAACGATTTTTATAGCGTTTAAGCAATATCGGATGGAATTTGGGGGGTTAGCGATTTTTTTCAAGGGCGAACGTAAGACAACTGGAAAAGAGAATTTGCGTAAGAAAAAATGTATAAGCAAACAGCCACAAGGGGCGCTATAGGAACAACTACGGAATATACATCTTGCGTCCTACACAGGAAACAAATGTGTCATATACGCAAACGCGCAACTGCTCATATAGTATACGTGGTAATATTAAATTCACAGTGGTAACATTTACTATAAACTTTGTGTCGTGTGTATGAATTGTATATTATACTTCAACGAATTCGCATTGGTTTAGTAGTATACAGTATATTATGTACCCATTATTTAACAATTTTGCGTTAGTTGTTGGTGATTGTTTTTTGGGGGGATTTTTATGTATGTCTGACCATTTATACAACCTATTAGTGACCACAATATGTTTATTAATTTCCATTAAGTGTCTTGCTCAAAGCCCCATACGCCCACAATGGCAGCAGCGACAAGCCTCGTTCCCAATTTTCGTGTGCTTTTGTTCTGTACACGCGACTAGTTTAACCTTGCTTTTTGCAGCGATTTCGGGTCGCAGGTATCTGTAGCAGCGGTGGTAGATCATTAAGCTCACAAAAACCCTGTGTTTTCTAATGCCAAGCCACAGCAGATAGCAGAGGCCGCACATGGACCGCAAATCATTCACCCTTTACCTGCTGAGAGCTCATAAGCGATCCGGTCCCCTAACCCGTAATGATGTTTGCCCTTGCCCTAACCACACTGCTTTGTGAGCGGCGGAGTTAAAATGGCCGAAAAACCGCGACAAATACCGGGAAAATATACAACCCCTAATTTTTAACCAAATTTGGACTTAGCTAGGATACGAAAAATTTAAATTTGTAAATATTTAAAGAATTTTAATGTGGCGCCCATTGTATAGTGCAAAACTTTTTAGGTTTTTTTATGAAGAAAAAAACACCTAAAAACTGCAAAACTACCTAAAAATCTTCTTACAATGTGAAAATTAACATTATTATTATTTGTTCTTTGCTTTCCAATAGAAAAACAATAGAATTTCATTTTTTACAACTATGTAATTTTGATTACTGAAATCCGAAAGATGGCGCACGAGAACGTGACCTTTGAACCCGAGACGGGGGTGGTGATGACGTCATTCACAACCGTCCACCCGAATATGACGTCATTCAACAATGGTGACGAAACAAACGGCAAGCCATACAAAGAGCGCTACCTAGAGGAAGCTCTGGCGTATGAGGTAAACGTTAATTCTTACTTAAAAAAATGTTTTTTTAGTATCATGTTAGTACTTTTCCTATTTATAACATTACGGTTAAATATTTTATTTTTCAATTTTGTGATTCTGTGCATATTTGTACTCTGTTTTTTTTTGCATTATTTCTACAAAATGGCCATGTGTAATTCGTATATTAATATGAGGATCTGAATAGAAGCGGTGAAATGAACCCGAAAAAAGGACTAATATAGTATTGATAATACGCGTAATATGTTTAATATTTTCAAGCCCTCTTGAACACCATTCATTCGTATAGCGTAATAAAACAAAAAGCAAATTTTTTTAACTATAGAATTTTAGATTTAAACACTCCGCAGCGTTTTAGCTGTTTTTTTTCTTGGTGTATAATACACAGACCTAGTCGTATGTACATTGAACTAAATGAACCGTTTCTTTACGGCTCAAACATTAAGGTCGCAATGCTTGATGTGTAAAGGTGCCAATATATCAGTAACCAAGTACATTACGTCAAAAGGTACAACTTTAAAATTGGGTATTTAACCGCTTGCTAGCACTTTTGAAAACAAAGGCCAACGATGTGGCTAAACAGTGAAGTAGTATGGTCTACCCAACTCCATTAAAGCAAAACGGTTCAAAACCGTTTAAAATTTGAAAAAAAGACTTTTTTTCGAAAATGCGCTTGTTTACTGCAGTTCGGTCGTTAACCTTTGCAATTTGGGATACGGAGGATGGTTATTGTGATTTTTGCAATACCCGCAAGGAATTAAGTCTGTAGGGCGAACGAACCTATACCCTAATCGTCTCTTTAGTTTCAGCAGTTAAAATGAAACTCGACGAAAAGTTGTTTTTACCTTTCCGCGCTGGTTAGAGGCGCACGGTTTACTGCGTATGCGGTGTACCGCAACTTGTGTATCGCAGACTGGCTAAGACAGACCAGCCCTACGATATAGCAGCACTTATACTGCTCGGACCACACATTAAGCGAACCAGGAAACAACAAATCTTTTTTTTAAGCCAATTCAACTCGGTATACGATAAGACTGTGTGTAGTTCATATTTTCTATGCGTTTGGCTATAAACGAGTGCTTCGCATACTATAGAACGCTTAGGTCGCCTATTGCAGTGGTTCGCGACGGTTTTTAGCTGCATTTTAAAAACTATTTTCACTGTGTGCGTACAAAACATTGTGTAAAATGTAGTCTTTTAAATCAATTCTATGAAACTTAAGGAAAAATGTTCCTTTGAAATATCGCTAAAGCTATGATCTTAGCTTATTACAGTTAATGTTTGCGCATCCATGAAAAAGATTGGGAAACACTGCTGTAAACGTCACTGTGACCTTATAATACACATAGCAAAGTTACATGGCAAGTCGTTAACTTGTGCAGGGCAAAGGACATGGGCTTAAACTTTAGGACAATAAAGGTTGTACAAATATTTAGAATATAAAAAATATCCTTTACGACCGTTTAACTGTATATTGGATACTACAGCGGAGCTATGCATACGAAATTAACAAAAATCGCTTACGCTTGCATAATTTCGTTGTATGGGATTACCATTTGCATTTTTTTGTTTGGATTTTTTTGTTGTTTTTTCCTCCACGGGTAAAACACTAAAATGGAAAGCGAGTTACTCGAAAAAGAGTTTTTTTTTCTCTTATTTTTATACGCTATCTTAGCATAAGAATTTAGGATTAGCCTATACATATATATGATTAAAAACTGATTAAATTACAAGGACATACCGTCTATTAAAGTTATGATGTGTAAAACATGAAAGCAATCAGTTGTATAAAGCACACTGGCTGCATTTTTATCTATACGGGCTATTTTTCGGCGCCGCGAATTAAGTTCCAAATAATACGCGCGACGGTCTTGGATTAAAATTGTCTGTAGCATTGAAAACAAAGCTCGGTTCCTACAACGAGATCAAAGAAACTGCGTTTATGTCCTTTTGATATCAAAGAAAATCTCAAACGGTCAGCAGGGGATTGCCATTGTGATATCATAATGTGCAAACAGCTGTGACCATTGAGATATTATTTGTTCACGACTGCAGAAGCCCGAAATTTTTACTGAATAACCTGCGCGGTTAGATAAAAGATTTTTACTGAAGAAGTTGTAAAAACGTTATTTGCTTGTTCACGTTGTGTTATGATCCCCCTTTTTCAATTGTTTAAACTCCTGGTTAAGGGTTGGACTTACGTGCAAAAAACGCACCCTTTTTACGAGCGTTATATATAACGGTAAAGTTATGAGCGATCCTGCCTATATGCTCCGTATGTTAGGTTTGGATATACCTGTACGTGACTTATAACTAAATCTGGTACGTAAGGTATTTCTTATTGGGAACTATTAGTATAGAATTTACTATTTTTTGGACAAAACGGGAAATTATGTTAAAATACATTAATATTATATATCAACATAGGTATCGGGAGTTTTTCGGAAAATAAAAACGTATTATGAGTTAGGCGTAAACGGAATATAATTTTGGCATAAAAATATGATTAACGTATTTTGAAAAATGGTAAAAATATTTCAACATTTTTATTTATCTAAAATTTGAAAAATCTGCTGTAATATGTTTTATTAATTTCAGTGTTTCAATGATTTTAAAATTTTACATATATTAAAACATTATGACTTTAACTGACAAATAGCATTGCAAATTTCTGCAATGTTACTTTTAGATTAGTAACATGTGTACAGTTTAGTATCATTTAATCTCAGTGATTAAGAAACGGTAACTCAATCTTATAGAAAATCGATATTCACCATCGCCACCCAATGTGTGATTAACTGTCCAGTGATGACCAGCTATATTTTTCCAGTGTTTCCAGCTATACTTTTGCAAAATGCCTAAATAAGGCGAACTTTATGTTATGTAAAAACCGCCCGAAAAAAGAACGAATAATTACTGAATTTGCATTTAAAATAATATTGTGATTTATCTACCAAAACAGCCAATAAGGGGTAAATTTCTTACCAAATACCACCAAAAACAGTCGACTCTTACAAAATAATTCCTATATTATAAGTTAACATGTATATACCTACAGTCAAAACTAAAACGACAATTTATTTTTGGTTAGATTTACAAACTGCATTAAAGTTATTCGTACATGGTGTAGTTTTCCAATTAATTGTTTCTAATTGTAACGTCCTTGTAACGACGTTGTTTATTGATTACGCTACACGACTGTCGGTTGACGCTATTGTTTCGCTAAATTACAAATTAACGGGCGCTGCATTGGCCGTGCAGAGCGAAGGTGTCAATTTATATAAAGTCAGACACACTGCAGCGTACACATTACGCTTGCATTGAGTCTAAAGCGAACCATAGGATAGATATACAAAGGTACTACATTAGTATATACGGATACAACAGCTGTACTTTAGAAAAAGGCAACAATTTAAACTAAGGCTTGGTTTATAGTTAATAAAGTTTGCGCGTACATATACTGCATTTAAATTTACGGAGGTTTTTCAATTGTTTTTATTACGTCATAATCAATTCTCGAATATAAACAAAGACTTGCATTCTAGAATACCGAAGCAATCGATGAAAACGAGATGGAATTGGCAAATCGAAGAGACGAAGAAGTATCTATAGTGAGTTATCATATATATGTATATATTATTAACGTATTATAAATTATTTCATATTACTGTATGTATGCTTATGTCCATTTAAACGTAAATTTTAAAAGGCGTAAAATCGGTATACTATGTAGCATAGTCGTATTATAATGTATTTGATTTACTGTTTAGGAATATATTGGTTTGGGTTAAAATATAGTCTGTGTTTTCATTCTATTTTATCGTCCCAAAAATAGTAAACGAAAAATATTTTTATAACTGTATCCAGAAGTTTAGGAAATATGGGAATATTATGTATTAACGATATCCATCTTATACCAAGCAGTACTATATGTCAAATTAAAGTTATTTTATTTACAATGGCACAGATTAAAAACACTATCAATATTTAATTTTTGGACTTTTATTTTCTCCCTATGACTTTTATAGTCATGTATAGGATTAAATAAAAGTCGATTTAATAAAGCGCTTCGTATCGACCGTTGTTTAAAACTCCGTTTTGAATACACAGTTTACTTTGACTTATGAAGGTATAGGATAAAGGTATTGTACTAAGAATTATTAAGTCGTGGTTGGGCTGTAATAGAATTTGAAAATCGTGTAGTTTTTAAATAGCAGAGTTTGCGAAAACATGGTGTGTTTTGATAAAACTGTGGTATATGCTCGTTAATTCAATGAAATTCGCGTGCCCAGGCAGTTATATAAAACAGTATGTTCCTTTATAGGGGAATTATATTGTATAATGGGATGGGAAAAATAGGACACCCTTTCATTCTATTTCCTCGTCCAATTTGGTAGTAAACAAATAAAAACATTTAAAGAATTATAAAACCGTATTCTCGCGAATCCCATAGACAAAATATTTGGATATTATATGCTAAAATGTCCCCACACTATGCTATATAATCATAACGTTTCAAGAGTTGTAAAAAAGCGGTTAACTTTATCACAACAAACTCGTAGTGTGACTATATTAACACCGTTGTTAAGCAGCCGTCGCATGACCCTTTGCCATCGCTGACATTTAATGTCATTTGCAAGAGTAAATCTGACTTTAACGAGCATACTGTGATTTACTATATAACACGACATATATGGCCTATAACTGCTGGCAACTTGACATTGAAAAACAATCGTAAACGAATATTAACTTTACGAGTATGTCGAAGTTAGTATATCAAATATATATGTCAACACTATACCTGTCGCAGAGTATACATATAGCAGGGTGGGGGAATATGGGACACCTTTTCGTTTTGTTACTCGTCCCATTTGGTAGTAAACAAAGAACATTTAAAGAATTAAAAACTGTTTCCTCAAGACTAGACGTTGTTAAATGATTAAAACACGAACAGAAAATTTGAATATTATGATAAAGTCTTCCCCACCCTACTATATTACTGAAAATGTATAAAAGTTACACTTACATATTAACTCGACGATTTTCGCATAAAAAAGGTCCCTTATACATCTATACAAAACAACAGTAAAACGAAAACTAACTGGGGTTATCTGGAACGCACTAAAAGTTTAGCAAGAAACAAAAAGCGCCTAACACGCCGCAATCAGGCAATCAGTTAGCGGCACAAAATCGGGAAAACTCGATAGTGATTAGAAGTTAGCGCTAAAACAATTTAAACATATATATAATACTGTGGGGTACGATAGATACCGTTGACATATCATATACAATATTTTCTTATTGTGTTTTTTAATCTTCATCGCTGGTTTTGAGTCGTGAAGATACAATTATTTAATTCTGTAAATTTCTTTGAAACGCGATCAGGAAATATAGGGTGGCATGTTTCACAACTAAAATGACACTCTATTTCCGTAACTTAGTTATATATAGTATGGTGGGGGAAGATGGGACACCTTATCATTCTATTTTTTCGTCACATTTGGTAGTAAACAAAGAAAATTTAAATAATTGTAGAACCGTATCCTCACGACTCCCATAGACCGTTGTTAATTGTTAAAAATACGATTAGGATATTTAGATATTATGTGCTAAAGGTGTCCCATCTTCCCCCACCCTACTATAGTAACACCTGTGTTTCGCTGTTTTAGTACCATGTACGCAACTCTGCATTTTTAGCGATTTTAGTCTTTGCGTTTAGTCCCTCGGGTATTTTAAAAGGGTGCAATTAGGTGCCTTTATTTTACGTGATTCTCATTCGCGTCTTTTTTTTCGCATCACCTGGCCGTTAGTTTAGTAATTAATCAAAAGAACTGCACTTGGTCCCGATGTACATTCATATTTAATGAGACCATTTGCAGGCGTCATTACTTTGATATCGATTACGTTGGGGAAATTGGTATTATAAGTGTGAATTCATTTGATTTAAATACAAGCCAAAACACCTGACTAGCATAGCCACGCTTTGTAATATAAGCAATGGCTATATAAGTTGTACTAATAGTCTTATACACACGTTTTTATATAACTTTAGCAGCCACGCTTTTATTTATTTAAAACTTTTACTTAAGTAGTTTTTTTAGAGCGTTGTAAGTTATTTAAAACAAGATAAAAAAGTATGGAATTTGGTTGCTACGCTATCCATTAACCCCACAGTACTATATGTTTTATTTATATTACAGCAATCGCGTAACGGAAAAGGCTCGCAAGATGTCGCCCAAGTGCGGGTAAAAGACCCTCCGCCAACCCCGCCACAATGGCAGCTGTACATGCATATCGCGTGAGTACTATGTCATATAAAACCTACAAATCCCAGCCCATAAGGCCGTGACTACTTCGGCACCTTTACGAGTCCTTTGTCGAAAAAAATTACAATTTGTTTGCTATTGAAATTGACATTGTCGGTATATGCTTATACAGTCCATTAATCTTTTAGTGTAAAATTTAACGCCTCGAAACTGGATAAATAAAACAGCTATAAACTTTCAGGGCTGTTGCTATATGACCTAGTATTGAACCAATTAAATTCGAACACGTTAAATCTGCTATTTAAGCAATATTAAGTATACTACATTCCAGCTGGGAAATTTTCTGTTATAACACTACAGATGCTTGCCTAATGTTTAATCTAATATGAAAAAATACATGTGTGTGCTATTGTATATGGGTGATCCAACAGCGTGCCACGCCATTTGAATTTAGGTTAGGATTGGCCCATTATTACCATATAGTCACGTAGTTGGAATACAGCGATCAAAAAGACGTTTTTTCTGCAATTTACGTTTAATTTTTTCAGTTTTTTCGCCATGTGTGGCTGCCTATGTAGAATCGGCACAGACAAAATATTTGGAACTCTTGCCGTTATTGAAAATTCCGGTGAAGTTGTTAATCTTTCTTTTATATCAAACATGGTGGGGAGTTTTGTGCTTGGTGAGTATTGAGACCATTATTATTGATAGAATTACTTTGTTTTAAACATACGTTGTATTTATAGTACTGTGGGGTAAAATAGAAACCTTGGCACAAAATATCCAAATATTCTGATCGTGTTTTAAACATTTAACAGCGCTGTATGGGAGTCGTGGGAATGCGGTTTTATAGTTCTTTAATTTCTTTTGGTTTGTTACTAAATGGGACGAGAAAATAGAACGGAAAAGTGTCCCTTCTGTCCCAAACCTATTGTATATACATGTAAATTAATTCATATAATATTTTTTACACATGGGTAAGGTCCTACGGTGTGGTATGCCATGGAACTTAAGACTTATGGGCCACAGTTGGTCCGTCGCGCCAACCTTCAACTAATATATAAATCAATCTAGGAGCACTCAACGCATCGCCAATGGGTAGCACTCGGCTAGGAGCAATGTACAAAGGTCTCACTACAGGGTTTTGCGGTTCATATACCACATGGTCGAAATGGAACCAGCAATTAAGCTTGGCTCTAGTCGGTGAAACGAATACCGTGTCTCAGTCGCAGGTGTGTGGATAGTTGTATAACTTATTTACCCTTGTGTGACGGGCAATGAGAGTAGTCATAACACGTGCGTCCTGTTTTATCCACCCCGGGTCCGCTTACGAGTTACCACGTATGTAACTTTGTGGGTGAATATTTTTTTGGACTATTTCTTTTTTGTATGGCTGACTTTTTTGACAAATCTTTAGTGACCACTGTATTAATTGCATTGAATTCTATTCTATATGTGTGAGTACATATTAGCTTGTGTTAGTAAATACTGACTTGGTTAAATTATAGTTATTTTTAACCTCCGCAATTAGGAATACTGCTGTTGCGCTACCTATCTCGTGACTGTCATCGCAACGATTGAGATTATCACCACATTATAATTACGTATAATTGACCTAACTTACTGGATTAAAGCAAGAGTCATTTTGGATCATAAGATTAACTTCCTCAAGACTCTGAAAGAGCTTTTAATCAATTAACAGCGGTTTATAGGAGTCGTGGGGATATGACTTTATAATTTTTTAAATGTTCTTTGTTTACTACCAAACGGAACGAGAAAATAGAATAAAACGATGTTCCATCTATACGTGCCTTAACAATACATTTCTCCAGGTTCTGTCCATCGTATCTTGGTTCATCGGCTTCCATAGCTTTATTGGTTCCTACTGCGTTGGTCTGGATTTTGGAAAAGATGTCGGCGGTCGAATCGGCAAAAAAGTATCGCCGAATGGACCAAAAATCTCCAACATTGCGGTAGCCGTGTTATTGTTCTCTGCGGCGGCTGGATTCATTGTAGGCGTGATTGTAGACCCTACTCAAACTGGCAAGTCCATTTGGATGGCTGTTTTGTTTGCACCATTTGGCGCATGCATTCGGGCGTACTTGGCCAAGTACAAGTATGAGCGGTTTATGCTACCGTTGGGTACATTGCTTGCAAACCTCTTGGGCGCCCTCGTGTTGGCGGCTATACACGTAATAAACGTCCGCGCGGTGACGTGCGGGAGCGGTACAATATGCTGGGGGTCAGTGGTTACTTATGGTATTGGAACTGGTTTTTGTGCGTGTCTTACTACAGTTTCTACGTTTATGAGCGAAATCTACAAACTTAGGCCAGCGAACCCGAAGTTTGCTTACGGCTACGCTATTCTCACCGTCGTTATATGCCAAGTGCTGTGTGGTATTATAAATGGCATTAACTACAACTACGACACTTATTAAAAACCTATTCCTCCAGAACAAATGAAGTCGATTACGTCATGGTGGTGTATTATGACGTACCGCTTCTGCTATTGTTGTAAAATCGCATGCTTTAATAAACTAACATATGTTTTGTATAACCGTTTGTTTTTTTGTACGATATAAGAGCACCTTTTTCCTTCAAGTTTGATTTTTCTTTTACACACTAATATTGTAATTTACTAAGCCAATGTTGAATCGCACTAACTTAGGAATAACTGCGTAATTTAAATGCTCGTTTTTTTAATTGCTAATAAAGTTGAAATGTAACTATAACTTTTATTTGTCTCTTCGATTACGGTAAAATAGAAACGAAGGGAAATGTTGTAGGTTGGGGGAAGTTGGGACACCTTTAGCACATAATATCCAAATATCCAGATCGTGTTTTAAACAATTAACAACGGTCTATGGGGGTCGTGAGAATGCGGTTTTATAATTATTTGAATGTTCTTTGTTTACTACCAAATGGGACGAGAAAATATAATGAAAAGGCGTCTCATCTTCCCCATTCATACTATATCGGTAAAACGATTTTATTGGTATTCCGTTCTATATTACATTACCTATGGGTGAGGTCCTATAACAGCGAGCTAAATCAGGGAAACTGGGGTATAGGCCAGAGTTGGCACATTAAGTACAGTGCAATAGTTTAGAGACAAAGACTCTGTAATAAAACTTTTATTCTGTATGGGTGAAGTCTTGCAGCTAATAGGCACATAAGGGGCTTTTTAGGTTTAATTAAAAGGCCAAAGTTTGCATATTATGCCATATAACAAAAAACAATATTACGCAAAAAATATACGCACTACCCAAACAAATCCACGCAATACATTAACAATATTACGCTACTACCTCGCGCACATGCGTAACGGACGCAGATGACGCATCGTGACACCGGATACCTTGCATTGCAGACCCGGAAGCATTTGGTACGTAAAAGAAAATTTCGAGGTTTTAAAAACAAAGTTTATGTACAGTTGATGGATTATGGGTAGCTTACGTGTTCGTTTATGAATGTAGACAAATAATTAATGTATTGAAACCGCAAGCGCTATACTGTGGGGTAAGATGGAAAATTTATGGCAGTATTGAGGATGTGGTTTTATAATTCTGTGAACGTTCTTTGTTTACTATACCAAATGTGACGAGAAAATATATTTAATTCTTTAAAACACGACCAGGATATTAAAAAAATAATGTGTTAAAGGTGTCCCCAACTACTGTATCATATTTCATATTTCGTGTTTTTACCAATTAATAACCCTATTTTACAGTCACGAGGGTACGGTTTTATAAATTTGTAAATATTTTTTCTTAATACCAATTGGGACGAAAGAAGAATTAAAAGATGGACCACTTATCCTAACCTATTATACTGGAGTTTAGATATTTATATCACCGTGTTTAGGAACTTATGTGAAGTTATGTGCATGGCTGCATATAGCCATGTATACGGTATTTTAGTTTCCGTGTACGGCAGAGCAGGCATGACTTTTGTTAGTTCTGTAGCTTCAAAGTTCGGGGTTGGCGAATTCTGTTATATGCGTATATGCATGATTGCACTTTTAAGTTTTTTGTATGGGGTTTCTAAGCTTTCAAAATGTGTAGCAGGGCAGGCATGAGTTTTGGTTAATATGGTTACTTATATTTTAGTAGGTGGAAGCATGAGGGACTTATCTATGGTTGCCACTCCCATGCGCACAGTCAAGTTGCTGAAGCTATTGCAGTGTGTGAATAAGCAAACGTGACTAATAGTTTGATTCTGTGTAATAATTCGTACCTTGAAATTTTATTACTGATATAGTACTGTGGGGTGATGCAATTAAAAACGATCTGTATTGGAGTCGTGAGGATACGGTTTATTAATTCGTTTAAAGCCCCTTGTTTACTACCAAACGGGACGAGAAAATAGAATGAAAAGGTGTCCCACCTTTCCCCATCCTACTATATATCGTGCTATTGTAAAGCACACATATATTGCTTATGGCAAACGTGTGGTATCGTTACAGGTCAATTGTTGACTAAGACCACGTCGAAGCCGAGTAGGTTCGACTTGTAACGTTATACGGATAAGTTTAGGAAATTTTAGCGTATGCCTTTTAATCTACATATAAACTGCTGATGCAAATCGTATACCGGAAAAAGAAAAATTTACCAGCAAAAAATGATTACCTAATAAAAAACGTTTTTATTTCGCTGTAGGTGTTTTAGTTATACCACATGGGCGTAAAAATGCAACGGAATTATAAGAAAATAACAAAATATAGCTTTAACTGTTACTCGCTTATCATTTTTTTCCTAAAAAGCTGTACATATATATACGATTTCTGCAAAAAAAAAAAAAAAAAAAAATTTCACTATTTAACAGGTTATGTTTAAAATGCCATATATACATCATGGGAAATTAGCATTGTTTATGCCTACCATGTAAGTTTGTTCACAAGTTTGGTCACGAGACTGTTTTCATAAATTTACTGAGTCATGCGAAAGCGAAAATGACGTCATTTTTGACCCATTTTTTTCTGGACGGTATTTTATTCGCGCGATGGACCGTGTATTTTATACTGGACTACAATAGGACTTACAGTAGACAGTAGTTTGGAAAAGTTTTCGGCAAGAAAATTTTTAGTACCTTTGTAGGCTAAGTTTGCCTTGACTTTTTGAGACGTACAATACGTTATGGGGCAGACAATGTGCTAGGCCATCAGGCATATCTAAACAACAAAGCCAGTGTATATACATTAGTGTAAGAGCATATATTCCTTGCGGCTAAATTAGGTAAGAGGTATAAGAAAGGACTTTGTTATGGTGTAGCATCATGTGTGTATTTCACTTGATTTTTACACGAGCTAGTTACTTTGCTAGTTACACAATGTTTTTTAGTTAACACAACGGAGAGTTAGCAAAACGACAGTCGTAATTATATAAAATATGTCAAAACAGCAGAAGTGTTTTACTTTATTTCGAGTGTATAAAGCAAACAGAGCAATAACAGCAATTGCTATATCGAAAACCATGTACTAACTCAATAAAACAACCATTTTTTCCAGATTATAAGCTATGTGTAACTTGAACTACTGAATTTGCAATTGGGTAAAAACAGGTATAAAGAAAATGAATATATTGATATTCTTAACAACTGTAAGCATTTTACTGTCTTGTTATGCTGAATCAGGTAACCATCTATCTTTAAGATATATATTATAATCTGTATACTATAAATTTGGAAAAGCTGTTTTGGATTCTTGTTATGCCTGACAGCAAGCGTAAAACACACAATTTTCCGCTGAAATTTCTTCCAATTTGAATCGTAACGATTAAAGAGACAGTCTGTAAGAGGCCATATCATATCTGTGCTTTATACACATAGCAATTTCACTTTTATAGGACAGACTGAAACCACGCGTTTTAAACCCTTAGGCATAAGTACTTTACATCATAAATTACGACATATGTGTTCGTATAGGTGTATCGCCATGAATGAACGAATGTGACTTGTTTATCCTCGCACAGCAGTGCAATTTTATAAGTTATAACACGGGTGTCTTATTTGATACACCACGAACCCGCTTACGAGGTACACCATATGTAACTTTGTAGGAGTATGTTTTTTTCTATATGACTTACAATTCAGACAACCCAATTGCGACCATTCAAAAAACGATTACGTTGAGTGTCTTGCCGAAGGTCACATACTCTAACAATGGTAGCAGCATCAAACTAAAATAACATAATTATATTTCAACGTGTCTAACCTTTATCTAAAAGACATTATCTTCAGTAACCACCATCTAATAAATCTATATGGGAGTAACCACCATCTAACGGTCTATATGGGAGTCGTGAGGATACAGTTTTATAATTCTTTGAATGTTCTTCGTTTACTGTCAAATGGGACGAGAAAATATAATAAAAAGATGTCCCATCTTCCCCCACCCTACTATATTACATTCCTAAATCTCTGCCTTTCCAGACATCAATGTATTCGAGGTGTGTGGAAATGAAGCAATAATTACATTAGACGAAGTTTGTGACGGAATCGATAACTGCCAAGATGGGTATGCCTCTGATGAATGTAACTGCAACGATACGCGTTTCGTATGCGCCAAAAAATGTGTGCGTGCTGTTAACTTATGCGATGGGATAGATGATTGCCAAGACGGCTATGCGAGCGACGAAGACAACTGTAATGGAGGGTAGGTAATTTGAAACGTATTACAAGAACACAATACTTGAGAGTTATTCTGTTTATTTCCATATGGGTGAAGTCCTTGTTAGAGGACCTAGGTTTTAAGGCCATATTGTTGCATCCCTAAAACAATTATATAGTAGGGTGGGAAAAGATGGGACTCTTCTCATTCTATTTTCTGGCTCCTATTGGTAGTAAACAAAGAACATTTAAAGAATTATAAAACCGTAGACTCACGACTCCCATAGACCGTTGTTGATTGTTTAAAACACGATCCGGATATTTGGACATTATGTGCTAAAGGTGTCCCATTTTCCCCACCCCCCCTACTATATAAGTATGAATGAATGTAACTTTTTTATCTTGTCGTGGCAGGGTAATGACACCGCTCGCTTAAGAGTTACCACGTTTGTAACTTTGTGTGTGATTATTTTCAAGAAACGTAGTTTAAACATGATTCAGTAGAGTTTTACACGGGTCGTGCAGTGTTTAAATTTTTCCAAATTCGTAATATTTATATCGTTTTAGGGGATATACATTCGTAGGTTCGAATTGTAATCGTCGTGACGCAGTAAAATGCGCCGATGACGTCACATGTGTACTTCTAAACCAACTATGCGACGGTGTATACGACTGTCCGGACGATTCTGATGAGATTTTCGCGGGCCCAGGTCTCAAATGCGTCATCAAATCGTCTCGTGACGTCACGTGCACGTTGCCCCAACCTAACCTCTATGACGTCACAGGGCAATGCGCCCAAAACGAAGATCTTTGTTTTGATAAGAACGGCGAAAGAACAGACATGTGTTTTCAGTGTCTCGATGGTTCACACGTAAGTTTTCGTGCAGTTACAACTTAGGAAGTTGTGTATATAGTTCTAACGTTCGACCCGTCATATTTATTTGTGTCTGTTCTATTTATACTAAAAGCAACGTCTATATTTAGATGCCAATAAAAAACGGATGATGTAATTTTAGGCAAAATAGATTTCCCATACAATAGAATTGGTTGGACGTTTTTGTCTGTTACGTATTCCGTAGCACTAGATCGAAAAAGCATAAACCATAATGCAAAAGTAAAATAATACTCGCACATACGCGAATATCCCTAGGCGCCAAACGTTTTAAAATGCAGGGGTGGTAGTATTACCTAGATGCACATTCCTATAAAACAAATCTAACTTTTTTAAAAATTGAAAGTTTTTAAAAAAAAATGTGTTTCGATTTACCATTTTAAATTGCAGGAAGGCAAGGATAGTTGCATGAACAGTTCTATAGACCAAATCTAACTGTTTGAAACTTCTTTTTACAGATTATCTCCCGATTTCAAGTGTGTAACGGTATTTTGGACTGTAGTGACTTCTCAGACGAATGTTTGTGTGAAACGATTAAGACAAAAGAAATTTGCCAAGATCTCTATGTGCAAAACATTCAACCAAGCGTGTCGTGCGAAGGTTGGTCGGAAAATGATGACGTTACCAACATAGGTGGGTAGTGACGTCATGAAATTGACTAGGTCGTGACGTCATGATTTTTTTTGTGAATCTAAGTACACCAGCAACAGTTATAACTTGACGTCACCAACATAGGTGGGTAGTGACGTCATAAAATCGACTAGGTCGTGACGTCATGATTTTTTTGTGAATCCAAGTACACCAGCAAAAGTTATAACTTGGTGATCGTATAAATAACTTAATATTTTGGAAATTAAAACACGACCAGGATATTTGGATAATATATGCCAAAAGTGTCCCGTCTTCCCCCAGCCTAACTATACATTTGTGTAGCAAATGTATTTAAACCAATTTAGGCCTGAATCATTTGAGATAAAAAGTTGTATCATACATATACGCTGTTATGCTTGTATTTATACTGACCCGAAAATTTTATATACATGTTTTACCCATTAGATTCGAACATGTGGATAGAAGCTACGATTCCCTGCGGAGACGGTACTTGTACACCGTCTAGCGGTGTGTGCGATGGGTATTATGATTGCGACAGTGAAGCAGACGAAAAATATTGTTTTTCGTCGTCGTCCCTTGAACTGATTGATTTTCTAAACAGCAACTTGAGAAAAGAGAACACTTCAGTTGCTGCTTTATCGAATCGTACCGATACAGAAAACCGTAAAAACGGTACAGTTTTTTGCAGTCATTTTGCTAGGGGCTCAATCTACGCTAATAAATGCGATGGTAACCCAAACTGCGACGAGCTTGGAATAGACGAATGCTTGCTAGAATGCGAAGAACGTCCCCCCTTTTGCGACGTGAACATAACTTGCCTATGGGCGCCACAAATTTGTGATGGGATTTGGCAAAGCGATGTAGACTGTGGGGAACGAATTAATGAAGAAGAATTGAATTGCCCGGGACGGTTTTACTGCAAAAATGGCGTTTCTATCAGCATAAGCATAACTCAGGTAAGCAACGGAGCTGTATGTAATATAGGACTGTTAACTTACGGCTGGTGTTTAGCGTTTTAGTTATATGCTTTTAAAATCCAAGTACATTTTTATCACTTATTTATTCTAGTGTGGCGGGACAACCTAAAAGTTATACAAAAAGGTGTAGTAGCGTGGGGGAAGATGGGACATCTTTGTAAACAAAGAACGTTCAAAGAGTTTCAAAACTGTATCCTTACGACTCCCACAGACCGTTGTTATTTGTTTAAAACACGATCAGGGTATTTGGATTTATGTGATAAAAATGTCTCATCTTACCCAACAGTACACCATATCTATAATATATTGCAAAAATTATGTATCCGCGTTTTAAGACCCTTTCTAGAAAAGCCTTTGCCGATTTTTAGAAAAATTTTATATATTTTTTAGATTTATTTTCATTTAATTTTAAAGGTCTGTGACGGAGTTATTAACTGCGACGACGAATCTGATGAGGCAGTAGAACGAAACTGTGAAGACGGGAGATTTTACTGCGAAGTTCGAAGAAACAACACTGATAGACTTGTTAAAGATGCCTTTTTTGTGCACAAGAATCTTATGTTTAACGGTCGATTTGACTGCTCTGATGGGAGCGACGAGTGCCCGAGTACTTTGGATACTAACGCCTTTAGTTCTAGAGACGAAATGATAGGCAGTGCTGCATTAAAAGGTATATTATGGGTTATTGCGCCTTTGGCTTTGATTGGGAATTTGGTCGTAATTTGGACGACAACCAAAAAGATCTTGAAAAAAGCAAAGAACCAGATTTCGGAGATACATTACTTCATGGTTTTGAATTTGGCGATTGCTGATGGCCTAATGGGCGTATATTTGATCATAATAGCGATTATGAGCGTGCAGTTTTCTGGAAAGTACTGCTACATGGATAAAATTTGGAGAAGCGGACAACTTTGCCGCTGGATTGGAGCATTACTTGTTGTTTCTACTGAAGCATCAGTGATGATATTACTAGTAATGGGCGGATTCAGATTCTATACAATTTTCAGACCGTATGGGTCACAGTTTTCTGAAAAGATGGGAATATATAACAAGCTGTTGATCCTTTTAGCGTGGCTGCTTTCAGCAGTGCTAGCTATTGTACCTTTAATTTTAAGCGATTTTGACAACCTGCTTTGGGTCTCAGGAGTCTTTTTCGTGGACGATACAGTGTCTAAGACCGTTTTTGCCGAGTATAATAGAAAAGTCAACGAGCTACAGAAATTGGCTAACTTTACAGAAGTTGTAAAGAATATAACTACCGCCAATGGAACTACTTTATATAAAAGTAAAATTCTACCTGATGTAATGATGCGGGGAACATTTGGGTTCTACTCGCAGAATAGTATTTGTTTACCAAGTTTATTTACAAGACCCCCTGATCCTGGATGGCAGTTTACTGTTACGGTTATAACATTCAATTTTGCGGCTTTTATAATGATGGTGTTATTCTATGGGCTAATTTGGAAGCTGTCAAGCGAAGAAAGGGACAAGTTACTTGCCGCAAATGTTCCTACTGGCGGAAAACTGAATTATAAGAAGTGCAAACTACAGGCCCGAGTTACCAGGCTGCTATTTACAGATTTTACATGCTGGATTCCAATTTGTATAATGTCTTATATACATTTAAGCGGGATTGACATTAGCGGTAATGCTTACGCAATATGTGGAATCGTACTACTACCTATTAACAGTGCTTTAAACCCGCTTTTGTATGCTGGATTACTGGACAAGGCCTGGAAAAAATGGAAACAGTGTTGTAAAAAAGACAATACAAGCCAATCTGGTGAAGGCAAAAACAAGAAGGGCTTTTTAGAAAGGTTTCAGTTAAAAAATTCTAGAAGTAACGATTATGAAATAAATTCTGAGGATCGGCCAAGTGCAGAATTTGCTGCTACGACGTTAACTACTATTAGCGGATCACCAATTGTTACGAGAAGATAGTATTTTTTAAGTTTTGTGTTTACAACATAGTTTTACTGAATTATCAGCATTTATTTTGTGTTTTTCATACGTCGTGTAACATTGTATAGGTCGGGGTGAAATGAGATTTTTTCATTCTATTATGTTGTCTCATTTGGTAGTAAACAATGAACATGCAAAAAATAAATTAACCGTAGCCTATGATTCTAATATGTGTCATCAGCTCATTCTACCTTTCTTAGTTTAGTAATAAACGTTTATGAACCCTGTACTAGTGTTTGCTTTTAAGCTCTAGGGGTCGCAATTAACTTAGGACCAGCTATTGTAAGATATAGTAATATGGGGTAAGATGAGACACCGTTAGCATATAAATCCCATATTTTCTAATCGTGTTTTGAATATTTAACAACGCATTTTAAGTCGTTGGCATATAGGTATTTCTTTATATAAATATTCAGATGTCCCAACTTACCCCCCTCCCCCCCTCTTTACATTATGTTGTTCAGTTCGACGGTTAAGTTCTATATATGTATGAATTCAAAATTATTGTTATCTTTTAAATAAGATACAGCATACAATTTAAGACACCGTTTTTTATTTTAAAACGGATACCAGGTAAAGAAAAGTAAAACGGAATTTGCTGTCTTTAAACAATAAATGAACTCACTATATGAAATCATAGAACTGTCTATTACGTCATAAAGAGCAGCTGCAACGCTTAGCGACGAAGACATAATTGTGGTTTGTTCGCTTTTGGCATGTCAGTTACTATTTTCTATTCTAATGAATTCAATCATTGAAGTACAATTATAATTACACTAAAAATGGCATTATTACGTGACGAATTTTTAATTAATATGTGCCCAGTTCTGTAATGTATTTTAGGTATTATGTTTGTTGTGTAATGTGTTTTATATTATATAGAAGTATGGGGAAAAACGAGACAGCTTAAGCACAAAATATCCACGTATTCTGATCGTGTTTTATAATTCTATGATTGTTCTTTGTTTACTACCAAATGGGACGAAAAAAAAGATGCTCCATCTCCGCCCACCCTGCTGTATTATGTAACATTTTTTTATTTATAACTATTGTGTGACCTGAATTTTAGAATATGCATTCATTTTTCGGGTTTTATGACATTAACATGTTGTGACGTGACATAAGATACAATTGATGCATTGCACAACTTACGTCTGCTATTCTACTAACCAGTTATCTCAAACTTGCGCGCGGCAGACTGTCTTTCACACGTACCTATGTTTTACTATGTAAACTTGTATAACCAGGAGTACGAACCGTTGTGGAAATATTGGAAGTATAAGTACTGAGTCTGAATTAGAGGCGCTATCTGTAGTTAGAATGCAAAAGGCGACTGCAAACTTATATCCCTTGTGTAAGGCTCATGCATAACAGTCTAAGAATAGATATTTGAACAGGAGCCCATAGAGAAGGTATGAAGTCAGCGTAAAACTTCGCATATCGATGTGGTTTTAAAGTTTAAACGTATAGTAACCATCTCTCTCTCTCTATATATATGTATAAGAACACTTGCCTACGATTTTAATAAGTATAGAGTGTTTAACTGTTTACCGCAAAATTGTGATGAATATTTCATGTGTAAACTTGGCCTGTTAAGCTTGTGTAGCTTAGAAGTGAAGAGAAGACTCGTATTTTGCTTTTGTAATAAAACAAGATCAGTTTTGCTTATATGGTTAATCGTGTTTTAAACAGTTAACAACGGTATGTGGAAGTCGTGAGGATATGGTTTTATAATTCTTTGAATTTTCTTTGTTTACTACCAAGTGAGACGAGAAATTAGAATGAAAAAGTGTCCCATCTTCTCCCACCTTAATATATACTGTGAGAAAACCAGTATTTGGCCAGAAAGTTTCAGGATTAAAAACTTTATTTATAACTGTTACTGTAAGGTACTAAGCAAAATAGAAACTGTTTAGGCTGCTAGGGCTTTAAGGTGTTTACGTTATTTTAAAACAGAATACATTGAAAAGCTTTGAAGTTTGTATAATAGTTAAAATGTCGATCTCGAGCGCTTCGGGTTCGAATCCTGACGAAGGGGGTCAATCGTCTGACGAGGAATTACAAGAGGAACAGATACCGCATCAATCAAGGTGAGAATACGAGTGTCTGGGCAAACAATTGGTTTTGTGTTATTTCCCTTCATGAAGTGTAATGCCCTGGACATTTAATTATACCTGCTAATATTTACACTTTTGTTAGAAAACCAATGACTTTGTTTTGCAACTGTTTTAAATACACAACTTACATATTAGCAGCGGATCCGAAGAATTCCGAAGCGTTCCGAACTCTCCCGAACAAGCAAACGAAAACGAAAACGAAACAGGTGATCCGCTTATCCAGCATTTTACAATATGCATGGAATGTACACAGTTTAACACATATAACATCTAAGCATTGACAAGGCTTTTATATCGAGACCCCTATGTTATACGATTATAAGTCGTCAGTGAGCATGAGGTATATAAATACTAGTCTGGTGTATATGAAGACACCTAAGTTATAACTCGACAGTGAGCATGAGGTGTATGATTACGCCGTATTTATCTTGTATGTAAGAATGTGCTCATATATTATTACTCGATAGTGAGCATACCGGAAGAGACTGGCGTCCACTATCTTTATATAACAATAATCTACAAGATTAATCTCAAAATGAAAGAATTCTTTGTCATAAAGTGTATAAGGTTACAGTATACAGAATGACGTAAGGAACACAGGCCTACCTATAACTTGTGGTCATATATTAACGCTAGTATATATATAGGTACTACATTACGATAAACTGCCTCGAAAAAGCCATTGAATGGTTGCCAAATCTGGTTTAGTTTTTGGTTCCATATACCCTATTTACGAGGTATCAGTTTAAGAGGGAACTGTATGTACATAAGTTTAAAACGGAACTATCGGTATAGAACGTCAGGGGGAACTATTAAATAACCACGAACAGGAACATATGTGTTATAGTAGAAAAGAATGAGTATACTGACTGAAACATTTATGTTCTATGCCTATATGGTGTTTCGTGGTCAACAGAGAGTCAGTTATATACAGAATCTTGTGCGTAAGCAATAGCACCTGTCAGATATAGTTTGTAGACAGCTTAATTGGAACATTGCGTAAAACGTTCTGCTAACTGTATAAGGATACAGACTTTGGTGACAGTTTCTGGGAAAAAAAGTGACGATGGAAAAATGGTTAAGACTGATGTCTTTGTAGAAATATTTGTGAAAAAACAGTGTGCATGTATGGGTTTAGGGTTTTATTAGCTGTAGCATTTTATAAGAAGTAATACAATGTAAGTCAAATTTTTAGATCAAAAAGTAGCGATTCAGAAAAACAGATATGTAGTAGAGTACTGTAGAGGAGGATGGGACATCATTAGCGCATGATATTCATATATCCTGATCGTGTTTTAAACAATTAACAACGGTCTATGGAAGTCGTGAGAATACGGTTTTATAATTCTTTAAATGTTCTTTGTTTTTTACCAAATGGGCCAAGAAAATAGCACATAAATGTGTCTCCCACCCTACTATATATACTCTGAATTGATACATGATGACAAAGACTTAGTATGTATGAGAGTGACGGGTCCCTATTAATTCTATAATGTTGTCGGTTTTTGTAGCCTTATTATACTGCAACACCAATGTCTTGAACTGTTTAGTTGTAAAGTTAATGAATGAATGTAGCTTATTTATCCTCGCGTGCCAGAGCAACGACATTCATTATTACATCAGTGTCCTGTTTCCATTGTGCCCGAAAACGGTTAAATTTATTTCAATATAAAAAACGTCGTTGGTAACTTTATAGCTTATGTATTGCATTTTTACAATATACATACTCGGTTTTGCCATTAACTGTCCTGCTACCACGCAAAACGCATTGACACAGTTTTAATGGACAAATCGTCTGCATAAGATGACGTAGGCGACAATGACGCGCAGCTGATATACGTCATAAGGGAATTTGTGAAGCAGACTACTCAGATCATTTTGGTTCAGACGTAGTTGAGTCAATATATTAAAGCGATCAGGATCTTTATCTTAGCATATGTATTGTATTAGGCAAAATGCATTGATAAAGTATGTAGACAATTTGAGGTATTCCAGTGTATTACACTCGTAGTATAAATATAGTATAGTACTGTGGGGTAAGATGGATACCGTTTCAATTTAACAAACTCGTTTAAAGTCATGAGAATACGGTTATATATTTCTTTAAATGTTCTTCGTTTGCTATCAAGTGGGAAGATAAAAGAAAACTAAAACATGTACTGTCCTACCCCAACCTACTATATACATCAGAATTAAAGCGTAGTCAGAAAAAAATATTATGATATTTTAACTTTAACACATAACATTCTACAACGTTTTATATGTTTAAAACACAGGTGTTTGTGTGGCTGGTATACCTCCTCGCCAGGAGGCTAAAAAAGTTTGTCGCAACATCTCAAAACTCCTCCGGGATAAGAAGTCCTCCACAAGAGGATCTCGCATGTTTAGAAAGAGACGGAAAAGATCAGAAAGATTCGCGATCATAGGATACGGGACACAACCAGTCGAAGAAGAAGACACTGTAAGAACCTTTTTCTTTTTTATCTATAGTACACCTTATGCTCGCTGCCAAGTCATTTTTTTGCATTCGGAAATGTAAACGCTTTCGTTTATCTTATACGATATTAGATTTAGCACTGGAGTTCAGTTGGAACCGACCGAAATGGTGTTCTGGTAGTTGCATATGGAACGTTTTAACGATTTTGCGTGCCATCCTTTCGCAGGGGGCTGAATGGTTGATTTATAATAGACCTGTCCGCTACCAAGCGACTGTTTACGTTTTACAATTTAAACCTTTTGTACAGGATTGCAGTGTTGGGAGAGAAAATACCGACTCAGTTATATCTTTTGGTTCAACTGACGACGAGATATTAGCTTACGATCGACCAGGGCCGGATAACGTACTTGAAAGAGAAAGCAGGCTCTCGGCCGCACAACAGGTGTGTGTTACATGTATGTACAAGATGTTATATAGTAATATGACTTTGTAAATAATATGCTCGGTACGCATAAGACATAAGAGTTAATATTGTGTATGATTTGCAGAGTAAAGTTATGTTACAATTAGGTTATTGTTTACCTTTTGTTAGTTTAGGGTCATTTGGGAGTAATTGGCAAACTTTAGCCTAAATCCCATGTCCTCTTGGTCTGCCTCGCCACAAGACCTCACCTAGCCTACTGCTATACATGGAACCCACTTTAAAAATGTTTATTGTTTTTAATTTATGAACTTTTGGTTTAGATAATTCACAACCAGCACAAACACCTCGCCATGGACGCCGTTCAAATGAAAGGTAAAGGAGCGAAGTTATTTGCACGGAGGCAAAGACGAATGGAGAAGTATGTAATTGAAAATAAACCAGAAGAAGAAGGTCTTGTATCGGATGCAGAAAGATGCCAACCTCATCCGAATTTAGGAGCACAAGGAGCGAATCCTGCATCTTTTGAGATGAGCAACGGAGAAGAGAGGGGCTTTACTCCGGTTTCGTTTAACAACATCCATTCCTGTGCTCCGAAGCAAAATCCAGGAGCAGCTCCGCAACATCCGTTTGGAGTCGTCCGGGTGCCAAAGGAGCGAGAGCTGGAGACAAGTGAGGATGGATCTGTAGATTACTCTTCAAGAAGAAGAAGATCAGGAAGTAGGACAAGACCTACTCATAGAAAGGCATGGGAAGATGGTATGTGTATGCTAAAATATTTGATACTGTTAAGGTGGTTGTACACAGTATCCAGCGCGCGAATTCGCTTGCGAAGTCGTATGCAAACCCGTGGGCAATTCCGCATGCGGCAGCGAAATCCGGACAAAACAGACAAAACGGACAAATTCAGGATACTGTGTACAACCACTTTTAGAAGTTTTATTGCACCTGGTCTGTTATAAGATAGGGTGTCGGAATAATGTGGTTACCGTCAGCAGAATCTCGTATTTCCTAATCGCGTTTTAATAATTAACAACACTCTTTTAGAGTCGTGAGAATATGGGTTTGAATTTCCGTAAATATTTTTTGCTTAATACCCCTAACCTACTATATATCTTATTCATATTCACTCATTCAGATAGCAAAGGTCGTTTTGCGAGCGCTGATTGGTCAACAGATGACGAATCAGCTGACCGAGGTCGACCGATGAGAATGCAGCAGTCGACTGATAGACAGAGTGGGTTCTCTTACAGAAAAGTACAACCCCCCACACCAAGCGCCCCAAAGCCCCCAATTGCACCCCTACTAAATCTAGATATGCAACGAGCAACAAAATTAAGGGATCAAACTGAACCCAATAGTGCCGGTTCAATGTTTGCAACAACCACGCCACAGAAAACCTGGAGATCCGTGAAGTTTCAGCCAAATAAAGCAAGGCCAAAAACACCAGCAGGTAAAAATAATTGAAGCATGCATTTTTTTAATTTTCTTTACTGCAGTTTTTTATGTATATTTTTATTCGTAGTAAAGTACACCTATGAATGAAGGACACTTGCATAATTACATAAGCGGGCATGAGGTGTATGAAACAGAACACCCGTGTTATAACAACTGCTAATGCCCGTTGCGTAAAGTAAAACAGTGCCATTCATTTTTTATAGTCATAGGATATTTTTTATATATGCCTGTTAATTTGGGCAACCTTATAGTGACTACTTAGTTTAAGCAATGCTAATGCATTATCTTAACCTGTTATATTAAAACTGTGACATTTTTATAGCTCAATCGCCTCAAGTCGCCTACCCATTAAGAAACAAAACGGAAAACTTTACTTCCAAGCCAAAGCCATCTTACCAAAAGCCTGCACCAGTTCGTGTCTGGTCAAGAGCACCAGCAACCAAAACGCCAGCAACAAAACCACAGCCAGTACAGTCAGGTTACATTCCTCCAAAATCTCCTTCTGTAGCTTTACTGAAAGAGCCGCTAAAAGTAAGGTCGCCATCTCCGTTTAAAACATTCGAAAACATCAGCTCAAAAACACCGACACCTGCCTGGCGACCTGAGAATTTAGAAAATCAAACCGATGACATTGGTACAATTACCGTTCTACAAAATGGTACTGATCCAGCACATAAAAACGAAGAGAAATCTCAAACAAATAGTGAAGTCATTTTGCCAATTGTAAACGTAGCCAATACACATCAACACATAATAGATAACGGTAATGAAACTGAACAAGAAATCGAAGATATCACTCGAAAAGCTGCAGAAAGAGATGAAAAAAGCTTAACAACACAAAATACTACTGCCCCAGCAAAGTCCCCTAGTATGGCGCCAAAGTTACGTCCGGTTTCGACTCCAATACGGTACCAGCCGTCTCCAGTTAGAGGTATAAGTACACCAAGTCCAAACCCTGACCAAGTTACCGAAAAACCGAAGATTGCAGCTTGTTTAAAACTGTTAGACCCCTCAAAAGGAAGATACGAGCCGAAGATGGAATTGGTTTATAAACAAACTCCTACACTTGGTGCAGTTCTGGACGGAGCTGCGCCTAAATCGACCGAGCGACCGCCCTCACGAAATAGGTATGCCAACTTGTATAGCACAAACAAAGAATATCACAGAATTATATAACCATATCCTTACGACTCTAAAAAGCGTTGTTAATTGTTTAAAACACGATTGGAAAATATGAGATATTATGTGCTAAAAGTAATATTCTTTTTTAAGTGAACAATTATTGATCAATTACATCAACGTTATTACGTCACAGTTACGTCACGCAACAATTCAACAAACCGACCTCCGCGAACCAGGGAATTCCCCCTAGCAGTTACTCACGGCCAAGCAAACCACGTGACTCTCAAATAACGTCATCAAGGCCTTTGGGTGCAATAGCCGGAGGTAGAAAATCAAATGAATATTAAACACCTCAAAAAATTACACACAAAGTTACATATACGTGGTAAATCGTAAGCTGGCACAAGGTGTATGAAACGAAGCACCCGTGTTATAACGAGTGACGTTTTTTTGGCTACGAGAGGACAAAGTAAGTTACATTTATTCATAATAACATGGGTACCGTTTCATATCTCGTGCCCAAAAAACATATCTCGTAAGTGGTGGAGAGAATGATAAAAATACATTCAAACAAATATCTGTAAATAGTTATGCCTAAGAAAGGTTAAAAAACACTAATAATATGCCAGCAGTTAGCATTCAAATTATCACATGCCTATATAATGTATTTATTTGTGCTTCTAATACAGCAGGGCTAAAGGGCAAAGGGGCTCGAATATTTGAAAAACAACAGCAAAGAATGGAGCAGTACACAAAGGAATGTAATGGGAATAAAAAGCCACTGCCCCCGCCGGAGTTACAGCCTTCGAATTATCGAAAACCCTTGAGTAGCTCTACGCTGCCCAAGCCTTCGCCTGGTACTAAAACAAGGGAAAACATGGGCCAAGTGCTCGGAGAATTTCGGAAGGTTTCGGATTCCGATTCACCAGTGAGTTGGAAAAGCTATATTTGTAGTTGTTTAAGTTTTAAATGTGACCACACCTTTTCATCTATGGCGTGTTTTAACAACTGTTGTTTTGATGTTGATTCCATTCTCTTTTTCTTTAAACACCATAATCTAGTGCCTAGGCTATCATTTTCAAAGATACTGATTTTCAATTATTTCGTTAAGAAACGACCGAGTGCACATCGAAAAGGGCGAAGCAAGGACCCGTTTCATTACCAGAGTTATTACGTTGCACGTCGCCCCCCATCAGCCGCTGACTTTGTTTGCACCGATGACGCAATGTCAGATACCAACTCAGCTACGTCATCATTGACGTCATCGTACGATATGGGGTCGACATGCTCTTCCAGATATAATGACGTCACGCAACGCCAGAACGATGACGTAAGAGGGGAAGTACCAGCTAGGAACATGGTCAAAGGCCCTCCACCACGCGTGGCTCCAAAACCAAAAATTGAGAGGTTTTTGAGCTCGGATTCAAACCCGAGTGTTATAGTAACACCAGTAGCAGGTAATTTAGATTGACAATTCAAGTATAGGTCATTATTTATTCAAACAAATCGCACGATGCGGTATTTTACTATATATATACCCGTTGCGGGGGTTCGGCCTGGAGGTACGGGTTCGAGGCTCGACTGCTACCATTGTCGCCGTACCCATACTCATCCCTGGGAAAAATACTAATACACACTAATATATTATTTAACTCTTTAGGTGAAATGAACGCTTTTTCGGCTGTACCAAATGGCATCGGCCAAGCAAAAGAGCTTAGCCCAAATGTGATCACGAATGGCGTTTCGGGAAATACTGAGACCATTAATGGAGGTCCATCTTCTACAACTATAAATAGCTCCGCACCTAAGCCCGCTTTTTCTGTTTGGTCCCCAGCAAACGGTACAACAGAGCCACAGTTCCCAGACCTGCCCCCTCCGCCCAGTTATCACGAAGTAAGTCCCGTTTCAGCAGCCGCGGTATCCAGGCCAAGATTTGACGCAAAAAATATGCACCGGCCAATGTCGAACGGAGGTGTAACAATAAGTAAAGTTACCCCAGGGGTGACAGTTGCAAAACCTCGTTTTATTGCAAACAAAGCACCAACAAAGTGGCAACCTTCGTAACTCAAATTGAAACATTTGACAAATTGCAGTATTTGTACAGTCATTGTAGATTGGGGTAAGACGGTCAATGTTTTCATGGTCTTTTACTGTCTCGTTTGGTTGTAACAAATTAATATTTACCGGAGTTTCTAAGTGTATCTTTGCGGCACAAAGAGAGCGCAATGAAAAATATAATGTACTAACGGTATATATCTATTTTATTCCACAGTATTATACATATATATTATTACATAACTTATGGTACAGCATATTTACTGAGTACTAAAACATCATTTTCGCGTGGTATGCTGCAGATTCTATTAAAATATGCGAGTTATTTTAGACAAAATTGTTACAGTTTTTGATATTTCTCGTTGCATGTTTTTAAAGCGAAATTTCACTTTGTTTTAGCGCAAATGTATTGTAATTTTAATTTCTATTGCATGAGTGTGTTATATCTTATTATTAGAAGGTTAGTGTTTGGATTATGCATTACGGGTACTTATACAATACAAATGTCAGTAGAATGCAACTATGCTTATGCAGATATGGCTTCTGGTGGTGGTGTTATGAACGGCATAGTAAAACTGAATGATCGTATATTGCGTTTGTCTTTCTATTGTACATAGTATTCTGATGCATCAATATTGTGAATATTTATAATAAATAAAGCAAAGAATTGCGAAAGTTTTCTAAACCGCTTACAAAATGTACCAACTTAAACAGTTTACAGGTCTACAAACACGTACAGCTAAGCAATATTGTTAACTGTTAAAAACACGATTAAAGAATATTATATGACAACGATTCCCATCTCCCCCCTCAGTAATATATATCGGAGCCTATCCTATTCTTTACTATTATTACGACGAACTCGTAGCAAGAGGCTTTTACAAACCACAAAGCAGCCGCCGGAGTAAAAGGTTAACTGTTTCCAACCTGTCAAAACTGATATGTGCCCACAGTAAGATAACCAATAAAACAGCAAGTCATTCCTTTAAATAAACCAAATACCAAACTACTAAACAGATGTTTTTAAAACATAAACAACACAAAGAAAAAAACACTTTCAAAAAAATGTAAGGTTTATGTTTGAGGCACAAAAGGCACGGTTTCATAAAACTTGGTCAGAGGTATATAGGTACATAAGTTTAATAATAATACTTTAATATTGGTGAATTAAACTTGAATTATTCATGTATTTATTAACGATAAAGCAGGTTTTGATGTATTTTTTCAAAGAGTTCACCTAAACGTTTAAGAACCGCTGTTTAAAAAGGTAATACATTCATTACGGTATAGGTAATTTCATTTAATCGACCTGCGTCTTAGTATAACTGCAGTCTTTAACTTGCCAGTTGGCGGTTCGAATTAAACACGCTCTTAACTCCATTTAGACGATTTAGGAGTATGACGCACTTCCACAAGTGTTCATTGTCCCAAGAGATCAACTGCAGCCTTGTGAACCATCACCTGACGGTTCGAAACTGCTTTCAAATAGCAAGCTTCTGCTGCGCCGGGGAGCTGGCTGCAGGGCCTTGTATGTAACTCTAGATACGTTTTTAGTTCGTTTTTACATTTGTTGGAAAATCTTCAAAATGGTTGTTAGTCACCATCAAGTTAGAACTAGTACATGGCGACCTGTACCAGCACCGACTGGGAAGAAAGACAGCAATTTGTTATTCATACGGAATCCGCCTATGGCGCCTCCAAAACCAAACGGAAAGTTTTATGTGTACACGTACGAGCAGCCTACCAACGGCCATACCCCCCTGATGTATTCGCAAGCTAAAAAATTGCCACCACATACTCAGTTCGTAGTAAGGCAGTCACAAAGTACCAACGGACCGAGCTATAATTTTCCTTGTGCGAATGAAATTGTTGAAACGAACGGCAGACAAACACCTGAAGTAAGGTTGAAGGAACGCTACAAGAAAAACGAAAAAGGATACAAAGTTATTGCCGATGTGGTAGGTAAAGTTTTTTTTAAGAACCGGTAATAAGCTTGTAAATACATCAATGCTTTTGTTAATAGGCTTACTCTTCTAGCTTGGAAACCATTTTTTTTTTCAGTGTGGCGCTTCGTAGGGCCTACCAATATAGAATGTAATATAGAGACGAAATCAGTACGTTTAAAACGTAACGTGGTTGGCCTGAAAAATATACTTAATGTAAATCTCGCCCGGGAGTATTTTACCCTTATAGTAGGATTTCATTCCCCAATGGTACTCGGGCAAAATGTAAAAAATACGTACCAAGCATACGAGTACATCGTAAAGTAGTGGCTGTTGTCCTGTATTTTTCGTTCAGGGCAGGATTCAAATCGATTTTGTTTACTTACAGTCGCCAAAACTTCGTAGTTCCTCAAAAGGCGGGAAAATGTTCATCAGACAGAAGAAGAGAATGGACCAGTTCACTAGTGCAGAGAGTAAAGGAAAGAGATCGGAAGATCCAGAAGACGACGAACCAGTGGGCGTGGAAGAGCGAGCTACTCCTTGGAATTTAGCTTGCGAATCGGGGCAAAGTGTTAGGTATATCCCAGCGCATGTATACCACAACCAAATGACAAAAGAAGTCACGGAAAAAGGTTCAGTATTGCCTCCTGTCTCGAATCCCAACTTCATAGAAAGAGCTGAAGTAGAAGATTTTCCGGAGGTTGTACATCAAGGTCCTCCTAGAAGATGGAACATCTATGATGCTCAGATGACTCCATCTCGATGCGGGTCTGCGCCTCCGGTGTTTTATAATTACGAAGATGAATACGATACCGATTACAATAGTTTTGCCAAGCCTATCAAGTCGGGATATAAATTCGGAAACAAATTGGGAAATAGGTTCGGAGTTCCAACTTCGACTATTACATTCAACGCAAGAAGACATGGAGAAGCACCTCACTGGAGGCAAGGGATGTTCAAGAATAGATCTGTCTTTGTAACACAGCCGCACGCTCATTTGGATTTTAACGCAAAGCCAGTAGGCTGGAGTCGTTCTTTTGCTGAAAACTACTGATCTGCTTAAAATTTTACAAGCTCGAAGGCGCTTTGTTGTAAAGTTACGCTTATTGTGTAAAAGTTTAATTAGATTTATACTAGTGGAAATGGTTTTGGTTGTCTTGAGATGTAAATACAAGTCAAAACGGTTGTTAATGTGTTGAGTATTAGAATATTTATTTAGGTCTTTCTATCCTTTGTGGGTAACGTCTTTGTCAAGGACCTGGGATTTAACCCATTTCCCCAACACATGAGAATTCCAACAGACACTTATGTATACAGCATACTAAATAAAAGATCAGAATTTTGAATTAAAACCTAATAAATAACAATAAACCATTCAGTCATATTAACATTTGAATATTGAGGCTTTCTTGAACAGGAAATATTTGAAATCTCACTCTCGAAATGGTAAACTTTTCGACCAATATTAGAACATTTCATCAGAAAACCTGTAAAATAATCAAAGTTAGACAGTTTTTACAGAGTTCTTATATAAAGGAAGTAAAACTCACCGTTTGTTAAAGTATATTTCTTTTGTAATTTGGTCAACTGTCTTGTGGGAGGGTAATATAAATCAGCACAAGTCAGTTTTGATATGATAAACTTTCATTTAACAAAGATTGCGATAAAATTGGTTGCGATAATTAAACAAAAAACTCATTATAAGGGTCTGTAGGGGGTGTATCTACTCCCCACTGTTTATTATGGCTTGGTGGTCACTTGAGGATGCAGAGAGCCAGGTTGTCATGGCAACGAGCCAAAAGGCGGGGAGTTGGGTCTTTTGAAAAGAGATGAAAAAATTCAATGCACAGTCAAGAGTACGCATAAAGGCACAACATAATAGACATCAAACGTCAGCAAAATAAGATTTCAATGGCGTTAAAACAGCGATAAAACAGCTCGGGGTAAAAAGCGACGTCGCAATGGAACTCGGAAAAGAGGGCGTGCGACGTTAATAAGGGGATGATGTCATAATGAGATGATGATGTCATACTTGGGATACTTGCTCTGTGTTTTCATGTGCGTCTAAAAAAATAAAAAATATAAAATTTTAACTTTGTAGTGAATTATAATTAAGAATACTTTCACTGTTTGAGGTATAACATGGGTGTATTCTTATACACCAGACACACATAGTGTATTCATGCACCTTATGCTCACTGTCAAGTTATAACATTGGTGTCTTCTTATACACCATACATACATGTGTATTCATGCACCTTATGCTCACTGTCAAGTTATAACATGGGTGTCTTCTTATACACCATGCATACATGGTGTATTCATACACCTCAAAATTACATACAGTTGTAGTCACTCACCAATATTAAAAGATCTGTAGTTATTTAAAGGAGCAGGGAAGCGACTTTGCTTCAAGTTTATTTGATTGACAGCTTCTGTATAAGTCGGGAGCGATCGGCGTTCTAAAGGTGCAACACGAGTTTCGGCTGTGAAGGAATATGGCAAATTAAACAAATTGTTGTGAATGCTATGTTTCTATTATGTGTGGGTGATGTCCTGAAATGTGACATGGGATCTGAGATTTAGGGCAGGGTTGGCCCATTGCTCCAACACCCAGGGTGCTACAACCCATTAGTTACCACTGGGTTGGAGCAATGTCTGCTGAGTATCTAGGCCTAGGACACATACACATATCAGTATCAGGATATTTGATATAAGTCATGTTTTATGGCAAGGGACACTAGGAGATCTGTGATTTAGGTCCGAGTTACCACGTTACTCTAAAAATACACAAGTACTTTAAGTGAAAACTTTTACACCAGGTATATATTGCATTTTCAGGACAAAAAACAATAGCCAATATTAACACAACAAAAAAAATTATTTATTAATACTTACATGGTGTATAGCCATTAGTGATCACATGACCATTGCCCATCCAACCATTACAAGTGGTTGAAACATCAAGAGAGCAATGCTCGGTTGGTGTTAGGGGTGACAGAGGTGGTGACTCTGAAGTTGGACTTGTTGTGGAGCTTATACGAAGTTGACGGGAACGTGCAAAGCTGGAAATGTAAGAGGTAAATTTAAGGGTAACTGATATTTTGTATAAATTTTAGTAGCTGTTTGCCACTCTCAGTTTCATGGTCTTTTTGTTAAAGCTATTATAGTGTGTGGATCATCAGATTTGACTTATGGTTGGTTTGGCTAACATATTGTATAGTAAAAGAGATATTTATTTCGCCAAAACGGCATCGTCAGTCTCTTATAAAAATACAGTCCAAAAAAATGACGAAACAATTCTGTCAATTCTACTATAGCATCATTCTGTTACTTCTGCTACCAGGCATAATGTAGATAATCTTTTAATGGATGATCTGGTATGAAAACGTAGTGTATTTCTGACGTTTCGTCTGCCATACGGCAAGACTTTATCAAGAAATGGCAGACGAAACATCAAAAATATACCAAGACTTTATCGAAAAATGGCACGCAAACATCCAAAAAATACTACGTTTTTTACACCAAATGAGCTGTTGAAACATTATTTGCAGCATTTTTACCTTGATGTGCGTTGTGGTGGTGCAGGCGCAGGTTTCTTTGTTTTACTTGTCACTGTCAGTGCACTGATAGAACTCCCATGCAATAAAGTGGGTTGAAGGGTGTGGGGTGGTAGGGGGTTTTGGGGGTTGTTTGACTTTGAAGTAAGAGGGGTCGCCGGTAAACTAGCACTGCTGCCCCAAGCTGTGAAATAAAGAGGGGTTGAAAGAAATTTAAAAAAAAAAAAATGATTCGAAAATTTTTTGGGAGTTAAATATATTAAAATATACCATTTTTTTAGCGGACACAAGGTGTATTAAATGGAACACCTGTGTTATAACTGTCATTGCACTTTCGATTGGAAAATAAGACATTTAGTTAAAAAAAACACACCTAAAAATACTTACCTTTCATTGTCTGTTGATTCTTTTCACCATCTAGATCTGTTTCATTCCAATCCTGGCTTGTTTTACGCCGTAACTGTGGACCTGGTGACCCGTTTATCAAATGTTGGGGTACTTGGGTGCTATGGGGCAAATGGGGGGTGGTAATTATACTGCTATTAGGGGTCATGTCGACTGGGATGGGGTATAATTCGTATTGGTTTGAATGGGGGTCATATTGTGGGGTTATGGGGTCCTGTAACGCGCTTTCTCCGTGCTGGGCACTGTAATTTAGGTAGGGTGATGTCGTGTTTAAGGTAGTGGGTCTCGGAATTGGGGGGTCACGACTAGGGTATTGCCAGTTAAGGGATGGGTCCTCCGCACGAGCGGGGATAATTCGTGAAGTGTTTGGGGTAGAGGTAGGGGTGTTATGGGGGTAAGGTGGGGTTATGTGGGGTCTGGAGTGGTTGGGGGTTGAAAATGAGCTTCTAGAGTCGTTAGGGGTGTGGTAAGAGTGGTTGTGGGAAAACACATTGTCATTGCAGGGAGATAGGGGTGAGGGGTGGGGCAACGACGCTTGTTTTATCATCGATTTTGGGGATGATGTTCTTGCTGGAGGTGGTAGACGTATACGGGGGTCTTCATAGGGGTTAGGGTAGGGTACATTTAACGCTGGGTCCGATTTACTAAGTTTGTCGGATAAATTTGAGTCTTCAGAAATCGGAGAGTTCTTATGACGCTGAAGTTGTGGACGTTGTTTCTGCAGCTCTAGAACGAGTTGGTCTTCTAGTAATGCTTCTGGTGTTTTAACTGGTTCAGGGCGATGATATGTTATATGGTGATTCGTGTAAATTTGCCGACTTCTCATCATAGCATGGCGTTCACAGATTAAGTAATCGTGGATGCCTTTAACGCCGCTTTTGCCGAAGTTTCGCGGCATCATATACATTGGTCTGCTCTGCCCAGGGGGCACATGCCCATATATAGTCATGGGTTCACCTGGGTGACCCCCATGGTCAACGTGGGTGACCGATTGGGGGTAAAAGTTAGAGGGAACTTTAGTATCTGGTCGCGGGGTATCCCCATGACCCCTAAATCCAGATAAAAAAGTCTGTTCTACTTTGTCTTCTTCCTCTAATTGAGGAGGAGGGTTAGATCTTCCGTGACGAAGATGCGGGGATAGCTGGCTCTGCTCGTTGATCCTGAAGAAAAAAAGATGATCCAATAAGTCATCATAACTGTTTGGAGGATCTTACTTTTTTAGTGCAGTTATAAAGAGTGTGGAAAAATTTCCAAAGTTGGACGAAAATATAGAATTTTTTAATAAATCCTGGAAGTACTCAGAGTAGAACAGAAGTCATTCTGAGTTTAATGAAAGGAAATTTTGAAAATTATTGTCCTTTTGAAGTCACCGGTTTCCGGTTAAAGTTTATTCAAATGTTCACAGACCAAAAAGGCACCAGTAATTGGTCTTTTTGTTAGAATTGTACAACTATGACTGCTTGGTCAGAGCTATATTCATATAACATATCATAGTTGATAAAAATGGTGATTTATCTTTAACCTGTGATGCAGCTGATCTAAATGTCTTCCCGGATGTTGCCTTTGATGTCCTGGATGGTGGTGGACTCTCCCAAAGATCTCAGCATCATCAGAAGGATTAAATCTCGTCGAATCGGATGAAATCGACCCCACACTGACAATGCCGCTGTCAATGCTTGGTGTTCGTGGCATTTGTGGGTGGTTGGGTAAAATGAGTGGCTGAGATAAAGGGGTGAGTTTTGTGTATTAGATTTTTGAAGTTTAATATGACTGAAAGAATGACTGTGTTCCATTGTATAATAGGGTGGAGGAAGATAGGACATCTTTTTATTCTATTTTCTCGTCCCATTTCGAGTAAACAAAGAACAATTAAAAATTATAAAAAAATACACCGTGGTTAACAGTTTTTTTAACATGACCAATTTACCTAAACAATTGTTATACTATTTAAATATTTCTTTTTTTATCAAAAACTCACTTGGTGGCTTCCAGGAGCACTTAGAGATGGAGTGGAAGTTGAAGAAGACATCTGATTCATTCTTCGGTCTGGGATCGATGACATCATCGCTGATGACATCATACCACCACCGCCAAACGAGCTGCTTCGTCCGTTACGTGTTTGTTTGATAACAGGGCGTTCATGATGGCGACCAGCTATGGGAAAAATGTTTTTTTTTGAGGATGTTTTACTGGTATATGTATTTTATATGTTTGCCTGAGACCTGGAAAGTAGGCTTATTGGTCCCAGTCTATTCTATTCTATGAGGGTGAGGTCTTCAGTTAAGGCTTTAGATTTTTAGTTTAAAATATCCGAATTAACGTATTAAAACCATAAGGCTTTGAGTGATGCACCAATTCTGGCCTAAATATAATGTCCTATTGCCGAACATACCATAGCACCCCACCCACATAGAAAATAATTAAAATTAAAAAAAAACATTATGAAATTTAGTTTAAAACATACATATTAATGTAATAAAAAAAACCATAGATAAAACCATAGATGCTTAAGTAATGAACCAATTTTGGCCAAAATATCATGTCCCACGGCTTGCCACACATTTTTTTAATACCACATCACACAGAACTAAAACCAACAAATGACATTTACCTCCTGATTTCACAGTATCTGCCGAAGAGCTTGAACTCGTACGACCTTGCTGATGATAGTGGGTGTGTGAGGGGTGTGAAGCCAACTGGGGGCCGGTGGTTCCCCCACTTTGGCCCCAACCTACTGGGGACGATGACCGTGGACTGCTACTGCCTCCTAGTGAGGAAAGTGACGAATGGGTCGGATTTGAAGACGAGACTGTCCCGAGACTAGATGCGCTCGCGATACTTGAACGAGAGCTGGATGTGGCGCTACTGCCGCCCGGTGGGAAGAATTTGCGAGAGTTTATCGGAGCACTTTGGATGCTTGGGGAGGGGGGTTCAGCTACTACACCTGGAAAATAAGAATTTTAAGGTTATATAGGTATACATTTTTTGTAAATATTTTTTTTTGTAACCACTACAAAAAAAATTTTTGTGAAAAAAAAAGGAATTTTTCAGGTAATTTAGAAACTAGAAACCGACAAAGTTGGGCGACATTTTTGGTTCTGGGAAAAATTCAATTTTACCTGTTGGTAAACTGAGTCTGTTGTTGTTTCTGTTGATGTTTTCGTTTGCTACTGAGTGTTGCGCATCCTGTAAAGTAATGTAAATAATATGGTTGAAAAGTACATTAGAACAACGTACATAAGCATTTGCAAGGACACTTCAGTATTTTTGTCTTGTCATATACATTTTATTTCTTATTTTTACAAAAATTTAACAAAATAATGATGGCCTAAACTGGGTACACCACTTTTCACTGCATTTCTAATTTCTATAACTTTAATAATATTTGACCAATACTTCAGTATTTTGACATGCAATAAAAATTCAAAAAAACCAACAAAATATATAAATTTGACCCACTTCTCTTCGCTTGGGTGACATGTAGGGTGAAGTCGCGGGTGAAAGATCATGACTGCTGACTGACCCATTTCGCCGGGTACCCAGTTTTTTACCCCCAGTTTTGTCGTTGCCCCCTCCTTCTTCAGAAAGGGATAAAAGCTTTCGTAACGCCTGGGGTGAATTGGCACCTATGGGGGGTAGGGGCATGTTATTAAACTTGTTTTATGATATTCGTTTTTTATATGGGTAAGGTCCTATCGGACCGCATGTGGCCTGTGATTTGGACCATAGTTAGTTTATTATTCCAACAAAGTGGTAGCATATATGATCGACTAATGGGTTGGAGCTATTTCAGTATTTATATAGATTTCTACAGCACGACAAGCCATATGGCATGGGATTTAGGCCAGAGTTGGCCCGTTACCCAAACACCAATGGTGCTGTATTACATATGTGACCACTGGGTTGGAGCAATGCTTGTTAAGTGTATTGCCTAAAGACACATACACTTTTAATAGTATCAGCATCGAGCATTGAACCCGGTATCCTTCCGTTACAATGCAAGCACCTAACCACTAAGCCATGGTGCCTAACTAACAGGCTTGTTATATGTAATAAGTTATATTTGATAATTTATCGTACTAATATATGATTTACGACTAGTAAAAATGGTCAAAATGAAGCAATACAAACAAGTTATCCGAATTATAAAAGCTGAAAGCTGAAATTTCGGGAATATATTGTGTTTTGTTACAATTTTTGTTAATTGACAGCTAGTTCAACATTTCTATAAAACTAGGGCTTATATAGTGCTTATTTTGTATATTGCATGCAGCATAGTGTATCATACCATGTTGAAGTGCTTGGTGCAGAAGAGAAGGAAAATAAAGAAAAGAAATAGTGAGACAGATCGTAGTTGTATTGACAGATTAACAGATTGTAGAAATTAAATAAAAAACGCGGAAAAAAATGAATTAAAACATATACATTTACAAAAAAAAGAAGTTTTTTATTAAATAAATGGCAATAAGTTAGTATTTAACATTATACATAGTGTATTATAGGTGTACTGTTTTATAAATTTCGCACAAAATCTGAGGTGACATTGGTAAAATGGAGTTATACTCATAGTCGTCAAACTTAGGGAACCTTATTGATTAATGTGGTGAATGCAATGTACTTTGGCTTTGCTAATTTGTACAGGCACCTAACAGCAGGGTAAAATTTGTTTAGGCGTAAAATTGGGGTGCTAAATCATATAACGTCACCTTTTTTGAAAATTTGGGGTGACATGTCATCCTAGGCACCCCTAACTTTACGCCTATGCAGTTTACAAATAATTACATTCATAAAGAACTGGATTGTCGCCTAGTTTTCCAAGTTTCCAGTGCACTGCCTATTTCTACAGGTGTTGGAACTATTTTAGCACATTTAACTTTAATTCCAGCAGAACTAGCACAGCTATAATATACAGTAGATAAGGTAGAATGCCGGGGCAAAGGTACTGTGTATGAAACACGATATAAATCAACAAAAACGGGGCTTTCTGATCGTTTATTATAATCAGACTGTTTAATACAGTTTTTATTGCTCTCAGCACATAATTTGATGGGCTGGATTTTTCTGGGTGCGTTTGTGGAATAGTTTTCTGGTCTTTTTGTGGTTTTTGGGTGTGATGATTTTTGACAGAAAATTGGTGGTTTGCTGGTAAAAACTGGTGAATTTTCAGCAGATGAAAGCAGATTTTGAATGATACTGTTCGAACTGCCAGTATCACCAAAACCGCTATCACGATCACATGATGGTAGATCATATTCATGATAAATATCATGATGATGTTTTCGTGAAATGTTTGATGTGAGTGATTCACATGAGTTTTGTAGAGAAAAATCATCACTATTACGATTTTGTAATTCATGATCATATGATTTATTTTCATGAAGTTTTAAATTATCATCCTGTGATAATATTGATATCTTCTTCACTCTCACGTGATTATCTTCATAAATTTCAGGTTTTTTAACCGGTTTTGACCAGTTTCCCTCTTTAAATGACTTTGTAAGTGAACGAGATCGAGATCTGATTGATTTTAAAATAGACCTCGTCGATGTACGACCATTTCTACCACTTGGCGGCACTTCAGAGCAAGTTTTTGCATTTTTCGTTTCTTGTTCATGTATGTGCAATATTTCTGGCCCGCTAAGGGTGCGTGTGTGCCTTGGGGGCCGCCTGCGCACTCCCGTCTTGGCTTGGGTATCAGATTTTATAATATTTCTATTGGGGTGTGGGCTAGCATCTTGCTCCGGTGCGAAAACTTTGATAAGGGGTGGTTGGTGGTGGACTTAAAGGAAGAGAAAAGAGGAAAGAAGGCAAAGTTAGAAAAAAGGAATGGGAGAGAAAAACAAAAAAGAGAGAAAAAAAAGACTGATAACTAGAATATCATGCATTTTAAATCAATATTTTAATATTAAATACAAAATTAAGTTTTTATACTAAAAAATGCTATTTTAATTAATACAGTGAAGTGTAATATAACAGTGTGAATCTTTTGTTAATACTGTTAAAGTGCTTGTGTATGCATTGCAAATATATGGGTGCTTTACATACAACAACAGTGGAAATTAATATACATTACAACTACACTACAATTTCAATATATAGGAATTTTAGAAGGGAACAAATTCAATAAAATTAAAAGGAACATTTTTTAGTTTCACTGTGTAAATTTTTTGTATAATAATGTACAGGGTCCTATGTTAGTTTCAGAAATGTGTCCTGTATAGGCGCCAAACCTGGGGCGGCAGGGTGGGCAGAAAACCCCCAAGTGTTTAGCAGTTTAGAATTTTAATCTTGACCAAATATATGAAATTTAGTTTACAAAAATGTGTCTAAAAGATACCTGCCTTCCTTGCATTCAGAAAAGTTTGGTGCCTATGCATTTGTAAATTAAAAAAAGTTTGGCATTTAGGCATTTATAAAAGGCTGGGGCATATGCATTTAATAACAGTTGTTTGGTGCAGATTTTTTAAAAAGTTTGGCCTATTTTTCTCAGTATTTAAAAGATTTTGCTCTTGACTTACCAAATTTTGGGAGCGATGAAACTGGCATCTTTTTTCTTGTTGGATGAAGGGCTATTACTGGTACAGCAGCGAGCTGAGGCTCAGAGTTATTCCTGGAGTGGAGACTGCTGCTTGAGCCGTTAGAGGATGTGCGGAGCGGGAACGCTGGAAGAGTCTTGGAGGATCTTGATGGGGAGTCCGAAGGAAGAGATGCGGTTGTGTTTCTTCGTTTTTGTTGGTTGGAGGCACTCGCTGGAAATGTAATGGTTGAATAAATAGGAATAATAATAAATTACGCAGAGGAAACATAAGCCTATTTAAAATGAAAAGCATTTTTGAAGATGCAAAAAAAATATTTTTTTTGTAAGAAAATTTTTTAAACTTTTTAACATCACCAGAAATCGTTTTTGTATGAAACAGAAAAATGGTAAATATCATAAATATGAACATGTATAAACATCTAACCAGATAAAAGCAAAAACATTTTAAAACAACTGTAACTGTAACTGTTGAAGACATTGCATTAAGAACAAAAAAATCACAGAAAAAAGATTAAAAATTCAAATAATCGTAAACAAGTACTTACGTATAACAGATTCGACAGCTTTCGACATTTCCATTAATTTATCTTCATCGGAAACGACTTCTATTGACTGCATGTATTGTTTGACGCGTCGTACGTTTATCTGATCCTCGTAAAGTCTTCTTACATTGTTAAACGAAGACCTACGTCCTCTGCGGGCCAGGGTTAGGTAGATAGGGTTCTGGCTGCCTTTTTCGGACTCTCTCTGCTGCGCACTAGTGTAAAAAAGAGCGTAAAATACAAATGACATAACAAACAAAATTTTTTTTTTTTTTAAAAGATTTTTTTTTAATTTTCAATTTGACAAAATAAAATAGTTCGCTGCCTTTAACTGTTAGGTTGTAGGGTATAGAAACTAATTTCACTGCTGCGTAATATCAATAGTAATATAATAAATAAATCAGGTAATAGTCAAACCTAAATCTCATGCTCCATGGCATGCCACACTGTAGAACCTCACTCATATAGAATGTGCATACACAATGTTGGGGCAATGGACCTCACCCATATAAAATAGAAATTTATCTTTATGTGAAAATACAACTTACGCGGCACTGGGTAGAATCTGGGTACTGTCAGGTGCACAGAGACGACACACGTTCCGAACTTCTTTTCCAATCATTCGCATTTTCTCAAAGTTGATTAATCCTTCAACCTTTGTGTCGTTACCTATTGGTGGTTGTTTTTTTTGTATGAAATGGGCACTCAGTTAAAAAACTTTGGGTTAAGACCGTATATAGTGAAAAAATGAGACGAATTTAAACATGTAAATGGGTAAGAACACATGTCACTGCGGGGTTGGATGAATTTGTTAGCACATAATATCCCATATTTTCTAGTTTTTAATAATGGTTATAAAATTCTGTAAATATTCTTTGTTTACTACCAAACTGGACGATAAAAAAAACTATTTCTAAGTAATGCAAAAAAATGCATTTCCTACGTTTTCAGGAACACAATATACATGCTTAACAAATATAATGGCAATGGCTTACCGAGGTCCAAAAATGTGAGATCTTTTTTAATGACTGGTATATAAGGTATCACTGGTGGTTGAGATACCATCTCATTTAACAGGGTTCGGTATTTTGACATGTTCCGTGACGGATCCATCAAGGCTTGTAGCTCTTCAAATAAACGGTTTGATTTTGCCGGCACTTTTTCCCAAGTTTGCTTCATTCTGGATACAGCTCTGTACCCTAAACCACTGTTTTAGGAAGAATTTTGTTAAAATTCTAAAATTTTAACCAAAATTTACAAAACTTACAGAATGGTCAACAAAAAATTTACAAAATTTATAAAAACTTTAACAAAATATTTAAAAGATTTTATGAAAATCACAAACATTAAATAAAAAAATTCAAAAATGTTATAAAAATTTAAGGATTTCAATAAAAAAATCAGAATAATTCAATTAAAAAATTTACCAAGTTTCATAAAAATTATAAAGTTTTACCAAAAAAATCACACAATTTCACGAAAATTATAAAATTTCACATTACCTTATAAGAGCAAATGTTGAATTTAAATTCTTGAGTATTTTGCAGTGATGCGCAATCTTTACGAAATGTTTAATTATTTTCGAACGTTGAATTAAGTTTGGTTCATTGCATAAAGTTGTTACTACCCAGAATAACTCTCGATTCACAAGATCTGAGGAGGGCAAGATGGAAAATATAATGTAAAACAGCTTGAATGGTTGTGAATAACAAAACCAACACTTAATCAGCAAAAAATGTTAGAAATTTTCTTTTTTTTATTCAAAAAATATTAGAAAAGATAGTTTAAACTACACTTTTGCTGCCAGGCATAATTAAAGTCTTAGCCTAAAAGTGTTATGGTGCATTTATTTAACTAAAACTGCCATTTAAAAAAATGTACTTTGTTCAGGTAAAACATCACAATTTTTCTTCATAATTGTAGAAAAAAATGTCCATTACCTTCAAAAGCCTTGAACTGTGTAAGTTCTGCATCAAGGTGGAAAAGATCTTCAATAAAATCAGTAGAAGCCGTGGCTTGGAACATTTTATAATCCTTTCGTGTCAGAAATACCGCAACCTGAATAACAACAGGATTTAAACAGTAAAAAAATCAGGTCATTTTTTGACCATATAGTGCTGTGGGCCGAGATGGATACCAGCATACAGCTACCATATTAATTCCTTATTGTTTAGTAGTGTGGCCCTTGTGGGGTAAGATGGATACCGCTAGCCGTTAATATTCCATATTTTTTATTCGTGTTTTAACAACAACAATGCTGTTTTAAAGTAATTAAGGGGAAGATTACAGTTATATAATTGTGTAAATTTTTTTTGCATAAAATAACGCACATAAAGTTTAAATAACAGAATTTATATTGTAATTGTTTTTGCATATGTTTATCTGCTACTAAATTTTACCCTGGATTTTGAACAATTAACAACGCTTTTTAGAGTGTTGAGGGTACGGTTATATAATGCATTTGAGTATTAACACAAATCTTACCTCAAAGCAGTTTAGGTCTAAAAATGAGAAATTTGCTTCTTTTAAAAGATCGGGTATTTGCTCGTCTGGTAGGAGCTGTTCACTGTTCATCGTGTTTTTCAAGTAATATCTGCGAAATGGATAAGGGATTAGTAATGGGGGCATAGGCGTAGCCAGAAAAAAAAGGAGGGGGGTTAGGAGGGTTTTTTAATTAATTTTTTTTTGGTATCAAAGGGGGGGGGGGTCGCGACACCCTAAACCCCCTGGCTGCGCCACTGAATAGGGGTATAGGGGTACTAGGTCCAATGCTCGATACTGATAGGTGTTTTTGTCCTTTGGCAAGACACTCAATGTTTTTTTTCTAATCATTTGATTACTAAATTGGTTGTAGCACCCTGGGTGTTGGGGTAATGGACCAACTCTGACTTAAATCTTAGGTCCCATGGCATGCCACGCTGTAGGACCCTGATGTAGAATAGAATAAAAACTATTGGCAAATGTGTCACTGGGCAAAACACTTATTAACAACTTCAACCAAGTAGTACAAATTGCCAGCCAAACACAAAAAAAGCAAAATCTTCCAAAAAAATAAGCACCTAAAAAGTTACAAATGTGGTAACTCATATGCAGGCACACCGTATACCATAATAACTTGTCAAACTAAAATTCTTAGACCAATTTCCTAAAATGCCAATACTAAACTGTACTTCAAACAGTATACATGATTAAATAACATAAATTACAATCATAAATCAAAATTTGGGCTGAAAAATGAAATAATTTTTGAAAATAACTTTTAAGTTTTTGCATTTTTAACTTGAAAGGGAAAAATTACGAGCGTTATTTTGTAGCAATTTTTCACTGACATTTTTTTATTTAAAGAATAAATAAAAAGTTTTTTTTCTCTTACTAATAAACAAAATCTGGGGTGACATTGCTAAAATGCAGTTACACTTATAGTTGTCAAACATAGGGAACCTCATTGATTAATGTGGCGAATGCAATATACTTTAGCTCTGCCTGTTAAACATCCAAAGTTTTTGTCTGTTACGTTTCCTAGCACAAAATTCTGACTGTATTTCTTTACACAAGAATCGTTCAACTCTATGAGCACCAGATCAGAACAGATTCGCGGAATTTATTACAGTTATTATTTTTATTAATTATTGTAGAACATACCTTGAGCCTAATGGTATATCAGCCAGTTTAGAAAGTGGATCAGGTAGTTTAGATTGCTTCACAAACTTTTCCCCTTGTACTGACACCTATAGGGTGAAATGATCATAATTTAAAAGGTATATGTGTAATATTTTGAAACATTTATTAAAACATAAAATTAGAATTCATTTTTTTTGCAAAGTAACCATGTATGCTACTTTAAGAGTGGTTATTCTTATATGGCTGACAAATTAGACAACCCATTAGTGACCACTGGGTTGGAGCTATTACTGAAAAGTGTCTTGCACACGTACAGTTTCATTACAAATTTGAGTAAAAAGTCAAATTAAAACAGCTAGTGCGATGGCCCAGTTAGTTAGCAGGCCTTGATATAACCTATAGACTACAGGTTCAAGCCCCTTCGCTGCTACCATTGAATTTAATTCCTAAACCAAAAAACAACAATTATACGCCCACAATAGTGGCAGAGTAAAGCCTTGAACCTATAACCTCTTGCCCAGAGGCAAGCGCTAACCACTCTGCGTAGCGCAAAATCTAGTATTAGTAAAACTTTTAAATAAAAAAAAGTCATAATTATTTTTGCCCCAACATACCCTGTATAAAGCATAGTCTTTAAGATCTTCTGTTATGCCAAACTCTTTGCAAGCCGATTGGACAGCATCACCTGCTGTTGTGTCACGATTTACGAACAAGAATTTATGCGTTTGATCAGCTTTGTAGACTTTGATTACATCTTCTGGGACTTCTGCTATGCGTGGAAATAAAAGTTCATATGGTTATTTATAGTCATATATTGAAATTACAGTAGTTTTTTTCATATATATGTTGTTATAGTCTGATATTTTTAGTTTATTTTTTATAAAAAAGTATTGTTACAGTTAGTAATATAGGGTAGGATTTGTGTACTATAATTTATGTGTGTGTATATATATATATATAAAATGGCACCAATATATATACTATTATACTTGGTTTTATTGTTAAAAATATAGTTGGTATAATATAGAACTTTACAATTAGTTAAAAAAGGGGTCACTTATATTACTTTAGTTCATAATTATGTACTGACAGTTCAATGCTATTTCTGTTTATGAAATTCTAACTGTGTCAGGGACAAAAATGAGAATGCTTTTGTGGAAAATACATACATATACTTACAAAAAGGCAATAAAACTTAACTGGCTTTGAGTATAAGACTACATACACTTGGACTCTCTAAAAATGGGACCAATAAGCTTACATCCCAGGTCTCAGGTGTGCCTCACTGAAGACCTCACCCTCATAGAATAGAATAGACTGGGACCAATAAGCCTACATCCCAGGTCTCAGGTGTGCCTCACTAAAGACCTCACCCTCATAGAATAGAATAGACTGGGACCAATAAGCTCACACCCCAGGTCTCAGGTGTGCCTCACTGAAGACTTCACCCTCATAGAATAGAATAGACTGGGACCAATAAGCCTACATCCCAGGTCTCAGGTGTGCCTCACTAAAGACCTTACCCATACCAAATAAAACTGTCAAAAGCCCCAAAATATCCTTAATACAAAAACCTTAACCCAACCTAAAATTATGACCCAGGTTTTTACCTGCTAAAGTTAAAAGCTCTGTAAACCCTGCAGGATCCAGTAAGTCAGGATTACTCAAACTAATGGCAGCAGTTTGTTTAAAAGACCTCAATCCATCAATGGTATTAGAAGAACCAGGGACCATTCTTTTTTGCTCGGAAGATTCGGTCAAAAAACCATCATCCATTGTAACTCTAGAGTCTCCTCCACTGTTTGTTTGTGTTTTTGTGTTGTTTTTTTTGTAGTGTTGTAATGATTATTTTGTAGTTTTTTTGTTTGTGTAATTTTTTAGCGCAAAATTTTTTTTAATTTTTATTTTTTTATTGCAAATTTTTTTTGTTATGAATGAGTTGTGGGAATGAAATGGATGTTTGAATGTGTGTGAGGATAATTACCATGCCGATGTGTGAATGTTTGTGTGGGGAGAAACATGCGCAAAGTTAGAATGTGCACCACACCACAATGCTAGCAGTGTTGACCAGTGAAAAACATAAATCAGTTTTCCAACGGTCAACACTGAAAATTTACTAAATTTTCAGTAATGTGCAAGATAACTTTCAAAGTGTTTTATTGCGCAACACTAAAATTTACTAAATGTTTGGTGATTCGCAAAAAAATTTTTAAGTTTTCGTTGCACAACACTGATAGTTAAACAAGCTATAGTTAATTTAAATGCAGTTATTAAAATTTCAGTATTAGTATAAAATGCATACAATATTTAAATATTACAAATTAATTATAAAGTTTATACTGTTAAATTTATGCAAAAAAAATTGTAAAAAAAAGGCATTTTAACGATATATATACTCATAGAAAAAAGTCATTTTAACATTTACATAAATAAAACATGCTATATACAGAATATATACAAATATACATCATGCTTAATCAAGTAAGCTACATACATGCATAGTTACAAGCAATTTAGTACGACATGCATTATTGATGTAATATGATTAATGCAAACTCATTTTATTGCACTACAAATGCTAACCACCATGCAAATTAAACTAATAACAAAATAAAGGTTGAAAATTTGGACATTAGACAGATTAAGTTAAGCTTTTGTTTGTAGTTCAAAAAAAAACACATAATTTTCTAATCTTTAAATCTTAAATTTTTATAAACAAATTTATTATTTTAAGGTAGAAATATCAAAAATATAGACTTAAGATGTGATTAGGGGCTTAAAATCTGAATGTGGCTTAAGTTATTGGTGATTAATGCATTAAAAAGCGAGAAAAACACCCAATTTCAAGTTAGTACATGCAATTCAAATCATGTTTTGTGTATTCGAATGTGAAAATAAAGTAAATAAACTGAAGTCTGATTTTGAGAAATTGTATCATTTTCAAATGACAATTGCAACGAAGAACGCTCAGATTTTTTCATTTTTTTGTAGAAAATAACGTTTTTTTTCAACCAAACTAAGATTTAACTGAGGATTGATGGACTTACTGCCGGTTCACGTAGTCGGTAAAATTATTTTCTTTTTTGAACATTCTTTTTAATTTACTCGTGGCCCTGCCGAGAGTTCCACCTAAAAGTTGCATGTTCTAATAGAAATCTTATACAATGGCAAATTTTTGAATGAAACCCTTTTTTCTCTTATACAATAAGACGGACATTTTTTTCCAAATATTGTATTTTTTCCTATTTTTTTAAACAATACATTTATTTCTCCTATTATTAAGTAGGACAGAATGACTAACAAACAACCGAAACCTTGCAAACTGGACCAAAACATAAATATTTTTTACAAAACGTCAAAAAAACAACGCTCTGATCTAAATATGATTCACAATGTGATGTAAATGTGTAACAAACGTGTGAAAAACTACGACAAACATGCTCTAAACGTGTTGTAACTCACTCAAATGAAGGCATCTTGGGCAAAACGTTAAATTTTGCCATTAAACGTTTCGTTTTGCCGCCTAAAGAATTGCCTACAATATGTTTTTGTTAGTGTCTATTACTTATAAAGACAGAATACATCGTATTTGGCAAAGTATTCTGCTACACTAATACAAAAAGCTGCTAAATTCTGCTAGAACGTTAAGTTGGCACCTATATATGTATAAGTAATATACTAACTCAGTAACACTATATTTTGCTAAAAGCTTCTTAATGGCATTTTATGCCCAAAAACAGCAACCTTCTAAAGCTTGTATAAAATGTGTATTTGTTTTCTATATTTTTTATAGATTTTGGACAGGCAGTTCCAAGACCTATTATAATTATGAATTACACACCATTTTTGCAGGTGTATTAAGTAGTAAAGCCAGTTTAACCTTTTTGTGACAAACTGCATATATGTATATATGTATATATACATATATATGGGTAAGGCCCTACAGCAAGGCAAGCCATGGGACCTGGGATATAGGCTAAAGTTTACCCATTACCCAAACACTAAAATTAATATATATATATATATATACATGGATTTGCTACAAAATAGATTACATTACAATAACATCTACTGGCTTCACTACTATTTAATTGAATGCTGTGGCGCAGCCAAAGGGTTTTAGGGGTTGTGACCCCCCACTTTAAATAAAACTAAAAAGTATCTTTAAAAAAATTTTTTTTACTCCCTTATTTTTTTCTGGCTGTGCCACCGGTTTAATGTGTTATATACTCCTATATCTAATGCAAAATGCCATTCTACATTGGTTTAAAAGTAGTTTTCCCACTACCAGTCACCACTAAGAGCTGCGCTATAAACTCACACGCGAAAATACCGAATATGTAGACTTGAGGGGAAGCTTTGGATTTTTTCAATCAGACTCAATTTTCGAGATTTACGAAACTTAGGCAGTAACTCAACTGTGGATTTTTATATACTTATATATGTAACAATCGCCATTATTGTTAAACAATTCAAAAACACCCATACAGTTATAAACGTGGTAACTTGTACAAGGTGTATAAAACAGAACACCCGCGTTATAACAAATCTTGTTTTCCGGCCACGCAAAAATAAATAAGTTACATTAATTCATTCAACTTGTATGTTCATATATATATAATCAAAGGAATTTTGTACCTTGCATAGCCTTAACCATAAAAAATGCTAATTTTCTGCCAGATTTACTACCTTTCCTAATATTTTATCATAAAATACCTAATTTTAAGCACAATTTTCTACATTTTGAAGATAAAATAGTATAATTTTAATGTTTTAACCAAAATTTCGTACCTTTTTTGTGTTTTTGGTCAAAAGCATCTGTTTCACTCATCATAGTGAGAGACATTCGACCTCCACGCTGCCCGGGAGGGAAAAAGATGTTTTTTTCATCCGTTTTGTGCTTTTTCTTCTTTTGAGGATTACTCAGTTCTGAGACCATCTCTTTGAAAGCTAGATGAAAAAAACGTCAATATAGAGATTGTTTTTTATATAGTAGGGTAGGGGAAGATAGGACACCTTTTTCACATAGTATTTAAATATCCTGATCGGATTTTAAAAAATTTACAAAGGTCTATGGGAGTCGTGAGGATACAGTTTTACAATTCTTCCCAACAGTAACAACAAAATGACTAAAACAGACACTGATAAGGATTATTTAAATTGTACAGTTATTTTATGCATAATAGTAAGACTCTGCTTATAATAATCAACTCTGGTTTAAAAGTTCCAATGAACAACTTACCAAATAAACTTGTTTTCAAAGTAAGGCGTAATTCTGTGTTTTTCTTCAAAATCGCTGTAGCTTTTTCTAGAGTTAGTTTTTCAAAGTTTTGACCGTTTACTTCAAGCAGTAAGTCACCTGTGCAGAATTTAAAAGTATAACTAAAACTTTAACTAACAACTTTTTATTTACCAAGGTTTTTACAATTTTGGGAAAATTTTTCACTTATTCTAAAGGTTTTGCATATTTTTTTCGCACTGAAAATGTGCATAGTGTTAAGGTTTTACCAATATTTAATGAAAAAAATCATTTGTGAATGTTTTAAAAATTTAGATAAATTTTACACTCATCCCATGCTTACATTTTAAATGCATTTTAATATAAAAAATACGTTTTAATTTTTTTCATAAAAAAAGTTAAAAAATATATATTTTGGTTTCTATGATACTGACCTCGTTTGACCCCTTTAGTTTCACCCTCCGAACCTTCTAGAACAGATGAAATGTAGATAGGAAAGTTTTTCTCAGACCCCCCAAGAATTTGGAAGCAAAGCTCTGCCTCGCTGGAAGGACGAGTCTGGTGAAAAAAGATATTTGTCAAAAAGATGTGTCCAATTAACTTACTTTTTTATAGATTTTTAATCTATTTTATTAAGACCAGGTCTTACAGAACGAAAAAACTTACAATTTTAAAAGTACATTTGTGTATATTAACAAAAATAAATAAATTGACAAAAAACTTGCAATTTTGAAAGTACAACTGTAAATAATAACAAAATTAAATAAAATTGACAAAAACTTACAATTGTAACGGTTCTGGCTTGGGCTTTAGCTGTACAAGCAATGTTAAAGAGCTTAGTTTGTCCATGCAAGTTTGCTTGGTGTAATTTCTCCTCAAATTTCTCCAGAACATTCATCATACGCCAGTCACATTCAAAGTCATTGAAATGATTGTTTATCCAGAGAAGTATAACGCGGATAACCTGGTAAATAGGGGGTTTTAGGGGTAAATAGGGGGTTTTAGGGGTAAATAGGTGGTTGTAGGAGTCAATAAATAGGTATTGGATTAAGATAAATATGAGTTTGGGTATAAACTGTTAAGGGTTAGATTATACAGCTGGACTGTTGGATTTACATAAGGAACTTATGCGGATTTTTATAATTTATAAATAATCAGTGTCGAGTTATAACATGGGTGTCTTCTTATACACCAGACACACAGGGTGTATTCATACACCTCACGCTTACTGTCAAGTTATAACATAGGCGTCTTCTTATACACCAGACACACATTGTGTATTCATACACATCATGCTCACTGTCAAGTTATAACATGGGTGTCTTAAGCACCCTTCATTTATGCCTATAATTCAAAATATAAAAGAAGAAAAAACTTACTTTATCTCGAAACATAACGCTGTCAAACCACTCGAGTAATTTGTTTGATATTTTCAGCGGGTCGTTGTTAAAAGCACGGTACGTTAGAAGAAAATCTTCTGTATATGTTGTGTCTATGGAATTCTCTTCGAGCAGGTGATGCATTAAACTGTCGGCATTGCCCTGTTGGCATTTGTGTTTATTGTTAAAATACTGTAGTATATTTGCTACTTAATGTGTTATATAAATTTGCTAGTTATTTTGTTACATAGGGGCAGTGGCGCAGCCAGGGGGAGGGGGGTTAGGGTGTCGCAAACCCCCCTTTTTTAAAACCCCGAAAAAATTAATTAAAAAAAAAATTTAAAAAAAGATGAAAATTTTTTGATTAAAACCCCCCTTAATTTATTCTCTGGCTGCGCCACTGTATAGGGGTATAGTAGGTTTGGTTACGTAGTAATTAATTATTATACTCGTTATATATATTAATATAACTAATGTTATTTTGTGATACTGGGTCCTAGGGTATATATAGTCAAATTTAATTGGGTATAAGTAGTTTATTGGGGGGGTAACAGTGTTAAAATAACCGATAACATAGGGAACCTCATTGATTAATGTGGTGAATGCAATATACTTTGGCTCTGCTTGTTTTTATAGACATTTAGCAAAGTAAAAAGCTGTTTTATATTTGAAATTGAGGCGCAAAGGAAATGATGTCACTTAAAATTTTGGCTTAATACCCAAATTTTAAAAGATTTAAAAATTGGGTATTAAACCACAAACACAGAGCCAGATAAAACACAAACACTAACCCAGAATAAACAGAACACATTGGAAAAATATATACCATCATATATTATCACAAAAAATCCCCCAATGTTTTGCCAATGGCATACAAGTACAACACAAACACCTGGCCCAATAAACCACAAACACCCAACCAGATAAAACACAAACACATACCCTAATAACAATGTTTCCAATCTTCGTTCCGCCTTCAAATTCTCGCTTCTCTTTCACCATAACAAGATCTCCAGCTTCATTATAAACATTCTGTATATTTTCTTGACCTTGATGGAGAACTTGGCAATACTCAGGCTGGGCTATGCACAGGAACTGAAACCAGAAAATAATTTGAATATTAGGAAAACAATTGACTGCTTTAGGTGTATTTTACTATTTTTAGCAAAAAAAATGACGTGTTTTTAGATTTTTTATTAGGTTTTAATACACCTTTTTCTGGCTATGCACAGGAACTAAAACAAAAACATAATTAATATATCAGAAACTTATTTTAGGGTCTTTTAAAAAGTATGTTTTACTATTTCTACCAGAAAATGATTACATTTTCAATTTGTTATATGCAATTTTAAACCTATTTTTAGAAATTTTGCAAGTTTTAATACATTTTTTCAGGCTATACACAAAAACTGAAACCAGAACATAATTTGAATATAGAGAAAAATGACTGGTTTAGGTGTATTTTGGTATTTGTAGAAAAAAAAATGGTACTGTTCTTGTGGCCATGCAGAGGAACTGGAACTATAACATAATTTGAATATAAGGAATTTTTTTAGGACTTTTTTAAAGGTACTTAATCTATTTCTGCCATATTTTCAAGTAAAAACGATGCCTTTTTAGATTTAAGTTCTTCATATAATTTTTAATTATTTAAGTTATTAATAATTTTGCAAGCTTTTATACATTTTTTAAATTAATGCATATTAGATATTGCCATTGATTATTTGCCTGTAAATTTTTAGATAAAATCCATCAATTTTCAAAAAAACGGGTTGTTTTTTTTACAAAAAATAAAACGTTCTGCTAAATTTGAAAATTTCCGAAAAAACTTGTGTTATTTTTGGCAGAATGTAAAAAATGAAAGTGTTAAGTACACAGACTTATTAAGAACTGTTGTATCCTACTAAAGGTATACAGACACATGATACACTATGCAACACACACACAACTAAAATATGTGGCATTACCAGTCAGGCTGAAATTTTTGTAACGTAAGTCACTCATAATCCTACTTAAACCAACCTAACTTACTTAACTTAAACTTGAACTTTACAAAAGTGTTGCCATGGAATTTTTACAGTGTTGCCATTTTAAAAACAACAAATTTTGTTCAACTTTCTATACCAGAAGGAATTTTTTTTATTATTATAAAAAATCATGACAATTTGGAAACAAAACATTTTTGTATAAAACTGTGTGTCTAACTATCACTGCCTTTCAAGCATTTATATAAGTTTTGTGCCCATAAAGGCAGACGGTATAACAATATGAATACATTAATAAATGTAACTTGCTGTATTCTCACAGGGCCAAAAAACGACAGTTGTTATAACACCGTGTTCTGTTTCATACACCTCGTGCCCGCTTACGAGTTACCACGTATGTAACTTTGTGGGTGATTGTTTTTTTCTCTATGCCTGACAATTTGGACAACCCATAAGTGACCACTGGGTTGGACTAATTGTACACATAATATCCATTAAAGAGTTGTTACATTATGAATTATACCATACCTGACAATCGTCACACATTGTGTACATAACTCCATTATGCTGCTGAGGTTGGAGAGTGGGTTGTACACCAAAACTATCCCCCATACTCAAACATACGTCTTCTTCTGTCCCATCTTTACGGACTTGTACATTCCCGTTGATTATAACTGACCAGGAGTCAAGCTGTATGGGAAATTAAATCTTATGTTTTGTTTTGTATTGGCATCTTTTTGTTTGGGTTATAGCTTTTGAAAAGCAATCGTAATATTTTGAAAAACTGGAATTAATTAAACAAAGTAAAAAAGAAAATAATGTCATTTTTCATATAACAATATATAAAATAAAGTATAAAAATGTCTAAAAACAATGAAAAAAACATTCTATTAACAAAAAACAGAATTTTTACAGTTTACTTTTTAAATAGATAAAACATATAAACAGATTTACCTCAAAAGAGTAATTTTCTACCCTTTAAAAAACTACATCAAAAAAGGGTTTTAATGTTTCTACCAAAATGGATTAAAAAAAACATAAATTGCATGAACTATATCCCATACCAATTCGTTATCCTTAAGCACAACAGTGCCAGCTTTTTCCACCCATGCAAAAACCATCACTTTACATAAAGCTCTTCGTATGGGTTCCGTTAAATTTGAAAACGCTTGCAAGCTTTTTGTGAATTCAAGAAGAATTTCTGTAAAATATTTTTTATATAATGAATTTAACTAGCTTTATCCTCGCAAGCACAGTTGTTATAACACAGGTGTTTCATACACCTCATGCCCGGTTACAAGTTACCACCTATGTAACTTTGTGGTTGATTTACTTTTTTGCTACAAGGCTGATAATTTAGACAACCCATAAGAACCACTGCGTTGGAGCAATTTTTGTAAGTGTCTTTCCAAGAACACATTCGCCCACAATGGTAGCAGCATTGAGCCTTAAACCCCTGTGTTGTCGTTGGAGTCCGAGATGTAGCGGCATTGGTCGCATAAAAACTTAAACGCGCTTCCCGGGTGTTGGGGTAACAGGCCAAATCTGGCCTAAATCCCAGGTCCTTGACAAGGACCTCACACTCAAAGAATAGAATAGACTAATAGAGCCTTGAACCCATAACCTCTTAGTTGGAGACAAGGTCTAACCACTCCACCATGATGTTAAACAATATAAACAATAAACAACCTATACCTAAATCATCTCCGTTTCTATCCGAAATATCTTTCTTTAAAACATCGATAACAAGATCTTTGATGATGATGGAAGAAGAAGAATGAAGTGAAATGGAATCTTCCTCTTCCAGATCCTGCTCTGAGTAATCATCCATCTCTTCCTGGAAGATCAAAGAAAATTAAGGGTGACTTTAGGAGTAAATTTAGGGGTGTCTGCAGTGACGTGTAGTCCCAAATTTTAGAAGAAAAAATATTGAGGACAGTTGTTTTAACATTTTAAACCTTGAATTGGTTCCAAGTAGTTTTTTAACAAGTAGTTTACAAAATGCCGACAAAACAATGACCTTGAATTGGTTGCACCACTTTTCACAGGTGTTTAACCAGCTGTATTTAAGTGACAGTATTATGATATCCTTACAGAAACATTAGTGGACCCTAAATTCATACAAAAAACTTACTGTGTCTTTTGAGAACTGAGATACATTGTCCCCCCCAACCATTATTTGACCATTGGATGACTTATGCATACTGTTGCTTCTAGACTGGTGTAAGGGTGAACTCTGTTAAAAAAACAACAAATAAAATATTGGAAATTTTGGAACCACTGGGTCATGGGGGTTGTAGCTTTACCTCTGCTGAAGATGTGTCAACTTCGGCGACGCTGTCAAGTGCACCTCGTGGCGAATGATGTCCGGTGTCATGTCGTAGCATGGCATGAGGTCGAGAGGGCATTCCACTGCTGTGTATTGCCATGTCGGGGTAATCAATCTGAAAAAAAAATTGATTATCTTTTAGATTTTTATAATAGTTTAGGCAAAGAAATATTTTTAAATACGAAAGGAACGTTTTAAATTTTAAATGCAAAAAAAATGGAATAGTGAAACCATCGTAAATATATGTATAAAAATATCAAATGAAACAGCAAAGGTTAAAATTTTTCTAAAAACTAAATGCAAAAATATAGCAAAAACATCATAAAATGTGAAAATATATATATAAAAACAACTATAACAGCTCAGTTTTAATATTTTTAAAAAACTAAATGCAAAAATTGCAAAAACATCATAAAATGTATAAAATAACAAACAAAACAGCAAGAGTTTTAATATTTTTCCCTCATAAAGCATGGTATCAGGTTATGATCAGATAAGAAATGAGTGGTGTGTTATATACATCCCCAGGCTTATAACTTCTAATGATCGAAAAGATAAAATACCAGAGGTCTAACTTGTGTCTTAACATATCCGGTATATGTACTAATATTTGGATACTGCTATTAAGTACATAGTGTTACATGTTATAAAGTTGTGCATATAGTTGATACATTGATATTTACACTGTTGGCTATACTCTATTAGTATAGTTAAAACAATTGCACTTTTTTCTCACTGACAAAAAAATGTTTCAAAATTACTGTACAAAAAATGTACGAAGCTTTTAATGTTGTAATTTTAAAAGATTAAAAAAGCATGTTTATATGCAAGAATAAGCTAACACAGTAATTTTTATATGATATTTTTACACAGTTACTGAAACTACAAAACGAATAGTGCAAAAAAATACAACTTTAAATAAGTTTTTTTTTGTTTTTACGTTTATTTGAACTATGTGAATTATCAAAACAGTTAAATTAATACTTACTGCGATCATTTCAGAAGATTCCAGAACCAAACATTGGCAACCTCTTCGTTTTGTACCAGGTATTTGTTTACCAAAGCTGTGAAAGGAAAGACAGAAATTGATAGATGATGTTTACATAACTATATAGTATGTTATGACAGTTATCACACTACAATAAACCTGCTGTTATGTATCTATGCCTGTGAACCTGACTGTTTTGTAACACATTTGAAATTCTTTCTACTCTAAACACGATACTGTACAGAAAATTGCAATTTTAACACTTTCTAGAAATTTAAATTGAAAATGTACAAAAAGTATTATTGCAAAACTTTCTAAGCACTTTTTAACACAAAACTTATGAACTTTGCAATTTCAAAAAATTCTATGCAACTATACAAACAAAATGTAAAAACAATATAACTGAAACACTTTTTAAGGGACTTTTAACAGAAAAGGTGCAGAAAAGTACAAATTCAACATTTTCTAAGCAACATTTTTTCTCTTAAATACATCAAATTTAGATTGTAACAAAGCTTTTACTTATAAGCTTGCAGTCAAAATATAAGAAAAAAACAACCAAATTACACTGTCTAATACATCATCAAAATACAAAACATACCCCTACGGTGACTAACAACTGTGTTAAATGGGTTGTAGCTTGTATTAAATCATAACATAATACAATTTGTATTTTTTATGAAGCTTAGTCATATTTCCTGTTATGAGATTTTATCTAGCAGATTGTTTTATGCAGCAAATAGTTTAAAATGGGACACTACTACTGAATTATATCATACTACAAGTTATGTTCCTATTTGTATGAGAATTTACATGAAAAATATGATTTTAAAGTGTTGTTTTGCATTACGAATTTACACTGGTTTTTAACCCTACAAAAAACATAGTATATACATGTTATTTGCTATACACTAAAACTGACATGCATTGGTTAGTACATAGAGACTTAATTGCTTTAAACCATTCTACCACTTTCTAACAGTAGTTTTGAGTGTAATTCAATACATTTCGCTGACCTACTAAAATGCACAAAAGTTTTTAACTACTAAAGTATTTTAGTAAATGTAACTCAATAAAAACAATGTTTTATGACATTTTTTACTCAATAATTTAACAATCAAGTGTAGCAAAAAATACTTGAAAAACTTAATATAGTAGGGTCGGGGAGACGGGACTCTTTTAACACAGAATATCCAAATATCCTCATCCTGATCCTGTTTTAAACAATTACCAACGGTCTATGGGAGTCGTGAGGATACGGTTTTATCATTCTTTGAGTATTATGTGTTTACTACCAAATTGAACGAAAAAAGATAAAATGAAAAAGTGTTTTTCCCCACCCTACCATACAAGTTCAATTTCAACACATAATACCGACTTTTCTATTGAAAAATTGTAATAAACGTAAAGCAAAACAAACTACATTGAAAAGGCCTATCTAATTTTGGATACGAAGCTTAATAGAGAGTAGGGAATGAGTTAACCTTTACAGCGAGATGAAAGGCGTGCGAGGTGTCCCTTAAGAATTAAACAAACAAACGTTGAATCGCTGAGTATTAAAGCACTGCCTATGACGTGTAACGTGGCGAATATTAAACGCAATTGATAACGCATCAAGGGCCTACTGTTATGTATTTTACTATAGGTATATTGTAGTTATAGGACTGTGGGGTAAGATGAATACCGTTAGCAACTATACTACATACTTCCTGGTCGTGTTTTAACAACTAACAACGCTATTTTAGAGTGTCGGGGCTACGGTATTTATATTATTCTGTAAATAGTCTTGTTAACTGCTAAATCGGTCAAAAAAGGAAAAAATATGTCCCATCTTACCCCACCCTACTATATTTATACATTTATATGTCTGCAAAAAGGATTCACGCAATACATGAAATGCACTGGTTTAGAATACACAACATTAAAAAAATGCGCGCTAAAAAATACGGCTGTGTTTTGGTACTTATGTAGCATTGAATTTGCCCGTAAACTAGCTCACACCTAGAATACGTGAGCACTCAAGCATGAAGCGGACCACGGCACGAAAGAACAGGCGCTGGAAACTATACGCGATGGTTGCGGACGAGTGCAAACGAAAACGCGACAAAAATCGGCCTACTTAGCGTATCTGTACTATACTGAAGTGTTAACACACAAAATGGTCTGATACTGTCAGTAAAATACTTAGCAGAAGTTTTTAAAATGGTAATAAATACATATAAATGCTATGTTATTAAATAAATGCACTAATAGTGTCAGTTTTAGGCACTTGATTGTCAGAAATTATAACAATTCGCATTAAACACAAATAACTGCTCTGCTAAATGCTATATTATCAAAAAAAGTACTGTTTTTTTTATCAATTTAAGACTCTTAAATTATCAGAAATCTTATTATTCCGTGTTAAATACTATTACTATACATATACCTGTTTCTGCTACAATCTATGTACCATACAAAATTGATTTTTTCAGTTTCATCCTTTAAGGCACTTATATTAGCATAAATTTTAACAAATAATTGCTCTGTCTAATACTATGAATCATAACTAAAACTTATGATGCAATATACTGCCTACACTGACACAGGAACGAAAGTAAATTTCCACCACGCAACTGAAAAGCTAACCCACGCAAAATGGTTATGCTACAAAAAACATAAACTTTGACCGTATCAGATAAACAAGTTACTTGGACTAAATGTAAGAAGTTAATTTCCGCTTCAGGGTTAAAAGGTTGCCATTACAAATACACATACAAACGTAATACATAACAACACGCGAGTAAATTAGTGATTAACCAATTGGCTATAAGCCAGGACCTGTCTTAAAGTAATACGGTATGTTAAAACGACTGAAATACATGTTTATAGGCGGACGTGTACCTATATGCAGATGTTTTAATACCAGAATGTAAATATACGTCAGGCAGGAGGTTTACTACAATATAAAAAGTTACGATTTTGTTCACAAAATAATCTGTAAGGTACTACGTGTTTATCTCAATGAAAAAGCTATATATATATAAGTATATAGTTAGAAACATCAATTAATTTTTTTTGTGCAAAAAGTTTACAATTACGTTCACAAAACTCAAATTTATAAGTTACCTTTTCAATCTAGTATAATGAAACGCTACATATATACATATATAAGTACCAAAATCTATTCTCAATCTTTACAATTACACAAATTAAATACCTGACTGATATAATTGGCTACGATGACAGACTAACCGTAACGGCACGTAGTAGTTACGCCAGTCTAAAATTAATTGCTATCTCCGTACGGCTGAATGTGTTTTCGAGCATTGTACGATGCAAGGTAGTTATTACGAAGCACCAGACAACGAAGAAATACTACTAGAAAACGTCTCTTTCGTATACTTGTTTATCTCTGCTTTTTAAGTGCGCACTTGAGCTAATTTTTCGACAAAAAAAAAACAGATTAATTTTGCAACAAAGTGTATTAAACCTGTTTTAATCTGTTGAAGCGTGACTATATCTGCAATAAGCCTTTGAATTATAATACATCGTCAATAAGTCAAAGTGTAACATACGCGACAAAAATCAGACTGACTAGGAACGAGTAAAACAAATTACATAACAGTCTTACTAATTTGTCTCAGCAGAATACGGTTTTCTTTATATACAAAACGTTACGCCAGAAAAATGTCCCAAAATATCTCGCTGCCTGGGCCTTGGATTTTCTGTTATCTATATTTCTAATAAATCTTTTGAAACCAGTTTTCCTGTTCCGATTAGAGCTAGTTTTAAGACAGCGCGCTTTGATGCCTTCTGCTTAGTAATGTCTCACGGTACAATAAAGTCAGCTACTATCTAGCTATTCTCTGCTTCGTGACGCAGCGCCTATTAGTCACCGTGTATCAACTGTACGATAATGCGGACAGGCAAGCACGCTGACAGGCGTAATCTACATGTTTACATTCCTATGCTCATCTATGCTTGCTGGACACGAAAATCCGTCAAAAAAAATGCAGAAAAATTCGTAAGAAAGAGAGACGACTTTTGCGCTCGATTTTCACAGGTATTGGTGTTGTGACAGCGCCGATCGCCGCCGGCGTGTTTTCGATCGTTGTGACAGCTAAGTCGGCGACGCGTAACGGCCACGGGTGTACGACGACAAAAAAATTTCATTTGGCGCGAGTGACGGTGTTATTGTGACGTCATATTGCACGCATTGAAGCGTGAAGAGGGCGAATCAAGATTATCTGTTTAGGTAATTTCCCAAAAGTTATACAATTCTATTCTATTAATAATTTCAAAAGATAAAGATCTTTTACATATCTTACTAGTTACTACATTTGGCATTAATTTTGCATCAAAAACATTAAAAAGTCCCCCCCCCCCAAACATTATATATTTACTATATATACTCGAAATTTAAAAGATCATGATAATTGACTTATAACTACGTTATCTCAAATTAAGAGCGTCGAGTTTTGGTAAGGGCATCGTACCCTAGGCTTTGGCGTGAGCCCAGACTAAGAGGCTACACCTTAACCGCACTAACTACACGGTGCTTAACTTTCAGGTCGTCTTCACAAAAAAAGGTAAAGCTAATACTGAGGACTGAGTAATGAGACAACCTGACGATATAATAATGAACTTTCTTTGATAAATACTACACTATAATTAATATAAATGGTTAAACATAACGCAATAACTCGGTTAAAATAAATAACTACACTGCAATATTTACAATATAAATCAACACAAACAAAAAGTGAAAAAGATTAATTGCTACGCTCGTTTTTCATACTCTTTGGCAAAACTGCTCTGACTAGGGTTATTGGTTATTCACTGGCATAATATAGCTTCGATTTGCTATATATAAACAATATAGAAACAAAGCGTGTTTTTTAAAGGCAGTGAAACATGTAAGTCACAATACGCGTTAAAACAATAGGCTATACAATAAGTAACGTAATTTTCGATTAAACAGCAGACTACACAAAACCCTTTACTGTGAAACGAAGTACAGCTATTGTTCTACGTAGTGTATTATGTAATACGTGATTTTCGCTTTGAAATTGCGCATTAGAAGCATAAAGCTATAATTAGCGAGTAAAATAACCATTAAAAATTCCGCCAACTTGAACGGGTTTTATGCGGTAATTTTTTTGGTTTCATAAATCGTGTTTTTTCTTAATGAGTCAGCATAGACAAATTGGTTTGTGACGTCATAGTTGCTGTGCGGAAGTGGTAAGTCACTTGGAAAGATGGACATTACGTTTCCGAGTTTGGAAAAGCTATTTTAAACCATAACGCATATAACACCTCATATAGATACGTAGAAACCGATGAATGCAATGTGACTAAGCCGTATGTCATGCCAGTCATTATGCATTCAGTTCTGCAACGCAAATACCAGAAATGCCAAATGCCAATCAAATGATAACTGAATTAGCTGCACTCACGCTACGGCGAACTTGTAGCTAAATAAAAAACTCACGCGAAGCATTTTTGCGGTTTAATTGCGACGATAGAAAAAATTGCGGGTATTTTGACAGTTAAATTGTGACGTTTTGAATTATATATGTGTATGTGTCAGTTTATTAAGTGTGAAGTTATAATATTCTATTTATAATTTGCGCAAATAACGGTGGCGGTTTCTAAATATAACAGCGCAGGAAAACAATGTAAATTTTCGAGATCAAGGAATATGGTCTCCTATGAGACTGGCCAGAGAAAGAGACAATTTACTATAATGAGTTGTGGAGACATATATCAGTAGGGGGGCATAACGTTAGTGGGTTAAAAGTACTTTTCCAATGAAATGTGTCAATAAGTTGTCTGTAAGGACATTATCAAAGGCAGTAACCGCGTTTTTATATTACACGTTAAAATCTATACGTTTATTCGTTCATTGAATTGCATTTTACAAAAATATTACCAATAATAAAATATAGCAGGGGTTAGATGGGACGTGTTTTATTTTCTTTACTCGTCTCATTTGGTAGTAAACATAGACATTAAACAGCGTTGTTAATTGTTAAAAACACAATCAGGAAATATGGGTATCAGGTGATAACAGTATTCCATTTTACCCCACAGTACTATGTCTGGCTTTTAAATTAAAGGTACATAAACCAGAAGTACAGAATACTAAAAACCACAAAAAAGAGAATTTTAGTAAACGTATGTGTTGCAATTGAAATGCCTACCACAATTATAACTATTTATTATTATGTTTTATTACAAATTTTTATAAAAATATAAACTTGTATATATATCTTGTTTAAAGGACAAAGAAACTGTTTTGCGTTTTTTACTATAAATTAGTAATTTTAAGATTTAAATTATATAGTAGAGTGGAGGAAGTTTGGACACCTTTAGCGCATAAATATCCAAATATATATCCTGACCGTATTTTAAACAATTAACAACGGTTTATGAGAGTCCCGAGGATACAGTTTTATAATTCTTTGACTATTCTATGTTTACTAGTGAATTGGACGAAAAAATAGAACGAAAGGATGTCCCATCTTCCCCCACCCTACTATACGCTTCAAAGCAACGTGTATTGGACCCCCAAATAATACCCCTTTAAAGTGTGCGTGGCACGCAATATCTGTAGTAGCAACATGCACACAAAGCCAAGTTACACACACGATACGCATCAGTGAATATGCGAGGGTTGCGAGGAGTTCAACTGACATCTATAATTAGCTCGTACCTCATGCACGCTCGCCAGAAACGTGGGCATGCAAAGAATGTTTTGTTTTCTGCTAATATATAATCACGCTCAGTGTTATAACGTGACAACAACAAAGGGGTTTTATGGGTTTAGTTTAAATGCTTAAACCTTTTTTCGTCGCAAATCAATTAGAAATCTTTGATAGACGTGCGAAAAAGTAGAAATATAGTAATTCAATAACGACGTTTGCCGTTTACATTTATTGCTAAAATTGCATTTACCAATGCAATAGCGAGGTAGCCTACACAAAAAAGCCTAAAAACGACCTAATACAAAATAAAAACTGACTTTGAAAAAAAATGCGCTGTTAAAAAACAAACGACTTTATTAAACAATACTAAAACAGTTAAATTAGTGTTTTGTTACTACTACATAAGAGTGAACATATTAAAAGGTTATTAAAAAGACACCCAGTTTAAAAACGACTAGCTTTGTCAATATAGTTAAAACGTGAACGTCAAATCTTAAAACACTGCTATACACTTGAGACGATAGGCTGGCTGTAACTGAACTACATTGAACCACTTACAACTAATAGGACGCTACAGAGTCGGTCGAATATAAAATGCCTTTTAACTGAGGCTCTATTTGGAGCCCCAGTGAAGGTCAAAACACTTTAGATCAAAACAGGTGTAAAAAAAACTATATTATAGTACTATAAGGTAAGATGGATCCCGTTAGCACGTAATATCCAATGTTTCCTAATCGTGTTTTTAACAGTTAATAACGATTTTTGAGAGTCGTGAGGATACGGTTATATAATTCTGTAAACATTCTTTTATTTACTACCAAATGGAACGATAAAACGGAACAAAACACGGACCATCTTACCCCAATCACTAGATACGTTCTGTATTAGGTACAATTTCTACAAAACCCTGACTCTGCTAACTATTAAAAACAAACGAATGATTTTTCGGTTTCAAGACGCATAGTTCTACACACAGTTTTACTCAACACCTAAAATATCTCAACAAAACAATTTCCATGGACCATCTTACCCCAACATACAATATATATACGTCCACTATTCAAAACAAAACTCCTGACTATGCCAATAAAGAAGAACTACAGACTTTTCGGTTTCAAGGCATACAGGTATACAAACACTTTCACGGTTTCACTTAACACTAAATTTCTCAACCCAACAATAACTTTCTGTTCCACTTTCACAAACCATTATCAACGAGTAAGCAACTCCAGCCCAAAGCCACAAAGTATTACCAACTTTCTCCACAAATTGAACTTAATTCTCCAGCGAAATTTACCACATATTCGGAAACCGGCTCTAAGAGACACAGTATAGGCAATGTAGGGTGATTCGATATACCGACAACCACTTTCTCACATATGACGTAACATTGAAAACAGATAATAAAAAATAGTTCCCCATTTTTGGCAGTAAAAATGTCTGATAAAAATTGAAGTAAAATTTTAATGAGAAACCATAACAAAAAACTGACTATAAAAATATTTTAAAAAATGGTTTAAATTATTAGGTTAAGATGATTTTTAGGGGACAATGGGTCAACTCTGTCCTAAATTTAAAATAATATAGCGTGTTTCTCTGTAGGACATAACCGATGCCTCGCTGTAGGACATAACCAAAAACATAAATTAATAGAATAATACAGGACTTATTCTAGCACCTGGTAAATCAGTTTATTATTATCTGACAGTCTAAACAATAAGGCCCCGATTCGGTAACGATTACCGCTGCTGTAACTAGAACCTGTATGTTTATATAAAGCAAGACAGTCTTAATTCGAGACTTGTTTACAAGTTCGTGTCGCTTGGCGGATTTTCTCATGGTATACGCTAGGGGATATTAGACATTAAGTTACTGCCGATTGATGGTTACCGACTTTTTGATACCAGGCCCCTAATCAGATTATGAAATATAGTAGCGTCTTGAAGGATCTGGTGTTACGAAAACGTAACGGACAAAAATCAAGTCAAGCCAATTTTATCCTAAAAAAATCCCCTACAAAGTTACATACGTAGTAACTCGTAAGCGTGCACGAGGTGTATGAAACAGAACACCCATGTTATAACGACCGTTGTTCCCCCGCCACGCGAGGATAAACCAAGTTACATTCATTCATTTTTTAACAGTTTAATTATGACTGAACAGTGAACGTATACACTGTACACGGAAGTCCTTGTCATTGAGCTATACTGCAACGTATTATTACTACGTGTGTATGCTGTGTTTGAATTACAGGGTTGCTAGAATTGCATGCTGTTAGGGCGGAAAGCTATTGTATATTCAGTAGCTTAGCAGACGGCTGTTATTACAGGATTGGACCTTTTTAAGAACGTAATTGCCGGTCAAAGTTTTGTAAATACATTTATGTGGGGTGTATTACATAACAGTATCATTGTAAAACCGTATTTTTTTGGTAAGACAGTTAACGGACATTGCTCCAACCCAGTGGTCACTAATGAGTTGTAGCACCCTGGGGGTTGGAGTAATGGGCCAACTCTACCCTAATCTTAGGTCCCATGGCTTGCCTCGTAGGAGAACAGAATTATACCGGTTATACACATTGTCAAGGGCTATTAGTAGCTTATGGCTTTACTTCTTAACGCCTATATTAACACTGTTTAAAATATAATGGGGAAGTACGCATAGACGACACACGCAACTCGCAAAAGCCCTGTACAATTTCAGTCACATTTTTTGCTTATTATCGCCCTCTGACGGCTGAGTTTTTCTACGTCAAGCAAAATAAAAATACGTCATGTATGTACATCAAATGACGATGTATACTACAATATCGGTATTTCAGTTACTTTTAATGTAATAATACATAGTACTGTATGAATAGCTAGATATTAAATAGTGGTTTTAATTCTAATTGGACTTTGAAATTGAAAATTCGTCCCAATTAAATGGCGTAATAAGCAGTTTAAAATCCGTTCCACGTCAGAGCTAAGTTTCGTATTATGTTATGACTAGTTACGTTACATGTTAATATTAAATTATTATAAGTATGTAAATTGTGGGGATTTTTGGCTTTAAAATTGGACGAAATAGGCAGCGAATTTACAAAGTAGTTTCGGTGTGTAATATGGTGAAATGGTCCAAATTTTTTATATGATATTACTTAATGCTAAAAACTGCTAACGCATGAAATTAGCAGAAGAATTGCTATTCCATATATTAGTATATTGCATGTCAAAAATTTTACATCAAAATCTTTACAGCAAAACGTACTTTTTTTTGCAAAACACTTGCAATTTTATTACTTCAAATATTTGAATTTTGCTCGATTTTACTTAAAAAATCTTGCTTTGGTTTAGAATTTAATGAAAAACTACCCGGCAAAGACCGGCTATAGTACAAAAACAGATACATTTGAATTTTGCTCTCTTTTTTTGCTCTAACTGAATAGAAAATATTGTTTTGGTTCAGAATTAAACATTTAAATCTAATGAAAAGCGGGTGTATATACGACACTACAAGATTTCTTATATACAATACAAATCCATTATAGTACTTTTCTCTATTTTATTTTATGTATAAATATACAGGAAAAACGTGTTTTGGCTCAAAATTAAACATTTAATTTTAATAAGATTTGGTTTACTGTTTGCTAAAGTTGCAATTCTACGTCAGCGAAGTCTATAAATAGTAACTTATAGTTGAATAATACACTTTCAATGGGCACGAAGTAGGGTTACAAACCGGTGCCAGTGTTGCAAAACATACGTTTAGTGGTTTTATTTTAACGTGTGGCAAATAAGGAGCGAATTTTTCGGAAACACATTTTTTTAAATACATTTTTTTAGGAAACACTAGATATCAAAATTTTCGGAAACACTGGCCGGTTTTGTGGTGTTAAATACACAGTGTAGAAGCATGGGAGCTTTCGTTTACTTTGTATTCCACTTAAAACGATATAGAGTCCTAATGTACCTCAAGCCACAGTTTAAAGTTACACAGTACAATACAAAAGGTGGGTTGTAGCGCTGGGAAAGGACTTTGTTTTGGCACAATAGTTTCCAGTGACTGACAGTCACAAATGGTACGCTATAGTGCCAATTTAACACCATTATTTCGTAACACATCTGTTCCCGTATCTTACATGCGAACTTAGATTAAACAGTTAAGAAATACGGCCGCCATGTGTGTAATACATCATGCGCCCTGTCCTGTCGGTATGAATTATTTAAGTATACCACAACAGCGTAGAGTGATATTGTTATTTGCGGTGTACGCTTGAATATATTTGAAGTATCCTTAAGTTGTAACATTCAATTTAGCTATACCCTCCACGCTAAAACGTAATACACGATATAGTTTCAAGTACAAACAATATTTACAACTAGTATTGTATTGCTACGGAAACGGAAATCCAATGTATTTAGTCTGCAATTTGGCTAGACTTAAATTACTACGTGAGTAGTATAGTAGGGTGGGGTAAGATGGGAAATGACTTTATTCTTTTTTATCGTCTCAATTAATAGTAAACAAAGAATATTCACAGAATTATATAACCGTGGTCTCGCGACTTTAAAAGAGCGTGGTTAATTGTTAAGAACACGACCAGGAGATTTAGATACTGACAGTTTCCCATCTATCAGATGGCATCTTATCCCACGGTGGTACATTTTACTAAAATCCGATGTTTAGTCTGGCATACCGCAAAATTTTATTTACACAAGTATTATTGCAAATTTAAAATAATATTGAAAAACGCAAAGAACCAGACAAAAGACGCCACAATAAAGTAAATATATGCACAGAGAACGTTAATATTGCATAAGATCGGTCAAGAAAACGTGACGTTTAAGTCTCTATACGTGACTAGGCTGCGACGCGACTCGATTTAAACTACAAGGGGCTTTAGCCGCTTTACTATATAATTCAACATAACATTCTTACACTGAAAACATAATAGACGTGTTAAAATTAAAACTGTTTTCTGGAAACACATGCCAAATCTGGCTTAATTCTAAGTAGCATTGCGTATTTCGCCGTAGGACCCAAGACATAATATAGAATAAATATGAACTTAATAGTGAAACAGAATAAACAAAAATATGTTAAACTTTACAAACATTATAAGCATATCATTCAAACAACTAAATAACCGTGTACTCGCGACAAAAAGTGTTATTAATTGTTCAAAACACGATCAGGAAATATGGGATATTCTGTGCTAAAAGTATAGTTTCCCATTTTTACCCACCCTACTATTAAACGCGGCCGTATAAATGCTATGT